>NC_056525.1:93915298-93972973 GCF_019175285.1 Sceloporus undulatus
TTTGTTTTTTTTTTTGACACGACAAAACACTAGTGGGATCATCGATTCATTATTCCACCACAGACAAAGTAATGTGGGTAGGAAAGACTTACTAATAGCAATTTCTGTGCCTTGAGCAGGCTGGCAACAAGAAGACACTTCCTCTCGATGTCATACTAGAACAATGACCCAGCATGACTGTCACTAAGGAACCATGACTAATGACATTGAAAAGGGAAGTTCGGTTCTTCCCCATGCAATCTTTTATCCAGTTTCAGAGAAGTTATTCAAGCATCAAAAAGATGCTGCTCTTTAAGCCCCCCCTCCCCATTAGGCAGAAAGTGAGAGAGCAGGACTCTCCTATTCAGCTTGCTATATTCAAGTGATGCAGTTTTTATTCTTGAAAGAAAATGTAGAAGAGTTAGGTAGTAATAAATACAGAAAACAGGAATTTGCATGCAAATAAATTTGTTTGGCCTAGACAGGTAAGATTTATGGGACTTCTGTACTTCTTTAACCATGAGGATTTTTCTTTATAGATTTTTTTAAAGTCAGTTATCTTAAATCTACATAAGACATTTGTGCTGTGATCCAGTGACTGTTCTTTATCTCCCCTCCCTTTCATTTGCCCTACAACAACTCTCAGCTATGATATTTCATCTGCTGACATTTCCCAAATGCAGTGCTACCATCTTGGCTAATTACACATCAGCAAAAATTATGCTATCATCTTATGGTCAGAGCTACTGTTACTAAGAACTTCCAGCCTTCCTGAGAATAACATGACCTGCTGAAGCCTACTTGACATGTATGTGGGGGGAACATGTTGTTCCAAACCTACAGACTGTAGTCCCCTTGGAGTTGTGATGGGTTCTTACTCTTCCTGCCTTTGGAAATGATGTGAAGAAATATCTTTCTGATTTGACCTCTTATGTGCTTTTGTTCATTCTCATGATTTGAGTGTTCATGTGTTTTAAGTATTTTCAGTGGTTTTTAATGATGCCACTAATGCCTTCATCATTGTTTCAATGGAAAGATGGGATAAAAATATACTCAACCAATTAGCCTACCAATCAGTCTGTGAATAGCTAAATGCAAGTATGGGGAAGTAAAGTTCACAAGCTGCATGCAGCTTCTCAAAGGTGTTTTTTCCATCACGTCAAAATGGTGGCACCCATATGTACAGCGTCTGGAAGCGCTGCCCCTCGCACGTAATGACGGCGCCCCGTAGGGCCCGTCTGTACAGCGCCATAGTTTATTTATATAGCACTGTAGATTTACACAGAACTGTACATACAAATAATTAAATTGATAAAAATGAAACCTGCCAATGGCGTACATTATACAAAATACATATAAAACAATAGGTAATAATACAAGATAGAATTAGATAAAATAAGCAGGCAATGGATGATTGGAATGCAGACGTAGAAAACAGAGAAGAATCAAAGACTAAATAAATTTGGCTTAGGATCAAGAAATACATCAGGAGAGTGACTGATTGAATGTTGTGATTATTTAATTGTAGTTTTAGTATTAGGATGGGGGGGATGGGAAGGGACTAAGTTTAAATTTTATTGTATTTTCTATGTATTTTTATTGCTGTAACCCGTCCGGATTCCTTGTGATTGGGTGGGCTATAAATAAATCTATTATTATTATTATTATTATTATTATTATTATTATTATTATTATGCCAAGAATTTGTTTATCACAAGCACATTCTTCAACCAAAGATGTGACTGTATGCAGGGACATCTCCTGATGGCCAATATAGAAATCAAATAGGCTACATAAAGAGAAGCAGAAGATGGAGAAGCTCCATTCTGACTGCAAATATAGGAGCAGGGCAGGCTGTGGCACAGACTGTGAATTGCTAATGTGAGCAAGGTAAAGAACACTAAACCAACTATTGTACCAAAATGCAACTTGAAGAACATCCCCATAGAGTTTAAATATAAGACAAATAATATATTTGAACTACTGAGACTAGTTGACTGGCAGCCAGAAAAACTCTGGACTGAAGCCAGGGATATTTTCAGAGATGAATGCAAAAAGACACTATCTGGAGAAAGGTAGTGTTGGAGAAGAGTTCTGCAGATACCATGAACTACAAAAAAGACAAATAAATGAGTCCTAGAGCAAGTCAAACCTGAACTCTCTTTGGAAGCCAAGATGACCAAACTGAGCCCATCACATTTTGGGCATATCATGAGAAGCCGAGACTCACTAGAAAAGTCAGTAATGCTTGGCAAGGCAGAAGCTAGTAGTAAAAGAGGACAACCACATTACAGATGGATACATGCAGTCAAGGAAGCCACAGTCCAGAGTCCACAAGGCCTGAGCTGGACTGAGGATAAGAGGGTGATGGATATCTCTCATTCATAGGATTTCCATAAAAGCTGAAGTTGACTTAAAGGCAGTTAACAACAGTTTCTGCCTCATTTTGCCATGAACAGTATGGTTGCAATATTTTGTAATGATTTGCCACATACCACCCTGGGATCTACTAAGGAAAGGGTAAGTATCCAAATACTTGTAAGTGACTAAATAGCAAAGATATTCATCTATAACATTACTGTAAATGTAATCGAGGAAAGCCTGCTTCATTTTGTGAGTCATACTTTTAAAAATTTCAGCAGCGGGACATCAGTCAGATATTAATAATATATAGCTCACAGGCAATGAAACACAGAGGCATATGTTCTGCTTGAGGCAACAGGACTGTTTAATAGACCTCTTGGTACTATAATATCATGGTGCATGAGTATAATTCAAGAGCTGTCACGTTTTGAAGGGGGACTCCACGAATCTGTATGTGGCAGCCATGTGTAGTGACTCTTCAAGGGCTAATTCCTACTTCTACTCCCAACTAGACCCACTAAGTGAAATCCAAAGATATAGCCACTGAATTGAGGAGAACTTGGTAAATCAACACTTATCTTAGTCACATTGGCTGGTTACAAACCGGCATTTGGGACATCCGGAGGACGTCCCATTTTTAAAAAGGGGCGTCTCTTCTAGACGCCCCTGGGCCTAATATGGACTCTGTCCGTACAAGATGGCGCCGGCCCTTCTACATGGCCGGCACCATCTTTGCGTATCGGACGCTGAGCGTCCGTACGCATCGCGTCCTTTGTGACGTAGCGAGTGCGCCCCTGGTGCCTCGCTACGTCGCAAACGCGACTCTAAAAGAAGCTCCATTTTGGAGCTTCTTTTTCGGTCCGCACGGGAGCCACGCCGTGTGGAGGCTCCGGTTCCCCCGCGGACTAACCGGCGGTGGCGGCAGAGCGTTGCAAAGCGGCGGTCTGTAACCCGCCATTGATTCAATGAGTCTTCTTTAATTGGGTCTGAGAACTGGCTATAGATCACAACTTGGAGTCCTTTTCATTTTGTACATGATGTGATTTCCTTAATAAAGTATTCAATAAAAACTTTGCATATAAATGTCTGATATCATTAATTATAAAAATAAGAAAAATGCTACAGCACCAGATTGTAGAGTGGACCAGTCTGCCAGAATTTTTTTTTAAAGTTTTTAAAACACTGAACATTTTTAAAGATTTCATTTTTTAAAAAAATACTCCACTCTGCTTTGGACTGGACATTTAAAAAAACTGTTTTGGGGTCTTTCTAGTCCACAAATATTTTCAAGAGCAACAAGAAGTGCTAAATTCAGCAGCTGTACCCCACTGAATAATTTTTCACAACTGTACTTAAGTTAGGGGTATATAAGAACTAGCTGGTTGGCTTTACCACAAAGAAATATTATTTTAAGGCTTCCCCAGGGGGCTAAGGCTGGCAATAGCACAGAAGAGAACACCCGAAAGATTGTTTCCTATATGGAAATATATTCCATATATTTCCAGTGCTTGCAATCCATTGCATAGTATATGCACATATTGCTGAGTTGATATTTCTTTTCTTGAGGAAATGTATCACAAACCTGGAAAAGTAATAATTTTTGAAGAAAAATTAGATCTGGTTTTGTGTTAAAGTCAAAGAGCGGTGAAAATGTTGAAATCCATTTTAAAAACTCCATAAGGTTAATTTCTCAGTCATCTACTTTCTAAATTCAGTCATACTTCTCATGTTTTTTGAATTCAGTAGAGTATCTCAGGGAGAAAAAAAACCCTATATAATCAAAGCCACAGTATTTGTATCCATGCACATAGATAATATACGTCCAGATACATTTTTGCTTTCTACAATGATGATTTTCCTTCTATAATATTGGTTTTCTGTCTAGTGAAGGTTTTAATAGTGACTCAAATATAAATGTACACAATCCATCTTGGATCCCAGTCTGCCGAATGCACATCCTACTTGAGAAGGGAACAAAAAGAATATTTTATTTTAAAGATTTATATTCCACCTATAACCCTGGAAGGGAAGTCAGAGCAGAAAACAAACAGAATCAGTACTGGTAAAAGCTCTCTTAAAGCCAAAGCAGCAATAATAAGACCTAAAGCATACTCAATGACTATTAAAATTTTTAACCCAAATGTCCAATTTGATATAAAAACTAAAACAATATGATGCCAGGTTTTAGTGATTTTCTGTTACTAAAAGGTTCCCAGAATGGGGATATATATATACACACACACACACACACCAATAGCTGGAAAGACTGAAAACGAGTGGAATACTTCTCACCATTTAGTAATTTAAGGGTTAATACCAGCACCAGCACTAAACTGAAAAGTGTTGTAAACATGGTCACAATACCTGGCCGTTACCAGGAACCTGTCTATTGTATTTTGCATCAACTTCATTTTTCAAATGTCTTTTAAAAGCAAACCCACGGAGAGTAAGGCTGTATGTTACAGTGTGACACTATTTTAACTGCCATGGCTCAATGCTATGAAATTCTGGGGTTTGTAGTTTTGAGAACTATTTAGCTTTCTCTTTCAGAGGCCTCTGGTGACACAGCAAACTACAAATGGAACAATTACAGTTAAAGTGGTGTCAAACTACATTAATTCTGCAGTGTGGCAGCGGCCTAAATTACAGTAGTCAAATTGGTAAGTAAGGCATGGTACAGACCTCCCAAAAAGGGAAGCCTGCCAGTAGCTGTTTTTCCTCCACAGCGAAGCCCCAGCCATCAAACCATGCGGCTTCCTGGAGAGGAAAAAGAACCCGTGAAAAGTGGGTACTTTTTACCCTGTGGCAGTGGCATAATGAGTGTGTCACTGGCGCACTCGGTATGTGAGTGCCACACGGCTCTTATGTAACAATGACGGTGCTGTCATTGTTATGCCCTCGTCATGTGCAAGGGTTGTGGGGTGTGTGGGCACTCCGTCCCCCAGCAACTCTAGCACGTGGCAAGAGCATCACAAAAGGCCCATTTATACCAGGCCTAAGATAGGCATGAGTAACAATGGCAAGGTATGTCTTTTTGAAGAATGATGCTACTGGTACCAAGACAAAAGATAGAAATGAGGTGCTCCCAGGACAAAAGTTGTAAATCCTGACTAGATGCATCTCCACATGGTTTGGGAAAGGGAGAGGGGCAATTCTTCTTGCTGAAAATCAACAAGATTTGCTTTCTTTTTCTTGAAGAAAGTATGTGCATTCACTTTTGCACCAGTTTATTTTTTAATTTTGTTTGTGTGTGTGTGTGAATTTAGTGAAATTTGCTGTTACAGACAACACAAAAACTGTTGCTTTTTTAGTAGCATGAACTAAATAGCACTGGGTGCCCTTGATGTACGCATAGGGCCAAAACAGATGGCCCTGAAGAAGCAGCTTGACACTGCCCCTTTGAACGCTGTGTTGGGGCTGCAGCAACCACATGCCACATTTTTTGCCACCTGGCTTTTGGCCACATGCCACCTGGCTTTTTGCTAGCACAAAAAGAAGTGGTAAAATGCCACTCCTTTTTGAACCAGCAAAAAGCTGGCTTTTCTGCTTCCGTGCTGGCTTTGCAATGCTCCTGCAGCATGAGGTGTATAAATGCTGCACTGCTGGAGTGCTGCAAAGCTGCCCACTGTGTGGGCAGGTAGACAGCATGGCACCAGCTTGATGGCAGAGTGAGAGTGTGGAGTGCGTAAACGCCATGCTCTGATGCCGCCCCAAGCTGGTGTAAAGGAGTGGTCGGATTCACTCATGAGTCTTGGGGCCAATCTATGTGGGAGGGTGGGGAGGAATCAGTTGGGTTTTTTTAAAAAGGAGACTATTATATTCATGGACATTTTGAAAATCACAAGTACAATATGCACCGATTACAGATAACATGATTGTTCTTCAGTCTCAAGGTGGAGCCAAGATATCTTGGGGCTGTTGATGGATACTTGTAGTGTGGCATTCTTATGCTGAGATGGTCAGATTTAAGAAATATCTTGGGAAGAGAAAAATGCTTTCCTTCTGTCCTTACAATCAATGCCACAACTAAGGAGAGTGCCAGATCATGGAGTAGATACAAACTAAAAAAATGATCTTTCATAGGTAGTGTGGCTCTAAATAAGGTTTGTATAATCCCAAACAAAGAAACAGTACTACATAGTTTTGTGGATTTTTCAGGCTATGTGGCCATGTTCTAGAAACAGTAGCACCATTTAATGAAATTTCAGCTTATTTTTACACTTTCCAGTCCTTTGAAACTGCTTTGAACCATCTGGTATTTCTACTAAAAACAAAAGACAAGGAGAACCTGAGCTTTTTCTCTTCTAGTAACTCTGTAGTCTTAGTCTCCAGTGGATTTATATAAATGAGCCAAGATACCCTGTGGAATTTCATGAAATATTAGCAGAGGAAAGGGGCTCAGCTCAAACCCCTGGGACCTGTTCAGCAGGAATTAATGCGAGCAGCTCCATAAAGAAGCACCAGCCACATTCTATGAAGTCACCTTGAGATGATACCAAGATGTATGGTATTGATTGCTGGACTCAACAGCTGCCCTCTCCATGCCTACTACTAAGAATGGCAATCTTTGTGCTGTAAGACATACCCACTAGAGTAATCAAGGCACTTTTTGATTCCCAGGCCAAGCTGAAAGCCAAGGAGGAAGGCACTAGACAATAAGTTGCATCCAGAAGTCCATAAAGCTATGATCTCACCACTCTTTCACAAACTTTGTCCAAAAAAAGTATATATTTGAAATTAGGTGATTTTGTCAGAAGGTGTAACTCTACTTCTTTCAACATTCTAGATCTATGTTTTTCCTCTAATAAATGTTTACAGTTTCACAGGCCCAAATGTGCAAACTGAACATATCTATTTCAGAATATATACTGATTTCAGATAGACAAGAGTCAATCACAAAGCTAGGGAGTTTCATTTCCTCCAAAAATTCTGTCCATATCCTCAGAGTCAAAAAGGTGAAAGGTATCTCATGTAACATAACAAAATGAATACCTTAAAGTGCTATGCAAACTTTACAATGCTCTATAAAGAAATAAAATAAATAAATATGTGAAGTTGAAGGCTTTCATGGCCAGCATCAGGGACGTAGCTGGGGGGGGGGGTTTTTGGGGGCCACCCCCCCCTCCCTTCATAAAAAAAATGTGTGGGGTGGGGCCCCGCGCCCCCCGGCCCCAGCCCCCTTTTAAAAGTGGGACTTTGAGTGGGGCCCCCCCCCCCCCTTCCTAAAATCCTGGCTACGTCCCTGCCAGCATCCATAGATTTTTGTGGGTTTTTCAGGCTATGTGGCCATGTTCTAGAAGAATTTATTCCTGATGTTTATTCTGTGGCTGGCACCTTCAAGGAAATAAATAAATAAATAAGAATACCTAACCTCCTACAAATTGCTATTGACAAATGGGGACAAGTTTAAAAGGATCTGAGTGATTTTATTTGTAAATGCTTTGGTAATAAATTGCAGAGGTTTTTCAAGTTTCCTCCATTTCTTTCTGCAGTAAAATCTTTACCAAGCAAATGAGATTTGCTGGGTGTCATTGTGTAGATACAGTGGTGGTGGAAAAGAAATACTACGACATCGTCATCTCTAAATAAATGGTTCAATAGTTATGTTTGTGCTGTGATCTTTCTGACACAGATAGATCACTTCTTCTTGAAACATAATAATAATGGTTATGAAAATGAGATGCCAGTAGTGAAATTACTATCTGGGTGTCTTCTAGCTTAGAGTTTAACTATACATGATAAAAAAAAAAACATTGAAACCTCTCACCTTCAAATTAACATACCTGAGTAAAAGCATAACAATGTTCATTCAAGTTTAAATATGTTTAAATATGTTAGGAACTGCACCTGTTAATGGACAGGTGTGTCCTTTAGATCAGTACTATTTGGAGTGGTGGCCCAGCTACTCAGCCCAGGAAAGAAAGGAACAGTTGTGATCAAGTACAGTATGGTGTTAATTGATGGCACACTCAGGACGAGGGGGGGGGCAGAATCTGTGGGTCCTTGAGACAACAGGCAGATTAAAACCTTGTCACTAGCCAATGGGAGCAAAGCCAGGAAAAGATGGGGGCTGATCCCAAGAGTGAGAATATAAGAGGGAGGAGCAAGTTTGAAAGGGGTTGGATGTTTAGTGTGCTCTGAGGGGTGAAGAGTGTTAAGGCTAGGTTGGTCTGCTATGAGGGGCAATTAGAAAGGATTTTAGGTACCCAAGAAAGTGACAAAGAGTGTTCTTAATTAAACTGTTGTAGTGTTCTGTGGGAGACATAGTTTTTGGTGACTAGTGGAGTCATAGGTAACCAGAAGGGTTATAAGATACAAACATTTAATAAAGGTTCTGTGAGAACTTAATCTGTAAGGGAACATATATAGCCATAAAGAAACAATTACAAAGACAAGCTAAAGAAACTGGTAAACTGTGTAACTAAAAGTATTTATGCACCGTATCCATTGTGAACACCATCCACTAAAAGAAATACTGTATTCAGCCTGACTTGCAAATAAACTTCTTACTTTGTTTCAAGAGCAGCTGTCTGAAGTGATTTCAGAAGCACATTAAAATGCTACTAACAAAAAGAACAGTCTTTTAGGCTTGGTACATATTAGATAGTGGCTGTCAATGAATAATTGGTGCCAAACTGGGGGGGGGGGGATTTGTAACCCAGAGGGCTGGCATCTAAAGAGATTTATAGTGCAGGAGGCACTTAAATTTGAATCTCAATAAATTGGTGGGATAGTGACGATCATCTTCACAAATTCAACAAATTGGTGGCAACAGTGGGACACATTAGAAAGATTTTGAGAAATTTTGGCAGTGCCACGTTGTCATCATCACAGTCCCCCACATCAGATAGTTTAAGGAGTGCTGCTTTAGATAATATGTATATCATATGCCTCACTGCTACCATTCAACATGCCCAGAGGGCTAGAAGAGGAGCAGCAGAAGGACCATTGGAGGGTCCATGGAGCCTCACCATCCCATCCCTTTCCCTGCCACTGCCAATCTTTGCAGGGAGATGTCCAGAGAAAAAGCAGCAGGAAAAACATTGGTCCCTGAAGCCTTGTTGCCCCTGCTGCTCGCCTGCCACCACCAATCATAATGGCCAGAAGACCAGGATAGTCTGAAGGCACACAGATGTAGAGCTGTCTGAATCCTTGCCACCCCACCACTGCCAAATCTGGTCCACTGTGACCATATCATCAGCAGAGGAGGCTGGACAGTGAGGGGAGAGAGAGAATGCTAGATCCTCACCAATACTGTACTAGCAGAGACCAATGCAGCCTGGAGAGCATGAGGGAAGGGTGCAAAAAAGAGGATGAGTGAGAGTGCAGAGAGATTGGGGAGGTAAGGAAGGGAGGAGGGCAGGGTGAAAGTGGAAAGAAAGAAACTGTGAAATGGTTAATTCAAGAGAGAAGGAAAAGAAAGGAATAGAAATAACCTAAGTTATCATCCCAGATTCTGGAACGTGAAGTGAAAGCCACACTCAGAGCAATTGGGAAAAATAAATCACCAGGAACAGATGACATATTAACAGAACTGCTGTAATCCACAGATTCAAGTACAGTTCTAACTAAAATATCTCCCCAAAATATAAAAAACAAAGCAGTGGGCCACAGAGTGGAAAATATCAATATGCATTACTATATACAAAAAAAGGAGATATAAAAGACTGTAGTAACTACCATTATACTGATCTTCCATGCAAGCAAAGTCTTGCTCCAAATTCTGCAGGAAAGACTCCCACTATATATGGAACAAGAAATCCCAGAGGAGTAACCTAGTTTCAGAAAGGACGAGGCACAAGGGATTACATTGCAAACATATGTTGGATAATAGAGCACACCAGGGAATTTCAAAAGAAAATCTTCATGTGCTTTATTGACTACAGTAAAGCCTTTGATTGCATAGATCATGAAAAATGATGGAATGTTCTACATTTGATTGTCTTGATGTGGAAACTGTACTCAGGACAAGAAATTACCATCAGAACAAAGTAGAGAGAAACAAAATGTTTCCAAATAGGATAAGGGGTCAGACAAAGCCGCATGCTATCACTCTGTTTATTCAACCTGTATGCAGAAATCATCATACAGAGCAGGGTTAGACTCAGAGGCAGACGGCATGAAGATTGCATGAACATTAACAACCCAAGATATGTTGACGACACAATACTATTAGCCAAAGCCAACAAAGACCTGGAGTAATTATTGAAGAAGATCAAGGAGGAAAGGAGGAAAGTGCCAAGGTAGCCATGATGTTGAAAATTAAGAAAACAAAAATAATTACCACAGAAGGTGTGCAAGAGTTCATCCTAGATGATGAAAAAATTACAAAACTCATACCTTAGTTCAAACATGAATCAGAATGGAGACTTCAGTCAAGAAATTAGAAGTCTAGAATTGGGAAGGGCAGCTATGAAAGAAAAGGACAAGATCCTAAAGAGCAAAGACATAACACTGAATACTAAAGTTAGGATTGTCCAAGGCAATGTATTCCACATCACTATGTACAGTTGTCTTTCCTTCTCATGATGAGTCCAAAGTACAACAACCTCAGTTTAGTCATTCTGGCTTCCAGGGAGAGTCTAAATTGAGGTTGTTGTACTTTAGACTCACCATGAGAAGAAAAATCTCATTCAAAGGCCATCTGGTCACTGCAGTCCCTGGCCTATCAGAGGCTGAATGGGGCTGGATGGACAGAGGCCACTGCACATCACCAGTGAGATTCAGCCCCAAGTCACAAACCCTACTAACCTCACCCTGGATTTCTGGTTATAATTCTGAAATCATCAAATTCACCCTTAACATAGGGCTTCACCTGAAGCTCAGTTAAATACAGTTATGTTTCACAGAGTTCCAGCAGAGATGTCTATGTCCATATCTAAGCATTTTCATTTGTTCTCCCTACATCTCAATTTACCATGCCCGCCCAACTGTTCCTCAGACAATGGGCAATGTGATTATTAAAGTAATCTTGCCTGTGTTTTTATAATGGTAGCTTTATTATATGCCATGTGTTTAAAGTTCATTTGACAGGTATAATGAAAGGTTTTGTGAGAAAACCATCATATAGTGGAGAGTTCAACATAATTAGTAGATGCCTAAAGTGCACTACCTAGAGCATTTATTCTTAGAAGAGAAACAAGGAGAAGGAGGAGGAAAGATGCTAGAAGGAATGAAAGATTATATGAATAGATCTTTCATACAACAAGATTGAACACTGGTAGTTGATGGGGTTCACCAGACTCACCTCTTTGGCATGGCTGGCACCAAGCTATGTGAAATCCCAGTACCACTTAACTGTCTGCTTTAAGAAAGAATGAGTGGAGACAACTAAATAGCTAGAAGGAAAGAATGGGCTGGAATGGGAAGGACAGAGGAGAGAAAAGGAGAGGGTAAAGCTTGGCAAAAGGTCAGGGGCAGAGATGAATAAAGCCAGAATCAGATCCAAAAGCACAGCTGGATCTATAAAGGTAGGGAGGAAAAGGGGTTGGTGTAAGAAAGAGAGAGAAGAACAGAAACAACACGATATGAAGGAGTAAGCATACACAGAGTTGGAAAACAAACAGAAATCAAAGCAAAGAAAGTTGACATTTCAGTGGCCCCTTATAGGAAAAAGAGCCAGAATTAAACAGACAAAAGGCGGAATGGGAGATAGAAACAGAGAAGAAAGTACCTATGCATCCTAAGTACAGTAGTCATACTTCCCTGCAAGATACTGGATCTGGGGAGTGAAAGTTCCAAATTGCCTAACTAAATTGAATTGTGGTTACTGCATAAACTAGGTAGCATCATCCTAATCCCTTAAGAAGAAAAGCAAATAAAACATGGTTTCAAAATATTCTGTTTAAAAGGGAATAGAAGAAAACCAAAAGAAGACAACGTATCTTTAGTTCAAAGGAAGGAAAGGTTTTTTAAAAGGGTATAAATGAAATGCTGGTGTACAATGAGGTGGAGAACGTGTGAAGGAGGTAACTGTATGAATGCATTGTTAAAGTTTTGTAATGTTTGTAAATTTGTATATTTGTGTGTGTTTTGTTGTTTGTTTATTGATTTTTTTATCAATAAAATAAATTTTAATTTTTTTTAAAAAAAAGAAACATGGTTGGAAGTTTCATCCAAGTCAATATTTATTGGTTGACAACTAGGCCTGGGAGAATCTTCTCTGCAATATGTGTTACATAGAAGGAAATGGCCTCTCTTTAGTGGATAAACTACAGTATTTTGAGTTACAATTACAGAAGTATTCCACAACTGCATAACACTAAGAGGAAATAAAATTTAAAACTTTTCCTGTGTGTGAATGTGTTTGGGTGCGTGTATGTCACTGTAGGCATTGTTAAATTGATTCAAGTTGTCCTTTCAGAAACAATGCCCTCAGCACATATATATATATATATATATATATATATATATTCCACAATATGAATCAAAAAGGGGAAGTTTAGGGGTGCCTTGAAGAATTGTTGAAAATGTGGCCTCCTGTATCTTTCTATGTGAGAAATTTGTAACTTTGGGAGTAATTCATCCAGCACTGCTAGTGGGCACATTCTATTCATTGCAATGAGATGTGGATGGCATTGCATTCAAATTAATGAATGTTCATGTAATGGCAGCATTTTCTTCCTTGCATCCCTCATTGCCACTGAGTTCAGTGCATAGTGCATACAGATATAAATGGATACACATTATTATTATTAAACATGTTCTGAATTGTGTCTGCTTCATCAAAACCTGCATATTTTTAGCATAAATCCCAGTGATATGGAAGAACTATTGCTGAATCTCAAAATCACACACCAAGAAAGCATGTAATGTGCAAACAATGGAAGCTGGTTAAAAAAATGCACACAAACTGTCTAGGCCCCATTGATTTCAATGGGGCTGAGCATGTATTAAACACTAGGATAAATAGTTTGTGGAATTCAGGCTGTGGCTTCAGTTTGCAAACAACACATTTCAATGGTAAAGCAGTTTCTCAGAGGTCAGTGGAACATTACTGGGATTATTTCAGCCAAAGTGCTTGTGGATTTGCAGTCTGAATGCCCAACAGAGTAGAAAATTTAAAAGACCATGCAGTATTTAAAAGGGCCTGTATTGGCTGTTCTGTATCTTGAACCTTTACAGGTAACAGCTGTGCCTTATTTGAAAGGTGGAAGTAATCATTTAGAGTAGTATAAACATGCAGTGTCCGGTCTTCTTGGTGTATAAGATTTCCAGTATCCTATTGTGACAATTTAATGTCAAGAAGAGATTTAGAGAATTTACAGACTGAATGTTTGCTGGGAGGTGGAGGAGAGGATCATGGAGTTAGAAAAGATCAAAATGCCATCTAGTTAGAAGCCCAGATCCAAAATATCACCATAGAAACTTTGTGCACAGTCCAGAGAGTAAATGGTGGGAAAGCAGGGATGGGAAAAGTGTAGCCTTCACTCCTCCTTTCTAAACTCCCTTCCAATTAATTCTCCAGGCTAAAGCTCCTTGAAATGGCCATTCACAATTTCTTGAATGTCAGGAATGTACCAAACCCTCAGGGTGATTACCCTAACCATGAAATCTAAAAGTCAAAACTGGACTATTATTCAATGGTGGCAATGTATTTGCATCTAGATCAATGTGCTTGCATGCAAACACTGCCATTGAATAATATGGATTGTGGTGATTCTCAGACAGTCAAATCCATGGATCTCCAGCCCACCAATATGAAGAGTCCACTGTACAATGTTGTGAAGGCCTAGTACAATAGTATGATAACATTTGAAAGTAGGGAACATTTTTGTCCAGTGAAACAACTGCTAGAAATGAATCCAATCTTAGCCACAATTTTGCATGTCTGTTTGTTCTTAGCTGCTGAATGTAAAATATAGAATATGAGTACTCCAAATTGTAGTTCAAAGAAAGCCCAAATAGAGAAGAGCCCTTTCAATTCTGGGAATGCAGGATTTTGCAGCACACAAACTATATGGCCTTGGAACTAATGATCTTTCAGAATGTGCTTCTTGATTTGGTAATTTTCTTTACATACAAAGCCTCATTGAAAGCTGTATGATCTGCTTCAATATGACACAGAGATTGATTTCTGAGAGTAATGTCCCTGTTGCTATGGAAGTGAGATATGTGGGTTAAAATATCACATTTTAACACAGTTGGCAAAGGGCACCCTTGGTAATTAGAAAACATTGTTGCTATCATACAGTCTTTCTTCAGAGGGGAAAAGTGAGATCTTTTTTTAAAAAAATTCTGGTTGACTCATTTCCCATTAAACATAAATCCATATGCAAAGGGACTTTGCAAGAGACCTTTGAGATTAAACGAAAGACAGAAGTTGGTATGAGCTTTTGTAGATTTTGGCCTACTTCTTCAGATACATTTGGTGGAGTGGAAAGCCCTGGGACAGGTCTATGTAGCAGTCTATGTGTGAGAATGTCCATAGGAATGCAAAACTTTGTGTGTGTGGAGATGACATGACAACAAGTCCAGTTTTAACTGTGGTCACTGGGGGACAAGGCAAGGATGTTGCCTAAAGCCAAGGTTAGCAGATAACCAGTATTGAGATATATGAATAGGAACCAAAAAGAAGATGTGATGGAATGGCCAAGAGAGCCCCATGGATCTGGGGTGGTGGTGGTAGTGTTATGTGTGACAGGAAACCACTGTCTCTGTTAAGCCCATTGCTGATATACTGCAATTTATTATATATTCTGCTGTTTCTCTTTCCAGTCTTCCTTTGTAGTCTTTTGTGTTCAAGGACAATTGTCTATGTCTTTGAATGAGTCCATGTAGAGGCTGTATAGAAACAGGACTTGTATTTGAGGCCAATTGGGACTGATGGCTATTTCAGTTAGATTGCTAAGTCATATAACATTCACATTGACACTTCCCACACACACACACACACACACACACACACACATTTTTAGGCAGCTCTGTTTGGATACATTGGCACCCATTTTAATTAATCACACCACCATTTTCCTCGGCTTTCCCTGTAGACATGATACAGTGCTGTATCTCAATCATTTTAAGAGCAACCTACTTCAAAAACTTTATCATTTCAATTTTTCACACATTCTGTTTGTGGGTGTGGGTGTTCCGTATTTCACTCTTATCTCATCTCACAGCCCACTGCGGTAAGCCAGTATTCCTTAACAATACCTCTTTTCAATCTCAGACCTAATAAAAAAGGGAAAATGTGTATCACAAGAAGAGAAAGTTGCCCATTTCTTTTTTATTATTAAACTTTCCCATTGTTTTACTGATAAAGAAGGCTGCTGCTTGAAAGAAAGACTGCCTTTGTATTAGTTACAGTCATTCTGACACTAATGAAATTTCTCCCCTCCCCCATGCTATATACAAGACCCAGCTACAAAACATGCACATGGCTGACAAATTCAGGTCTTTCACCCCTACTGTTTTTACAAAAATGATGACAGAATTTATTCTTATTCCTACTTTTAATTGCAATGCATTTTTTTCTTGCAAAGAATTTTGCCCATTGTTATGAGTATGCAAATGGTCTATCATACTTAATTTTTATGAAAATAATATTTTCAGGCTGATAATAAGATTTGGGGCCATGTGCCCCAACTGATAATGCCAGGCATAATCCCTACTGTCTTTTTGGCTAATTTAGTATATTCCATATAATGTTGACTGAGGCCCAGTACAGATTGGCGCAAAGCACCGTGCTGGGGGCAATTTTAGGGCTTGGTAGGGCTGGGTATCCATACATGCCCAGCCCTACTAGCAGTGCCCATGCATCATCTTGACACAGCCCCGCCCACATGGGACATGTGACGATGATGTGTGGGTATCCACGCACCCAAATGGCATTCGCTGGAAGCGTCATAGCCACAAGCACCATTATGGCACTCCTAAAAAGAAGCCACCCTTGGCAGCTTCATTTTAGGGAGCACATCAGTGCCGTGCGGTACAGTTGGCATGGTGCTAACTAGGAGTAAGGACGGGTGGCATGGAGCCGCCCATCTGTATCCCCCCTAATTTACCAGAATAGAATTATATTGAAATGAAGAAATGTAGTCAAATGGTCATTTTACATTGATTTTATCTGGTCCATGGATTCTGAGCACCATTGTGCTACTGAGACTATGACAGAGTCTGGAAATATTTCAGCACCCAAACCCTACTGCAAGTTCCTTTTCATAATTGCCTTTCCCTTTCCCTTCTCATACCTTGGTTGGTGGTAGCAGGTTAGAAGGTTCACACTAGGGCCTTCATTAGGATGTTAGGCCCAAAATCTAGAGACTGACTTCTTAAGCGATGGAATGCATATTAGATTCATCCAGTTCAGTTCATTCAGTTAAGAAGATTCCAAGAGGTTGGTCTTTCCATGCATTTTGGAGTTTAATTTAGTGGTGCATGGGCATTGCTGGGTATGGCTGGAGGTAGAGAAAGGCAGATATGGGGTTAGGCTAGCAACAGCCAATCACAAGCCAGAAGACATTAGTCCATGAAATGCTGGCTGCGAGGAGAGAAAAACCCCATCAGTGACAGTTGGAAGGTTAGATAGAGTTTGGTCTTCAGAGTGTTAGGGCCTTGCTGTGTCCAGAGAGGGAGAGATTTTGGGGGGTTCCAGGGTAGGATTCTTAGGGCTATAGTCCAAAGAAGAAGGACTTACTTCCTGTGTAGAACTGTAAGTGAAGGAGTTTAAGTGAAGAAATATCCTGAGAGATATAGTTAGCCTGAGTGGCAGAAATATTAATTTGGTAATGATGCTATTGCTCTACTTGTTTCCTGCCCAAAAAAAAGTTATTTCAATTTAGCATTATATCTTCAGAGTTTATTTTTAATTTTAAAAAATTGCAAGGAGACACCAGAGGAAAAGCAGAAGGGGACTAAGTGAGGAATTGGATTGCAAACTAGAAACATATTTGCAGATGAGATGGGGAAAGGGCAGAGGACTAAACATTGATACTACTGTAGCAACTTATAGAATTTATAGACAGACAACAACAATAACAACAACAACCAACCAACCTTTACTATGTGAGGGTATAGATATTATATTAGAGATGCATTACTCAAGCAAGGAAATGAAGTAAGGCCAGGAGGCAAATTGCAAAACATTCTTGGGATTTCTTGAAATTAAAAATGGGAACAGCACATAGTTTCCCCCTGATTCTAATGGCACACTGTTTGCCTTTTTGTTTGCAACAGATATTTCATTTTTTTGGTCAGGACTAAATGACAGCACTTTCCAGATCTCTCCAACCCAAAGAAAAAATTCTCAGTTCCTAAAACAGTACAAAAGCTAATTTGTGAGCGGAGCAGGTGAAGTCAGTGCCCTCACAGAAGGCAATATTTTGAAACAAATCAACAGAAAACACAGCAATAGGTGGGTGAATGGATTTAGAATTCAAATAGACCCAGAAATAGTGGAATTAGAGGAAAGTGTTGTGTTCTACTAAGCAACAAAAATTGGGCAATGGATAGGAATTATAAGGGTGGCATTCATTCTACACATTTATAATGTGATCATTCCACTTTAGTTGCCATGTTTCCATCCTATAAAATTCTGGGATTTGTAGTTTAAGTGCTTAGAATTTGCCTCTATACCTTTGGTGCCCTATCAAATTACAAAACCCAGAATTTCATAGGATGACACCCCACAGAATTTGAAGAAGAATCATAGTACTCTGGTCCCCCATGATATCCTTGCAAAAAACTAGTAAAATGTAGGCTAGACAAAGTGACTGTTAGGTGGTTTTTATAATTGATTGATCAACGAAACCCAAAGGGTACTCATCATCTTGGAGATAAGTGACTAACATTGTGCCACAAGGTTCTGTCCTGTGCCCAGTGCTATTCAACATCTTTTTCAGTGCCCTGCTGATGAAATAAAGGGCATGCTTATAAAATTTGTAGATGACAGTAAATTAGGAGGGGTAGTTCATACCCCAGGGGTCAGGATCAGAATTCAAAGTGACTTTAACAGATTAGAAAGCCAGGACAAAACTAAGTAAATTTCATCATGGAGAAATGTAGGATACTGAACTTGGCAGTAAAAATGAAATGCACAGATATAGGATGACACCTGGCTTGATGGCAGTACTTGCAAAAGGGATCTCGGAGTCTTAGTAGACCACAGGCTGAACATTAGTCAGAAATATGAAGGAGCATCTAAGAAAGCCAATCCAAGAAGCTTATCACATTACCTTTTCAGCCTGATCCAGGCACAGGACGAGATCTGGCTGGAATGCGGGAAAATGGGTTTTATTGTGTACAAAATTGCTGTTGCGCTGCCACCCGACCATCACTTGTCCTTGAGTTGCGCTCTGCCGGCTGATTTTGATAATATGGAAATTACTACCAAAATTGCCGGGAGAGGCACGGGAGAGGTGCGGCCGAGGGATGGATGATGGTTTGGGGGGCAGGGCAGCAACAATTTTGAGTGTGATAAAACCAGGTTCTCCCCCATTCTGGTCCAATCCTGTCCCATGCCCGATCAGGCTGAAAATGTGTGTGCAATAAGTTCCCAATTCTAGGCTGCATAAATGCGAGTATAGTGTCTTGATGAGGGAAAGTTATGGTACCACTCTATTCTACCTTGGTCAGAGCTCACCTGATATGCTGTATCCAGTTCTGGTCACCACAATTCAAAAAGGATGTTGACAAGCTGGAGCATGTCCAAAGGAAGGCAACTAAAATGGTTAAAGTTCTGGAAACCATGCCCCATGAGGAGTGGCTTAGACAGCAGAGTATGTTTAGCCTGGAGAAGAGAAGGTTAAACGGTGATGTGATAACCATGTTTAAATATTTGAAGGGATGTCAAACTGAGAATGGAGCAAGCTTATTTTCTGCTGCTCCAGAGACTAGGACCCAGAGCAATGGATTCAATCTATAGGAAAAGAGATTCCACTTAAACATTAGGAAGAACTTCCTGGTGGTAATAGCTGTTCAGCTAAACATACTGCCTTGGAGTGTGATGGAGTCTCCTTTTTTGGAGGTTTTTAAGCAGAGGCTGGATGGGCATCTGTCAGGATTATTTTGCTTGTCCCAGGGGATTGAACTGGATGTACCTTGTAATCTTTTCCAACTCTATGATTCTATGATAAATAGCAATATCAAAGTCATTTTCCAAGATAGTTTATTTGTCATTGAATATCCAATCTGCATTTTTAAGGTATCCTAAAGATAAAATTGTCCCATGTGCTGACATATTTTTGATACTGCTGTTACATTGTGGCATGTTCTATGTGAATTTCTGTTTTTTCTTCAGTAACATTTGCTTGGTGACATTCAAATTTCCTGTCAGTCAAAACACAGGAAAAAGTTGTTTCTTGCTTTGCCATTGAGACCAAATTGTCATGGAGGGGGGAAAATCACACAGAACAAAAGGATGTACTGTTTTTGATACAACATGATTATCCTGATCTCATATTTTGTTGTGCTTCTATTGATTATTCCTTTTCTGACTCTTTTCCCCCCTTGCAGAACAAAGTTCGTATTTTGATGGATTCCTTTGATAAAGTTATAAAGCTGTCTTGAAGATTTTGAAACTGTCATGGGACTCCTCTCTTCACAAAGAGCGTGTTGCAAATGATGTCCCCCGTTCTTCAGAAAACAAGCTGTTTGTTTCACAATCAGGCAGTGTAATCCTACCATGTAGGAAGTCTGTCTTTTTCATCTCTGTTTTTTCATTCTGTTCTATTCTAATATTAACTGGGCAAAGTAACACTGCTGACATGTTTGCTCTATTCATCTCTAATGCTATTTACTGCAATAGAGCTTCTATGGAATGCAAATCCGCTTCCGACTTATCTCTTCTATAAGTGCCAAAGTGGCCAACTAATTTTCATTAGGGGCCATACATTGAATAAAGTAAGGACTAAAAGTAATGTAGCATTGGTTCTTCCACCTGATCCACCTGCAAATGGCATAGAGGTTTATCTATCTCACAAATGGCGGGTCTACACTTGCCAAAATACTTTGAGCTGCCAATGAAAAGATCAAAACAACTAAACAACCAATCATATTAAAATGGTTTAGACTGTTTAATTTTGTACTTTCAAGATTTTTGAACTTTTGTGTAATAAGTTTTATATGGAGTTTATTTTAATTTGTTTTTTCTTGAGTCCTGTGCCAGAAGACAGGTGGGGATATAAGTTAAATAAAGTTTATAATACATTTAGATGACATTTTTAAAAACATGGCAAATCCTATTAAACAGCTCTTCTGCTGCAACCATTAACAGGCCTGTTTAACAAAAAGGTATTTGCTTGCTGGCAAATAGTCAGCAGAGTGGGTTGTAACATACAAAGAGAGTCAGTATGGTGTAGTGGTATGAGCACTAGACTACAACCTGGAGACCAGAGTTCAAATCTTTGCTCAGCCATGGAAAGCACCTGCATGACTGTGGGGAAGTAACAGTCTCTTGGCCACAGAGGAAGTCAAAGGCAACCCCTTTTGAACTAATCCTGCCAAGAAAATACTCTGATAGGTTTGCTTTAGAGTCACCATAAGTTGTAAATTACTTGAATGCACACAGCAACTTCAATAGCATGTGTGCTTTGCAAGATAATCTCAAGTTCAGTTCCTGGAATTGTTTTCAATTAGATGGTGATATAGGTCTTCTTCTTTCTAGCCAGTGGCCAGGATAAAGCAAAAGTGGTTAGCCCCAATCAAACAGACCACACAATACTAGATTAGCTGGACCAACAGTGTAAGACAGGAGGCAGTTCCTTATGTTTAGCGTTTTCATGGAAGTTCATAACAAATTTCTAGGAGGCTTTCAACTACTGATGTTGAAGATGTGCCCACACTGTAAAAGTCATGCAAACCTTCCTCCCAAATATTGCCATCATTTTGAACCAGAGTAACTCAAAGCATGTGCATGCTTCTCTCCCCTTGTTACTGAGCAAAAGCATCAGGCTGAGAGATGTTTGGGAAAAGACTTCCAGCCCTGACGGTACAACTGTCTAGACAAAATTATGCTCTGGTCTGTCTCATATTAGAAATTGGCCAAAGTTCCCATATGCAAAGAAGTGTGTTTCAATTCTTTTCAAAACAAAAAACTGGAAATATATTTCAGAAAACTTACATTATTTCATATCCTCCAGCTATCTGTGTGGCTTCATTCATTTCCAGGTAGGCTAGTTGTCAACTGGAGAGCCAATTCAGGTGGGAAAAGCACTCATTACTGCAGACATTCAGTTTTGCATTGCACTGACAGGCTGGGAAAAATCCTCTTCTGTAATGCTTGACTTGTGTGTCACAGTTCTATTATTTGGGGGCTAGTCGTGCCCTGACACAAGGCTATATGATGTCTCACCCATCATCAGCACAGTGTGAGCAGAATAACTCTGGTGAGGTTTTAAAATATGCAGTCAGTTCAGCTGTGTAACAAAAATAACCAGCTGCATTTCAGTCTGCTGCCCACATCATGAAGGTATAAAATATTTTTTACACATGCACACAGATTGTGGTTGTTCTCTTATAGCACATGGTGCATTATTATTTACATTGCATTTATTGAATCATCTTTCTGCAAACTATTTTTAATGCTGGAATGTATTTTTAGCTCTGTAGCTCTGTGAGTATGTATGTTTCTCTGCCTGCTTTTGTAATAAATGGTGAGCATTGGAGTTCATAGCTGAAAACTGTATTTATCATCTTCAACCCAAACACTATTAAAATACAAGACTCTTCAAGATGTCTCTCTCATCTGTCACACTTAAAATTCACAGAATGCAGTCACCCTTCTATGACATGATTTGCATGCACAGCATAGCCTGTACAGTTAAACCTTCACATTTTAGTGTCAAGCCATTAAAAACAACAATAACAACAACAACACCTTACTGTAGTGACCAAATGTATTTCCCAGAATATTAAATCTCTTGTAAACATCACTACTTCCAAAACAGACATCAAGACTACAAATTGTGAATACCAAGCAATTTCTGTTTACTGTCATTTCCACTTGGAATTAATGTCCCATAAATCATACTGTGACTAACTTCAAATATCTCAGGAAGTTCCAGTTCTTCAGCTTTAAATAAACCCACACTCAATTATATGCCTCTTAACATGCATGCGTGCTTGCATGTATGCATGTGTGTGTGTGCATGCACACACAAAACCATTGTTTATAACAATGACACTATTTCCTCCCACACACATTTGTGTAAGGCTGTATCTACACTGCAGAATTAATGCAGTTTGACACTGCTTTAACTGTCATTACTCAGTGCTATGGAATTCAAGGATTTGTAGTTTTGTGAGATATTTAGCCTTCTCTATGAGAGCGCTTTGGTGCCACAACAAACTACACTAAACTCTGCGCTGTGGTAGCAGAAGGTGTGGTGGAAGATATAGGGGAAAAGATAAAGCATCTTGGGACTAAAATATATTATGTTTAGAGAAACTGTGTTATTTTGTGAAGGATAAAATGAAAAATTATTTCTGTATCTGTTCTTTGGGAATGTAGTGGCAACCATGCATGGTTATGAACTTTTGTTCTCATTGGGCTCCTGTGTCTTTAACACATGTATGGCAGAAAAGTGGCACTTTTTCAGGTCTGGGAATTCTGTTGATCTACCGGCCACCCCGTGTGCTAACAGACTACCTGGCTGAGCTGACACAGCTGGTCTCGGAACTGGTGTCGGAGTCCCCGAGGCTTCTTGTCCTGGGGACCTCAACATCCCTTTCGAGGCCAGTCAGAATCCAACAGGTGTGGCTCGGGAGTTCATGTCCACCATGACTGCCATGGGCGTGTCTCAATTGGTCTCGGGGGCCACGCATTGCACTGGTAATACCCTCGATGTAGTCTTTAGTACGGACATGGGGTATCCGTGGGCAGAGATCTCTAATATTTCTGCCCTGTCATTTTCTGGTTGAGGCTCGAGTCAAGGCTTCTACCTTAAGCCCCCCCCCCCGGGGTGGCGGACTTATTAGAATGATCCACCCTCGAAGGCTGATGGAACCCAAAAGGTTCCAAGAAGCCCTAGAGGGGTATATGGCTGGAGCTGACAGCGATTCTGTTGATGCCCTGACTAACATCTGGGATATAGATCTCTCCAGGGCTATACACAGTATCGCTCCCAAGTGTCCTTTCCGGCCTGCTCCCAATAAACAACCCTGGTATACAGAAGACCTCAGGGAAAGGAAACGGGCTATGCAACGACTAGAGCGCAACTGGCGAAGACACCAGCACTTAGCCGACAAGGCATTCCTAGAGTCTCATTTGAAGGCCTACGGAGTGGCAATAGGTGCAGCAAAGCATTCGTTCTATGCTGCACGTATTGCATCCACAGAGTCGCGTCCAGCAGAGCTGTTCAGGGTAGTGAGGTAGCTAACACATCTGCCCCCCTCCCTGAACCCCATTTTAGAACCATCTAAAGCCTGTTGTGACAAATTTAATAACTTCTTTGTGAACAAAATCTCTCGGATAAGGGCTGATCTCGACGCCAGTATTTCTTCAGAATCTATTAGAGAGGTGTCCAGAGCTTCCGTGGCCCCTGTTATACTGGATCACTTTGAGTTTGTTAGTACCGAGGAAGTGGACAAGATCCTTCGAAGTGTTAGGAAGGCGACATGCTTTCTCGATCCCTGTCCCTCATGGCTGGCGGCCCAGGGGGGGATGCGGTGCTAACTATGTTGCACCGCATAATTAATACATCTTTAAGAGAGGGACAATTTCCATCTAAATTAAAATTAGCAGTGGTTAAACCCCTGCTAAAAAAAACCCTCTCTAGACCCCCTGATTTATAATAACTACCAGCCTATATCACTGCTGCCATTTTTGGGGAAGGTGATCGAGAGAGGGGTCGCCTTCCAGCTTCAATCGGTCTTGGATGAAATGGAGTTTCTGGACCCATTTCAAACCGGCTTCCGGGCGGGCTATGGAGTTGAGACTGCCATGGTCACCTTAGTTGATGATCTCCGTCTGAGCATGGACAGGGGAAACGTGTCCTTGTTAGTGCTTTTGGACATCTCAGCGGCCTTCGATACCATCGACCATGGTATCCTTCTGGAACGCCTGAGGGAGTTAGGTATCGGGGGCACTGCGCTCCAGTGGTTCCGTTCCTACCTCTCCGGTAGATTCCAGATGGTGCAGCTGGGGGATTGTTGTTCCGATAGGAGGGCACTTACATCTGGTGTCCCTCAAGGAGCAATTTTGTCCCCCATGCTATTTAACATTTACATGAAACCGCTGGGAGAGATTATCCGGAGACACGGGGCGCGGTGTTATCAGTATGCTGATAACACCCAAATATGTTTCTCTGTGTCCCCGTCTGATGCAGTAACTAGGGACGGCATTTCTCCTCTAAATGCCTGCTTGGAGTCGGTATTGGCTGGATGAGGGAAAACAAACTCAGTGTGAATCCAGAGAAAACGGAAGTACTGGCGATAGGTTCCCCGGGTCTGGATGGTGAGATTTGCCACCCGGTCCTGAACGGGGTCACGCTCCCCCTGAAGGACTCGGTCCGCAGCTTGGGAGTGTTCCTGGACTCGTCGCTCCAGTTAACATCTCAGGTGGATGCGACGGTCAGGAGCTCTTGTTATCAGCTTCGGCTGATACTCCAGCTGCGTCCCTACCTGGACCAGAGAGATCTTGAAACTGTAGTACATGCTCTGGTAACCTCTCGATTGTATTTCTTCAATGCGTTCTACATGGGGCAACCCTTGTACCAAACCCGGAAGCTACAGCTAGTGCAGAATATGGCAGCGAGATTGGTTGCTGGTTGTTCCAGGTCTGACCATATAACACCCATCTTGAAAGATCTTCATTGGCTGCCTATTTGCTTCCAGGCTCAATACAAGGTGTTGGTAATGACCTATAAAGCCCTAAATGGCTTGGGCCCAGGGTACTTGGAGGACCGCCTCTCCCCATATAATCCGCCCCGCACACTCAGATCAACAGGGATGAAATTGTTGGAGGTCCCAGCGACACATTATGCGAGGACCTCACAGAGGGCATTCTCTATTGTGGCCCCTAGATCTTGGAATAATCTCCCAGATGGGCTCCGCTCCACCACATCTTTAGCTCTTTCTAAAAAGAACCTGAAGACATATTTCTTTTCCCAAGCCTTCCCACCGTGAAAAATCTTTTTCCCCTTACCCCTTTTCATTGATGACCCTGGAATGTATATACTGACTTCCTCTTCTATCTGGCCCTTTGTTCTTAGTATTATTATGTTGTTTTTAATGCTGTTTTTAATTGATTTTATTGGAATGTTTTTATATATAATTGTTCGTCGCTTTGACCAAAATTTTGGAAAAGCGGGTTACAAATAAACTATATTATTATTATTATTGTTGTTGTTGTGGTTGTTGTTGTTGTTGTTGTTGTGGGAAATGGTATACATTGCTTCTATGAGTGTTCTGTGCGGCAGGAGAGAGAAATTATCAAAATAGTATCAAAACTTTATTAAGCAGATGTTCCAAACAAGAGATATATAGGCCCGTTACAGACGGGATCTTCCGGCGCCACCGTCATGTGCTAGGGGTTGGCCAAGGACCTAGCGTCCACACCGGCCTCACCCCTAGCACATGACGAGGGCGTAAAGATGGTGGTGCCCTATACACACGGGTGCTGCCATCTTTACGTGCTGGATGCATAGCATCCGCACATCACGCACCGGATGTGACGCCGTGAGTGTGTGAGTAGCGCCTTGCGGCGTCTCATACGGGGCGGAAGAAGAAGCGCCATTTCGGCGCTTCTTCTTTGCTGCGTCAGGGAACCGTGCGGTTTGGATGCTGCGGTTCCCGGACGCAGCAACCAGCAGCGGCGCAAGACTGCCCCTTCTGGGCGGTCTGTACGCACCACAGTAATGTGTGAATAAGACATTTGTTTCTTCATGTATTTGTGTAACTTGTTCCAGTCAGAAGTTTTACTTTCTTAAATACAACTTTGTTATAATGGCAGTTTCTTTTCTACCACTCTCTTCAGAGAATAAACGTTACTGTTTCCAAGGACCATGACACAGTCCTTCTTCTGGCTCCCTTTCTTGGAACTCAGTTAATAGACTTGCCTCACTGTCTATCTCTATTCCACAGGATAGTTCCCTATATCAACTCCCTCACATGGAGTTCTATATGGGTTTTTAGTCTCTCACTCCTAGACTTCAACCTGTTCCTCCCTGGAATCTTCTCTAAACTTCCCCTCTCTGGACTCAACTGAACCCTATCTGACTTCTAACTGTCAACAACTGACTATTTATCCTCTAAACAACCAACATCCTATTGGCTGCTGCCAGCTGACTCCTGATTGTCTGTCACTACACTGGCTCAACTTTGTCTGTTCTCCACAATTAGCTCATTATTATACAAACTAGTTTTGTGTTTCTTTGACTATTAATGCAGTCTGATCCTTCCTGGGCACCAGTTCACTCTGTGCTTTTGAGGAAGTAGTTTATGCTACAACATCTTTTACTCAGGTAGTCTCAAAGATGCTGCAAGATCTATTTGCATACTGGCGCTCTAGTAGGTCTATTCTCTTTCTCCTACAAGGCAATGCCTTGACAACATATGGATGCACGTGTTAGGGAATGATGAACTAGCTACCCCTTGTGACAAGGAATGATGGGAGTTGTAGTGCAACCAACCAACAAATGAATAATGTAAAAAGGAGCAAAATAAGACAAGGCTGATATATCATTGCCTGCTCTGAACAGGGCAATAAACAAGCAAGACAAAAATGTACTGTTTCAAGCTTGTTTATTAGGATATCTTCTTTTCTCTTCCTAGCTCTTAGAAAACAATTCTGAAGTGCCTTTTGAGTTGTGGAGCTTTTCCTCAGGAGTATTTAATAGCTTTCGGATAAGAATCTTGACTTGCTTTCCTTTTCCTCAGCTGGCTGTGGTACTACCTTCTATCATCCACCTGGCTGGCTGCTTGAACAGAAGGAGAGGGAAGAGGGAGGGAACATCCACAGGCAGTTTCAAAACCTAGGAAAAGTGCAATCTGAAGAGCATGTGGCTCATAAAGCCCAATGGACCTTTCAAGCACATATTTGTTGGCGATCATGAGGTAGAGACTAGCCCCAAGTAAACAATAATGGGCTCTGAGTAAATGCATGTTGCTAGAGTCGTTAAAAAGAAATCCCATGCCATTATTTAGTACTGCCAGAATAGGCAGAAGGAGGAAAGTGCAGGTTTGATGAGTCAGGCCCTGGGGACTTACCTGAAGCTTTTGCAACACCTTTACTTTTGACATGGATGAATCCTAACATTTGACCTTCTAGAGCTGCAAGACTTTTCCATCATTAGCATTTTTTGAAAAGTACCAGCTTCTGCAAATGTTTCCTCGATTGCAAGATCCATGGTCCTACTTAATAGTATGCTTACTATGCTTTTCTGGTTAAAGGTCTGAAAACATTTGTCTTACACAGAAATTTTCTTGGAGGCCTTTGAAACATCCATTATCATTTGTCTTGGACATAAAAAACAACAACAAATAGATGTACAGGAGGTAGCAACATTTTTTGTACCTTCTGTGAGACATACAGAGAGATATACAGATATAGATAGATATAAGACAGCAGGCCCATGGTTCTTATTCCAGCTTCATCCACTTAAAATGCAATACGTATTTGTAAAGACAGTTGACCTTTGTTGGGGTCTTTTGCCCTTTACAATCATTTATCTTTATGAGAAAGTTTCCCCCCTACTGTCTGTCAAAGCTTTCTTTTCTTTTTTCATATAAAAGCTATACTCCAGTAGATATTGTGGTCTCTGCTTTTCCACAATATTATTTTCCCCGCTCTGTTTGTGTACAGACTTTGTTTAATTTGTGTCTTTGTTTTCAGATGCTCAGATTTTGTGCAGCTCAAAACAAAGGGGGGGATGGTCATTCCCACCTACGATGAACCTGGCCTGCATTGACTATGATATTAACTACATAATTATAAATGAAACAAGCTTATACTAGCCAGGAAAAATAATTAACTTGGAAACTCTCATTCCAATCCACTCTAAACAGTATTTATTTTTCAATAATCTGGTTGTTAACTATTCCTGTGCCAATAGCTCAGATATTCAAACACCTGTCAGTTTCTTTATAAACAACCTAATATGAATGTCAGGTTATATGAATTTCCAGTATGAGGTAGTACTCATTGGAATAGTTTATTTAAATAATCATGACCATGGACTGTCCAGAAACATTCTTTCAGCTGTTCCAATGAGTACTAGCTTATATTGGAAATTCATATAACCTGTATGATTGGACTATGAACATCAGATTAGGATTACTTTGCCTCAAAAAAAAAAGTATTTTTAGTTTATTTTCAGCTCTCCCTGCTCCTAATTTTGTATTTTAACAAAATACCAAAATTGTATTAGCATATTCAACAATCACCCTTGTGCTAGACTGTAAAGTACTTCAGGTACTTTAGATTTGACGTACTTTTAAAGCCTATCTTATGAAACAACCTAAACCTTGGTAGCAGAGTAATGGTCTATATACAGAAGCTCTCTAATGCAATTTCAAGCATCTCCAGACAGTGCTGGAAAAACTCTTGCCTAAAGCACTGGAAAGCTATTGGCAGTTTTAATATTTAGCTAGATGGACTAGCAGTGGAAATATATATATATATATTTAAAAATGTGAAAAAATTGTGTTTCTCAATAACTGTATACGAAAACCTTAACAAGGAGAATCCTGGACTGACAAGAACCATCACAATTTGCATGTTGATGTTTTTCAAAGACAACAACAGCATAGGAAACAGGATAACAATGGTTAAAAACATTTTAAAGAATACACAGTGCTGTTTCCTGCACAGAAAGTGGTGTTTTGGGCACACACACACACACGCGCACACACACACACACACACACACACACACACACAATCGCAATGCAGAGGCATTATTAGTGGAGTTCAAGGAGTGCAGGTGACACCACTGCTCCCCAAACATCTGATTTTTGTCAGGAACCAACTGTGTCATTCACCTGTGTCCCTTTAAAATGCCAGAGATGGTATGGATGGGGTGAGACTCAGTGGGAGGAGAAAGGAGAGGTCTCAAGTGTTTCATTTTTTAAAAAAATTATACACACACACACACACACACACACACACACCACATCTTACCAATTTTCACTTTAACCACATGAAACTATGTACATATAAACACATTTAAACTATGCACAATATATTGTAATTTAAAGATATAATATTAATTTTCCTAGTTGTTTATGACACAACTATTGCCATTACATTCAGTGAGATGTGGTAATTATGAATTATGAATAATATTATTACAAATAACATTACTAAGGATTCTTTGTGGTGTTGTATCGCAGAAGGTCAATGGTGGTGTGGCGCCATGAGTTACTGCAATGGATGATGCCAGCCCTAGTGAGGCCACTGTGTCCATGTGTAAATTTGGTGCAAAATAGGTCCCAAACTACAACATTTTCTGCACAGGAAACTTTCTTTCCAGAGCACAGAATAATATTTCTGCACAAATGTATTTTGGAAAAAGCTGTTTAACACAGGGAAAAAAAATCCTAATAGTTTTTTGTGGGGTTTTCAGGCTATGTGGCCATGTTCTAGAAGAGTTTATTCCTGATGTTTCACCAGCATCTGTGGCAAAACCTCAGGAATAAACTCTTCTAGAACATGTCCACATAGCTCGAAAAACCCACAAAAAAGCTATGGATGCTGGCTATGAAAGCCTTTGACTTCACATTGAAAATCCTAATAATCTTTAAAAACTATGAAGATCATTTGATTACCAAAATGTATACCGGAGGTGGAGAAAAAACAAGATAAATTGTTCCTGGTTAAATGGGACCAGAATTTCATGAATAATATCGAATTGGAGAAATGAGCCCCCGCCCCACTTACCAGGCTGGCCTGGTTGCTGTGGGGAGGGGGTATAGTGTCATGCCGGATGGGTCCTCCTTGCCCCGGACATCCCCCAGCATGACTTGGAATGGGCTGCGGAGATCCAGATTGGCTGGTGGGGCTGTGTAGGGCAGCACTTGCAGTCCAGGAACAGGACTACAACTCCTGGCTTGCACTGAGAGTGGAAGTGACATCCCATTGTTCAGTGCCGGGGCAGCGGGACTGGTTGAGGAGGCCAGAAGAAGTGAGACTTCCATGCCTCCCAGGCAGTGATTGGCTGGCTGGCCTATTTAAGGCCATGTGGCGCTACAGACTAGTGCCATTTTAACTCGACTCTCCCCACTCTGCCTCCCTCTGTTCAGGGTTGGAGAGGTGCTGTCGAAAATTTTTCAGGGGCAGTAGCATCAGTCTCGGATCTGGTGGGCATGATTTCTGGTGCTGTGAAGCACTGGATCAGGAGTCCACTGGGGACCAAGAGGTGCTGAGAGCATTGCGGTGTCACCGTTGCAGGGGCAACACCAGCTCAGCATTCTCTGGTGTTAAGGGGTAGGAGATGTGTATATGCACTCAACCGGCTTCATGAGATGTGAGCATACAATCAGTTGGTTACCCGTGTGCCATCCCAAAGCTTGGCCATGACCAGGCACCTTGGTTCATTGACCAACAGGGATTGGTTGATGGCAGATCCAGACCTCGTGTGTTTCAGGCCAACCCTTCTTGTCAGTTGTATCAATAAAGTTGTGGCCTTTTTCTTTCAAAATGTGTGTATTGTGGTTATTATTGCGATGCTCCCCCATTCCTGGCAAATGGGGAAAATGTGCCAAAAGGGACTGAAGTTTTTTCTATGTTACAATCTTAAAGACAACTTTTATAAAATGATGTTTAGATATTTGACTCCAGAAGTCCATCTAAAATGTATAAAAGTGTCAAAGATAAGTGTTGAAAGTGTAAAATTCAAGAAAGGGAATTCTTTCACATGTGGAGAACTTTAAAAAAACACACACACAAATGAATGAATGAATGAATGAATGAAAGATTCATTGTGCAATTGAGAAGATTCTTAAAATGAAAGTTAGTTTTCAGGCGTAACTCTTTGTTGATGGATGGGTTGATGGATGATCAAGTAAAGAATTAGCATGAAAAGATATTGCAGTATATAATCATCACAGTGAGATATTGTTTTTTATTGTAAAAAAAGATAGTTGGGGGGGGGGGAACTGCACAGTTTTTGAAGATATTCTTGTACCAGGAAAAAAATGCAAAAATTACTTGTTGCTTCAAGAACAAAATTAGTGAAGAATTACAATATAATGGTTCATATAATGCCTCTTCTTAAGTTTCCCTTTCTATCTGTTCTATATATCTGTTGTCTAGAAATATCACCTCATCTTGAAAATGAGGAAAGCATTTTGTCTTTCAAAATTCTTTCAAAGTTAAGTGCATCCACAGGACAAAAAACAAACAAACAAACATTTATTTAATTTATTTATTTTTAATTGGATTTGTATCCCTCCTTTGTCCAAAATGGGATTAAAGTCAGTTTACAATATTTTTTAAAAAATATATAACTAACACATTAATTATACACGTTTAAAAATGATTAAATAATATTAGTTTTAAAACACACAAACAACATAGTTAAAGCCATTTTATGAATTTCTCTTTGTTTCTTTCAAAATCAGCCTTTGTGACATTCATGACTTATAAGATATTGACTTGTCCACATTACAAGGTATGGGCAGTCCAGTGTTTATCAATCTTGAAGTTTTTTTCTAAATAGCAGAACTAATATCATCTGACTGATTCTTAAACTAAGGATCCATCCTCAGTTGGTACTATGGTAGATTCCTGTATTCTTATCTCTTTTGTTCTTCAACAACAACAACCAAAAGTGATTCTGCAAAGGCTGGGCAACTGTCGATGTCTTTAAAAATGACAGAAACAGCACTGTTCAACTAGGCCATCAATGTTTTCTCCAAGCTTTCTTAAGACTAAATTTATTTGTCATTATTGCTTCTGCATCTGAAATTTATGTGTTTACCTATAGATAAAACATTTTGTTTATGTAATATACACTAACCACATAGCTATTGTTTCAACAGGAGAAACAGAAGCAATGTAGGCAGGGCAACAAAAATCAATTTAGTTCTTTTTTGAGCATGTGCCAAGAGATGTGGATAGATATGGATCTTGCTGCTTGTCACTTCCTTTAAAGTGATAACTGACACTTAAGGAGATCACCATTTTTTGTCTTCCTCACATATGTCCCACAAGGCTGCCAAAAGATTGTCAGAACACCCGCCCCCCCACATCTTTCAGTTGATAATGAAAGGCTCTAGAAAAGGCTCTCATACAGTTATTTTATGTATAAGTATGCAACATATATGGGTAAGTGGAGAATGTGGGACACACTGTGAAAATGTGAAGGCCAGTACAACCCCAATTTAGAAAACCAAACTGTGATATCAGTTTCAACTCTTTCAAATTACTTTACCAACTTCCATAAACTGGGCTGAAAAAAATATAGTGCAAACAGTGGCCTAAACCCAATTACTAATCCCATGTGTATTTTTTTTTAATTCAGTGAGTTGGCTATTTTTTAAGAGGGCCAATTAGATTTATATCAATATCCTTTCAGGTAAAAGTAGTGGTGGAGATGCAGTGGCTTAGTGGTTAGGATACCAGTTCTGATAATTGGAAAATCAGAAGGTTGGCAGTTCAAGGGCCGAGTGAGCTCAAGGGTGAGCTCCTATTACTAGTCTCAGCTTCTGCCAACCTAACAATTCGAAGGCATGCGAATGCAATTAGAGAAATAAGTACCACTTCAGTGGGAAGGTAACAGCATTTGGTGCAGTCATGCTGGCCACATGACCACCAGAGTAGTCCTTGGACAACGCTGGCTCTTTAGCTTAGTAACGGAGATGAGCATTGTCCCCTACAGTTGGTTATGACTAGTCATTCACGTCAAGGGACTACCTTTACCTTTACCTAAAAACAGTGATAATACCAAAGAGGCATTACATTAAAAAAGCCATATGGTGGGGTTATGCAGCTTGTAGCCAAAAGTCTAGTTTAAAAGAGGGAGGTCAGCTACAAGGACCCTGTGAGAACATCTCCCAGCTGTATACCAAGAGGTCAGTGGATCCAAGAAATGATGGAGAAGCAGAATTCTCCAATTAAAGTATTTTTTTTATTAAGGGGGAAAATCACACAGCAATTCACTATCATACATTCATTCATTCAAGGCTCAGGAAATCAGAGGTCAGCATGGAATAGATTTTGAGGCAAAACTAAGGGTGATAGTTACTATAGATGGGGCTTGCTTCCGGGGTCCAACAGGGTAAAGTGGTGTGGGACACAGCCGTTATGACAGTGTTGGGTGCACGGGAGTGCCAAAACTAGACTAGAGATCACAGTAACATAGTGTCCCCATGAAATCCAAACTAGCACCCTGAGGGGAGATTTCCAGGGGTTTATAAGAAGACAACTAGCCACAGGGCAAAGGTGTTAGAATGTATGGGGCAAGGTAATCTGGCCCAGCAATATTTGAGATAAATGGGAAGGGGATTAAGTTGTTAGCTGGTCCATCTAGGCAATCGTTGCCCATTCTTCTGATTATGGAGGTGATGATGATCCTATTTGCAACTCCCAAACTGCCTTCCTGCCTTGGAGTGGTATTTTCCAGGTGGCCTTGGTGTGACCTGCCTGTCATCGCCCAGGTGATACTGGGGTCATTTACAGGGTACATCTGGGGTCATGTGGAATGCCACATACACACCAAAATTCAGAAAAATGCACTTTGGCTAACAAGTTGAAAACAGTGAATTGATAAATTTGCAGATTTGCCAAACCTTTCTTTTTTATTAATAATTTTTTAACACCTAACCTTTATCTTTATAAAATTCCATATTGACATCACTAGACAAGACAAATATACAAAAACATAATATGACACATACATACATAAAATATATAGCATTGGTGGTTCAGTGATAGAATTCTTGCCTGACATAACTTTCTTAATGTCATGAACATTTGAAAATTGGGCACTCTTCTGGGTATTCCTACATCTGAGGTGTGACATCAGGAATTTCTATCCGAGGGTGCATCTACACTGTAGAAATAATGCATTTTGACATCGCTTTAACTGCCATGGATCCATCCTACCCAGTCTTGGGATCTGTAGTCTTGTGTGGCACCAGCACTGTTTGGCAGAGAAGGCTAAAGACTTTGGGGTTTTTTTTTAAAAAAATCTTTTTTATTTTTTATTTAAACAATTTTACACAACATAAAATTACCATCTTTGTTCATTCTGTGCTTTTACAAATACATTTCAGTTCAGTCCTACTCAACCATACTATACCAAGCTTTACATTTCTGTCTTCTTATTTATATCTCACCTTCCATCAATTATCCATCAGTCTCCTCTAGTTTAGCCTTTTCTTGTCTACTTTCTTCCCTCCCACTCCCCCTCCTCCTTCTTCTCCCTTCTTCCACCCTATCTCTTCCATTTAATCAGTTATTTATTTGTTTTCTCATTCATGCTTGCTCTTGCTCATATTTCGCCTCCCCTTACCATTCCACACTTCCTCACCCTTTCCACTTCCATTACATTTTCTTCCCTATTCATCCTTACGTACTTCTCTTCCAATGTCCTTGATGGCATACAACATGATTAATGCAATCCATATATTGGCCATCCCCCACCCCCACCCCCGTTAATTCTTAACTGGTTCCCGGTCTTCCTCAATTATTTCAGATGGTTTGTTATTCAATTGCAATGTCAGCTTATTCATATGCATCATGTCAATCAGATTCATCATCCATTTTTCACTTCTGGGTATTTCTGTAAATTTCCAGTCTGGGGCAAAAAGAATTCTAGCAGTTGTAATGAGATCCTTCTTTAATATATCTGTCATGTTTAGTAAAAAAGAAAGAAAGAAAGTTCAGGCTTTAATAGGATGACACTGCCCAGGATCTTAACAATATGTGAGTGGATATCTTTCCAAAATTTCTTTAGCCTAGAGAAGGCTAAAGTCCTTGTAAAATGATTCCATAGATGGAGCTACAACAGCTAAAGTGGTGTAAAACTGCATTATTTCTATAGTGTAGAAGCAGCCTGACAGAATAAGGCTCCATGTTACTATTCCAGTCTGGTCCATCAAAAATGTGGTGTGATGTGGTTCCATGCATTTAGGATTGTATAAAATAATAATTTTGATACCCCTTTTACACTGTCACTAGCCTGGTTTATAATATTTTGCTAGATATAAGTAGACTAGTCTAACATTCAATTTTACTTTTAGAACAGAGGTGGACAAAATGTGGCTCATAGTCCAGATATACCCCCAGGTTTTGTTTGCAATCTATGGCCTCCATGTACTTCACTGGTATTCTTGAAAGTAAAAAATGTGTGTTCTTAATTTTGGAGGACTGCAAATCCAGTGATTTTGCATTTAGAGAAATGGGGTGGGGGTGGGGAGAGAGGGGCCTAACTTTGTGTTACAGTTAGAAAAGTTTCATCCATTTTTCTCCTTTCCCAAGCTCTCTACCATTAGACCTTCTATTTGACTATGCACAAGTAACTTGTAAGAAACATAATGTTATGTATTTACAAAGAAGGCAACTCTTGATTTATTCTCTGCTTGATCCTGTACGTTTAAAGATGGATGTGCGGCTGATTACTGTTCAGCTTCTGCCTTGCCAATTTTATTACTTTGCTTGAATTATCCAGTACCATTTTTCACATTTCCCAACTCCTTCCCGAAGAAAAGATGTTAATGGGAGTATTGAAATAGTTTAAATGTTGGACTACAGACTCTGGAGACCAGGGATCAAATTCCCACTCACTCAATCATGTAAATCCACTAGGGTGACCTTGGGCAAGACTCACTCAGCCTCAGAGGAAGGCAAAAGCAAACTCACTCTGAACAAATCTTCTACAAAAACTGCATGATAGGTTTACTTAGGGTTGCCTTGGAGACACACAACAACAACAACCCCAAGAAAAACAAAAAATTGAATTGGCTGTTTGTACTCTGCTTTGGACCTCAGTGATATCCACGGTGCATGCTGGGACAAAAATGATACATATAAAATTTTCCCATCCTTGGTTTAGAAGGTGCACCCAGTTCTAAGAGGTCTAGGATTCTAACAGTGGCTGCATTCAGACAACAAGAGAAACTATAGATTATCAAGATAGATCTGAAGACAGGAGCTGGGCAAGCCTGGTTGATAGTTAATCACAGTTTAGGGTATGCTGTGAAGGAAGCTATATGGGTGAGAAAGGATAGGGGAAGGATTGTACAGAGATAGGAGTAAATGCAGAGACTGGGGAAAGATGGCGTAAACATAGGGAAAAGCTGTAACCGGGGGGGGGGGGGGGGGGAAGCAGTCAATCAAGGGGAAGAACCGAATAGGGTTTAAGTATCTGTGTATGATTAAATAGTTTGGGGTTAATGTTTGATATAATTGTTTATTAGTAAACCTGCTTATTTATTCTTTTTTACGTCTGTGTCTGGCTGTTCCTGTTAAGTTTGGATAGAAAGTCCAGTGATGCTTATAACAATGACCTCACTGCATTACACAGCCATTGGTTCATAAGGTGGATCACCTTGAGGCCCAGGTACCTGATCCAGGGGGGTATCTTGATGAGAAAGGGGGCCAGAAACAGAAGCCCATGAATTTGAAACTATGGGGAGAATTTGGAGAACATAACCATCACTGTAGAAATCAACTGAATCCCTTCCCCAGGCTCACATTCCTCTAGTACAGTCATGGGGAAAGGTTCTGAAATTGTCTCTACCACTTATGATAGTCATATTATAATATTTTACAAATGTTATGAAAAGTGGATAATCACAATTTATAAAAATTGCTTCATTCAAATATCATTAGTTGAGGACAACTGTGGTTCATGCATTGCACTAAAGTGTGGCTGACTAAAACCTTGTGAGCTTCAGCTTCCAGGCCCCTAGGTGATAGAATAGTGGAATAGATAGCTATCTGTCTGTAACTCTTCTTATGTTGTTCATAACCAGTAGAAAAGCCTAAAGATATAACCACATCGTTGCCCAGAAGAAGGGGAGGGGATGGTACTGGGAGTCCAGAGAGAAGCTAGCTTATTCTTGTGATGAAAAACCATGCTTTATTGTCATGATAAATACAGTCAACAACTTATTATACTGGATGAATCAAATAGAATGGTCCCAAGCACAGTTGTTGTTATTCAGTGTTGCAGTTTTCTTTCTGAATCACCCTATATAATGCCAGCAATTAAGAACACTGAACCTTATTTCATACATCTTGGGTAATTCTGTGCAAATTCTATACCTCATCATTTCCAAATTCTCACAAACAGAACTTGTTAAATCAAGGTATCTTATAGTACTCCTGCAGCAAAATCTGTACTAAAAAAATCCTTTAAAATTTGTTTCACTCTTCCTAAATCTCCCAAATCCAGCATCTGTCTAAGAAAAAACAGAAAATGAATATTATAGGGCTGCCAACACTAGGTGACTCTATAATTATCAGGCTTTTAAACTTGCCCATAATTTCTCCAGTTACTGACAATGGCTTAAATGTATTATAATCATGTCTCACTCAAATGCATTATGGTCTCTCTCTTTCTCATACACACACACTCACACACACATACACACATGCTCCTTTACTAAGCTTTTTAAAATAGGCTTTTGTTAAGCCTTAACTGCAAAATAATTTTTGTTTAAAAAAATCTAATCAGTTTTCAGAATCTTTACTATGAAGTATATTGACAGAAAAAAAGAAAGACCACAATGCTGTTGCAGCCAATGTTATCCAAAGTTATAATTGCTAGTAGGATTTACAGGACTGGGTTAGAGTATAATGGATCTCCCACTTAAGTGAGCAAACAATAAGGTGGCAATAATTGCACTATTCCATATGTTTCTATTCAGATATTGATAAGAATGTTATCAAACTGATTTGCTGTGTTACAGATGTGACACAAGGGGGGGATCTCGATAGAAGATGGTAATACACATTTTGTTCCATGCCATGTGTAGAAAAGGAGTTTAAACCCATCAGGAACTAATCACATTTCATTTTCTATTTGATTTTTTCTTCTCATGGTCAACATACCAGGACAGCTGAGGTGTGCGATAATCAAAGTCTTCTTCATGGTTGAATAAATTTAATACTCTTTCTTCATCAATGCGGCCCATTAAAAAGTCCCTTGACATATTTAGCTTGATTGTCTAAGACATTACACTGGAGCCATGATATTAGAGATTTCGCATACAATATGGCAGTGGGGGGTGTGTGTCTTTGTTTTCATTTATCTATAACATGACATACAAAATTGAATTGAAATTGCTTTCTCTATTAAAAAAGTCCAACTGATAAAGTCATAATGCAGTCTAGGGTTGTACAAGTGGATAAATAAATGAACACTAATTTAGTATTTGTGAAAACAGGTTAGAGCAAATATCTCAGGTATTTTGAAGTGTAAAAGAATAATTCAGTGACTCAGTGTAATATAAAACAAAATTATTTTTGAAGCAAACTAGTTAAAAAGAGTTCCAGCATGTTTCAAATGTTAAGTTCTCCCTCCCTCTTGAAATGGAATAATTTAATATGTATATTAGCAATAAACTCTCTGCTCCACTAGTTGTATCCATTTTAATCATGCTTCTCTCCACCTTTCTGCTTTAATTTATGATGACTAACATTATGTTTGCTTGGCACAAGAGACTCACAGAATTCAGGGTGGCTGGCAACATCTATTTTCTCAGGAATTGATTATGCTTGACCACACACACACACACACACACACACTGTGATGTATCTACACAGAAGTAAGCCTCATTGATTTTTAACAGCATGTACTCCCAGAAAAACCTGCATTGCTAAACCCAATGAGGTTTACTTCTGAGTAGGCATACTTAGGTCTGCAATTTTAGTTTCATCATTCAGCCTTTGAGGGAAAAGGATTTTTTTGCTGCCTATCTCCTAGGAGATACATCTCTATCAGATTAATGGAAAATATTAATAAACGGTCAGCACTGAGCATGTTTTTTGCTGTCCTGTGTCCAGAGTTAAACATCTGGCTGTGGTAACAGGCATGAAAAATGTGGAACGGATAGGAACGATGTAGTGTGCACATTATCAACTCAGAATGCAAAAACAAACGGGAATACAATGATGCACTTGACATTCTCAGAAGTATATCCTGAGGTCCTTCTTGTCTTGTTTTAACTCCTGAACATGAGACTCCATACCTAAAACATTGTCATGAAACATTGATATTATGGAAATGTAGCTGTGGTCAGGTGGGAATTAAAGAGCCTGAAAGGCCTTATGGACAGCTTGGATAGTTTAACACTCAATTTAAAGTGTAAAATGATGTCTTATTTATCATTCTTCTCTGATAACTCTAAATCCAGAGGGGGTTAGCAAATCAACACTGCGAAAACCACCAATGCCTAAAAAAAGGTCTAGAATGTCAGAAGCCTGACTACCTTGTGTGTATGTGTGTATTTATTAATTTTACTTTCCCTTTTCCTACTTTAAGTGTGTGTGTGTGTGTCTGTGTATAGGAGAAAGAATATTAAAACCTACTCTCTCATTTAAAAACTAAAAAACCAGTCTGAATTTTCAAATCCTTTCTGAATAAAAATGTTTTCACCTCTGATACGACAGAAATAAGCTTCCCAGAATTTTATCTAGCTTTTTGTTTCATGTAGTATGATTAACCTCCAAAACAACTTGGGGTATATTCACTTCTCCCCTCAAGCAATGCTCTTTGTTTAATGTAGACTTTTAGGATGGAAGCGTGGGGGGGGGGAGAGAAATATATATATATATATATAATATATAGATATATATATATATATATATATACCTCCCTCTCTTCGAAGCCCTCCATTTAGCTCTAAAATGTCCATCAACTTCCTGGAGTTGGGAAACATGGTGAGTTATAAATGAAAGGAGATGGAAAAAAGCCATCTCATTTTTCTATATAGAACAGTGCATTTCAAGAAAAAAGAATTGTACCCTATGGACACAATAATAATAATAAATATAAATATAGTGTGACACTGGGGGAGGGGAGTGTCCACTTTTCCACATCAGGTAGCTTAAAAGCCAGAGCGATATAGTGGTTTGAGCATTGGACTAAAGCACTGGGAGACCAGGGTTTGAATCCTGGTACAGCCATGGAAACCCACAAGGGTGACCTTGGGCAAATCACATCCTTTCAGCCTCAGAGGATGGCCATGGTAAACCCAGTCTGAAGAAACTTGCCAAGAAACCCTATGATAGGTTTGCCTTATGGTCAACTTAATTTAAAAATGATTTGAAGGCACACAACAACGAAGCTTGAGAAACACTGCTATAGAAGATTTATCAGGATTTTAAAAAACCTTCTTTGAACAAAACAGTGCACTCTAACATAAAGCAAAGGTCTTAACATTAAGAAAATAATAATCTAATGCTTAACTCTTTTGAAACCAAGCAAAAAAAAGTGGAACTATTGCTTTTAAATGAAGGGGGAAAAGAATCAAACTCTGTGTTCCTTGGGGAAATGCCTGTAGCCAAAATAATGTGTAGACTTGAGTTCCTAGGTTTCACCTGCATTTTTGTTAGAGTGCATAGCCATGGACACGAGGATTCCTTATATCAGGTCACATAAGACATTGGTTCACATAAGCAAAGAATGATAACTGCTTGCATTGTCAAAAACTATGTTCCATGAAACAGGTTTTCTCTTCAGTCTGAAACTAATTCTTGGGGTGGGGGAGAAATTATTCAAGCCACATTTTGGAACTGAAAATGTTTGATTGTCCTGTGGATGACCCTGATATATTTATTATTCTGGATAGATTGTTTCAGATGGGGTTGGAGACCTTCCTTTACAATGGTTCCATTTCTAATTGGATGGTCATTTTGACAAGATGATCCCTTCTAAATTGTTTTTAGGATTCTCTTTGATTCTTTCTTATGCTCCATGCTGTGCTTGTCTACATGAAATTTTTGGATGAAATCACCCAGGCACTTGGATTAAGATGTCATCAGTATGTTGACACACCCAGGCCCTGATGTATCTGATGTAGTTTTACAGCAACAGGTAAAGACTCCTAGTAAATTATCCCAGGCCTTATAAAAGCCATTTTCATTGACCCTAAGACTTTTTTGCATTAAGACCTTTAAATAGGTCATGTGTTTTCTTTTATGTCTTTGTTTTATGCTGTTTGAATCATTCATCTTGCATTTTAACATAAACATTCTAAACTTTTAACCAAAGGTCTGCTACTACAAAAATTAATAAATTAATATCTATATATTGTTGTAGGCATATAAACTTAGAATGGGAAAAAAATTGGGGGCAAGAAAGGGACTTGCATCTAGAGTGAGCAAAAGTGGGAATCTAGGCTGCTTTTAAACCCAGTAGTTTGTAGACTGACATCAATCTCTGGGATCTGTTGACTTTGTAGAATATTGTTTGAGTAGAACAAAAATTGAAACAATCTGCACTTTAACATAAGACAAATATTCAGGGACCTAAAACTACTCTCTTCTGCTCTTTGGAAATATCAGATCTATTATATAGTGTACTGCAAATATATGATGCTCACACTCTTTTTAAAACAACTGTCCTGATTCCAGCAGGAATCCACCTTAAAGGTCACTGGAAGACTCTTGCAGGTGGCAGCATCTGATTATTATTCTTTTTAAATAGAGCATTTTGAAATGAAGAGGGCTCCTCACATGGGATCCCCTCAGAGAAAAAGGTTGCTAAAGCCAACATTGCTTTAGGATGAAGCTCACTTAAGTGAATTTCTTTAACTTTCCACCTCAAACAAGGGTCAAATGTAGGAATCAAACTCTCCAAATTACAGATTAAAATTGAGGATGAAAGGAACATTTTAAAATGGTCAAAATGTATTTTTCATGTGATGGGAAATCCTGATGAGGAGATTCTTGATAAGAATCTTTGCAGATCAGAATTTATTCTGTGCAGTGCTACAATATGGTGCAAGAAACACACACTCCATGGGAAATTATGGCTGGAATTCTGTATTAGTTGTAACCACTGTAGTTAAGTAGCCAATCCTCCATTCCTTACTTACTGGGTAGCTGCCACTACGATCAATGGGGGCCTGTTTCTCTGTTGATCAGGAAGGGGATCCACCATTTCCTGTGAGTTTTCACCCATAACGTGAGTGATATCCATTGCACAGGCAGAAGCAAGATCCCTGTCATAGTTCCCCTCCTTGCACAGGAGATTATGAGTGGGTTGGAGTGTAAGTCAGTTGCTTCCCAAACTACAAGGGAACAGACTCCTGTCGATTATAGTGCCTGGTGCCTGGTAAATGTGGACTGGGGGGTTTTCATGGTCCCTAATTTAGTTCCCTAATATGTTAGATTTTTCTTCCTCTGTTATTGTTCACAGGAAGGCCCCATTTGGATTGTTTTATAACCAGGATTTTAAAAACTTCAGATTCATGCTAATACTAGAAATGTATCCTCCTTAACCATCTTTACGTGAAAATATCAAATGAGCAGCATTTTTATACACATTCAAACACTTTCATGCACATCCAACTATCTCAACAGATCCTGTACATTTTGAGCTTCTTACTGCATGGCTGCATTTTCACAACCATGAGGCTAAAGAGATCAGCCAAAAGAGCTGGCATTGGGGTGGAGTGGCGGCCACACACCATGTGCCCCAACTACACCCCCTATCCACCATCATGCCACCCACCCAATCAAATGGCGGGCAGCATAGCAGCACTCTGACAGCATGGAAACTGTACGCCAAATGCCAAAGGGAGTGCTGAAAAGTGCTGAAAAGTGCCACCACAGAGGCAAGGGTGCCCTTTTTCTTTACCAAAAAAGTGGCATTTTGCCACTTTTTTTTCAGCCTGGAATAATGTCAGATTGGAGCTGCGGCATGTGGTTGCCACGGCCCCAGTCAGGTGCTCAAAGGGGCACTATGATACTACCCCTTTAGGGCTGTCTGTTTAGGCCCCATATGGAGGAAACAGGTAAGAGTTGGGTATTGAATGGTACTTTAAGTAGTTACTGAAGTTCTTGTTCATTCCTGAACTAACCTCCTACAGTGGTCAAATATTTAATGGATATCATTTAGCCAAGCCATTGTATTCCCCAGCACCATGTATGGACAGTGAAGAAAGCCAATAGAAGGACAACCAACTCTTCAGAGTGGTGGTGCAGGGGAGAACAGTGCTATGAAGGATATCATGGATGGCCTACAAATGGGGTCTAGAACAGATCAAGTTCACATTCTTCTGGAAAGCTATGATCACTAAACTGAGGCTGTTGTACTTAGGTCACATCATGAAAAGCCATAAATCATTAGAAAAGACAATGATGTTAGTTAAGGTAGTGGGCAGTAGAAAGACCACATGCCAGATGGTTAGATTCAATCAGCCTTGTCATGGGCATGAGCCTGCAGAACAGAGCAGGGACCTTGGAGATGTCTCATTGACAGGGCTGGCTTGACTTGAGCTCAACTCGAGGGCAATTAGCAACAACAACAACAACAACAACAACAATTTAGTCAAATGTCCTCTAACACCAATCTGAAACTAGTGGAGGGTATGACACCAATCTGAAACCAGTGGAGGGTATGCACCCCTCTGAAGATAAATATTCTTATCTAGCCTCAAAGCAAGCATATGTAGCCTACAACCAGCCTGACAGAAATTGTATCATGACATCACTGTTTGTGGAGAGAGTGGAGTTTGTGGTTACAGCCACCCATCAAGATGTGCAAGACTGGATAAAGGTAATACTTTAGGGATAAAAACAGCTAAATAGTTTTCAATAAATCTGTAAGCAATATATCTATCTGAATATGACATCAATTAAAATAAGACCTCTCTGTTTAAAAAGGTAGGCTTGCCTTTATGGGAAAATCAATTAAAAACAACAATATCTATTTTCCTGGCCTCTATAATAGAGTGGCTAGTAATGACCCTTTCTCAATAACTTGAAACTCTCTTTGGGATACACTTCAGGGAACAATTTTTCCCATCATTAATAAAGCATTTCATATTTAGTGGTTCGATACATCCTTGCTCGAAATAAGGGCAGAACTGCTAATTGCTATGGTTACTTCTATAAAGTGGGTTTGGGGAATTCCCTTCTTAAGTCATTCTGTTTCACTGATAGGTATGTGTAAGGTGTACAGATGCAATTTTATTTTTAGTTTTGATTTCTTGGCCCTGAGCAACTGATTGCATTACAAAATCTATCAGCATTGTTGCACTGCAGTTGGCTACTTGCATGAATCTCATGTATATTTTCTCTCGTCATTGTATGCCACTGGTTTATTTGAAGAAGGCAGGTGCTTGAATAACCCAAGACTTATGTTATAATGACTACAGTTTAAGATTAATTCCATTTCCTGTGTCTGAACAGTTCTATCCTGTGTGTGTGTGTGTGTGTGTGTGTGTGTGTGTGTGTGTATGTATGTATATGTCAGAGTTTGGAATCATATATAGTTGACCCTCCATATCTATGGATTCTGTATCCACAGATTCAATTATCTATGGCATGGAAATATTAAAATTATATTTAATTATATTTAATTTAATATTAAAATATTAAATATTTTAAAATTCCAAAAAGCAAACTTGTTTGCAATTTTATATAAAGGGCACCATTTTACTATGCCATTACATATTATGGCACTTGAGCATTCATGGATTTTGGTATCCGTGGGGGTTCTGAAACCAAACCCCAGTAGATAACAAGGCCCCACTCCATATATAGGTTGGTATATAATCCAATGATATCACCTTTAACAGTGGGAAGGACAGGTGCTAACTGGAAACCTTATGGTCTAATTTAAAGACTGATCTAGAAATTTTTGATGCTTTAGCTGAGTTACAAGATGGCACCAACCTATTATTTGAATAGTTGACTGAGCTGATATTTGAACCTTACTGCAATATCAGCCACAGGCATGTGCTCCTAAAGGTAGCAGACTATACTCCCATTGAGGCGAAAAGCATAAAGTGTGTATCCTTCAGAACCTTATTGTTCCTCTCTTCCTCCCAGCATTCACTGACTGAATCACCTGCCTCACTGGACAGCTTGAAGACTGATTCCTTTCTGCATTTTTGGCAATTTAGGGAGTGTTTCATTTCTTTCAGAAGTTTGTGATATAGGATTGCAGTATATGAATGAAAGTATATGGGTGCCAATGGCCACATTTCTATCACTTTTTCCAAGGAATATCTTCTAATAGAACTTCCATTTCCAGAATTGGACCCAGAGACAAGTGATAAAAGAGGAATCAACTGCCCATAGAGATTCACATAAATCCACCTAAGTTAATGAGCTGAAGTCTAAAGCAATTTGAGCATATTTAAAGTAGTAATGATCCTGAAAGATCAAATTCCCAAGACCTGTGACTAATCCATTTCTGCATTTGGGCACTGCTGTGAAAACTCTCAAGCTATGACTACTAGCAACTACAGTTACATTTCACCCAATGAAACAGTTGAAGGAGAATGATATTCACATGTTACCACATTATCTTTAAGTAGATTATAGTAGTAAAGTACATTATGTACTAGTAGAACATTTAAGTATTTTATATAAATTGTTCTAATAAAATATCCCTTTAGAACCAGAGGCAAGTTAAAACACTTCAAGACAGGAGAAATCTCTCAGGTTTTGGTTGTTATAGTCATTTATTGATTGGTTAGTTAGTTAGCTAACTAGTTAGTTTATGAATTAAAATATTTATATCCTGCCCTTTCCCCAAAGATCTCAGGGCAGTTTACAATAAAATCAGCTTTAAAAAAAATTACAACAGTTTTTTTTTATAAATTGATTTTATTCAATGTAAAAGATACAAAATTGCAATACATCTGAAAAGAAAAAAAGTAAAAAAGAAGAAAGGAGAAGAAAAGAAAAAGAAAAAAGACATAACATTGAACAAGACATAACACTGAATTACATACAATCCACATACAGTTTACAAGGACATATGACAAATTAAAATTGACTTCCTGAAACCTATTACAAACTTCCTTGAGTTGATACATTTTTCCTTAATTATCTAATCCCAAATAGCAATTTATATAATTTTCTTAACGTTACCTACTTACAATATAATATCAAAAAAAGAAAATTGAAGCCAAGTGGCATTTCTAAGAGATCCATTATAGAAATTCAATGATAACAACGTTGAGCATGTAAGAGAAGCATTACATCGTATTATTTTCCTGGTCATTTTCTGTTTGTCCTTTTTTCATCCTTCAAGATGAAACAAAAGGAAAAATATTATTAATATAGCAAAATGTAATTTTACAAATAAAATATGGTTTTGCTTTACCTGAACAATTATTTGTAATATAGTTTATTACTCAATCATACAATTGAAATGCATGTTTTTAAGGTAACTAATGGTTTCCAATTTTTTTTACAGACCTCCCAGGAGTTTCCTCTTGTTAAACAGGTTAAGTTTGTCCATCTCTACCAACTCTAGCACTTTTATTATCCATATATTATAATCAATGGAGTCTTTCTTTTTCCAATTTGAAGCATATATTAGTCACGCCGCTGAGTTTAAATAAAATATAAGTTTGCCATGCTCTTTTTCTAAATCCTCTATTGGATTCATTCCTAATAAATAATATTCTGGTGTCATGGGGAAATTATAGCTCAATATCTGTTGTGTCCATTCATGAATCTGCTCCCAGAATCTGGATGCATAAGGGCAGTTCCACCAAATGTGTAAAAAAGAACCTGGGGTTTTATTGCACTTTCAACAATTTGGATTTTGGTTAACATAAATTTTCGCAAGCTTTGATGGCGTCAGGTACCAATGAAATTGCATTTTATAATAATTTTCTTTGAGGGCATAACATGCTGTATACTTTAACCTTATTACAACAGTTTAAAAGATAGCAGATATATTAAATACTTTTCACTTTAAAAATAGACAATTTAAAATTAGTTAAAACATTTTTGAACAAGATAACTATAAAACATGTGCAGCTTGGATAAAGTCAGTTTGGCCTGAGGGATTTAATAAAAAGGCAAGTTTTAACTTGGTGCAGAAATTATTCTAATATTGGCACCAACTGGGCCTGTACAGAGGGGGAATTCCATAACCAGGGTGCCACTGCAGAAAAGGCCCTCTTCCCTATCCTCCAGCATTGCATTTCCTTTACTGATGGAACATGAAATACCATCATCATCCAAAAAGAAGAAGGCCCTCCCTCTACCCACCATCATCCTGAAGGAGAGATGGGAAGACCAGCTCCATCAGACCTTGCCTGAAAAAGAAGAAGGCCCTCCCTTTTCCAACATCAACCAGAGAGAGGAAGGGCAGCCCAGGGATGTAGCCGGGGGGGGGATCTGGGGGTCCGGACCCCCCCCTTCCATTAGAAAAATGAATGGTGTGTGCTGCTGCGCCGCCGCACTCACAACCCCATTGGTGGCACTTAGTCTGGACCCCCCCCCCTTCCTAAAATCCTAGCTACGTCCCTGGCAGGCCAGCTCCATCAGGCCTTGCCTGAAAAAGAAGAAGGCCCTCCCTTTATCCACCATCATCCAGAGGGAGAGATGGGCAGACCAGCTCCATCCGGCCTTGCCTGAAAAAGAAGGCCCTCCCTTTATCCACCATCATCCAGAGGGAGAGAAGGGCAGGCCAGCTCCAACAGGCCTTGCCTGAAAAAGAAGAAGGCCCTCCCTTTATCCACCATTATCCAGAGGGAGAGATGGGCAGACCAGCTCCATCAGACCTTGCCTGAAAAAGAAGAAGGCCCTCTCTTTATCCACCATCATCCAGAGGGAGAGATGGGCAGACCAGCTCCATCAGGCCTTGCCTGAAAAAGAAGAAGGCCCTCCCTTTATCCACCATTATCCAGAGGGAGAGAATGGCAGGCCAGCTCCATCTGGTCTAGCCACAGTAAGAAGAAGAGGCCTCCCTCTAGTCCATTTGCCTTGGTCCAGGATCAAAGGGAGAGAAGATCTGCTGGACTTTCCTCCTTCCCCACTGCCATTCCCTTTTCTTTTTATGTCTTGTCTTTTTAGATTGTAAGCCTGAGGTCAGGAAATGCCTAATTAACACATTTTAGGAAAAATGTTTTACCACTTAATGTTTCAGTAAGTCTTTGTCTAATTATTTTTGGCTTCTGGGTAACAGCCATTGCTTCTGCATGGAACCATTCAGCACAACCATTTTCAGTGAGATCCATTATGATGTGGTCCAGAGTAGAATGTAAGACATTGAACAGCTTACTGCAAAGAATTTGCCCACCATTTCAGTGATGAGATAAAATTTTACCTGAGATAAAATAGCTCAGATTCACTCTGATTTAGTTGTATCTGGTGGAGGTAATTCAGGCCCCTGCTTGTCCAGTGTTGATGGATATTTTTCAGTTTGTGCAGCCTGAGGATGGAAAAGATAATCAGAGAGGTGAGAGCCACCACCTGGGTACCAGATCAGAGTAGCTGTGCTTCCCATTCCTAGTCTTTTTCCGATTTCTTGACTATAGTCTCCATTCTGATCAAAATTTGATCCAAGGTAAGGGAAATCCTTGACTATTTTGATTTCCTCATTATCTAGGTTGAATTTATGTTGATCCTTTGTGGTCATTATTTTTCCTTTCTTTATTTTCAGCAGTAGGCTACCTACCTGCTTATAAAGTTGAGGTATATTTTAAAATGCATTCAAATTTAGAAGTATTTACAGGATAAAATGTTAACTTTTCATTCTTTAGACCTAATTGAGATGGGAAATTTAGTAATGTTATGAAAGAATGCACACAAGTCATGGTGTTGAAGCAGTTTACTTCCATGTTTTCATCTTCTTGGGGGCTGAAGAGCTTGTTATGCTCTTACAACAGCAAGCCGTCATTTGTATCATGAGATGGATACATAATGTTCTGTCCATCATATTAGCAAATCAAAAATGGTGTGTTAAAAGGCTCTCCACTCTTCCTCAAAAGGGAGCCAAATGTGCTTCAACCAAGAAAACCCTTTTTCTTCCAGCAGGCAAAACTTGGTAACCAAAATGTAATCTCAAAGCTTTTAAAAAGATATTTATGGTTATATGAAGTCTGTTAGAGGGTCATTATTAATAATAACGCTTAGATAATGAATTGTGCAATTGGCTATGGGCTTTGAGATATACTGTTATTGTCTCCAAGATATACATGCACATTTTGAAAGGCCACTTATCAAGCAATTAGTATCATTGCTTATACTTACCAAAAAGCTTAGCCCAATCTCAATTACTGTAAAGGAAAACTTATTACTGGGAATAAAATGTAATTTTAAGAGGAAGCACAGAATGCTCTAATCAGTGTCTCATATTTCAACAGTCCAGCAAAAGGAAAATCCAAAATGCACCAAGAGCAGGAAGGAATATTTATCCTTTGATGTGTTGGACAATGGGAGGAGAATTACCAAGAGTTCTTTAGTTGTTCAATAACTCTGTGTCAGAGTTACTGGGCAATGCAGGAACTCAAAGTAGCCAAGTTGAGATGGAAGGGAAGAAGAGTGTGAGAGAGTTTGTGTGCGACTATGTCTGTCTGGCTGTGGAGAAAGGGTGTATGTATATATGTGCATGGACACACACACACCTCAGTATTTCATAAGTAGGCATTGAAGAGGAACACCGTCTTTGTACATGCATATGGAAGCATGCATATCTTAATTGATTGTCCCTTGCTGTACAATGCTCTTGGTGTGGGAAAATTTGCTTTGGAACTTCATGATGTGCCTTAAACATTACTGGAAAACACAATGTAAATTGAATGGTATGTATAGATTTGTATCTTTTTCTTCTTCTTGATTGGCTAAGGTCTTAGGCCAAGCGAAACTTAGGCTAAAGTCCCAGTGGTTAATGTGAGAAGTCCCTGTCATGTGAAAGGACACCATCCCTTTGATGCTGACCTGTTTTCAATCTATCTGAAAGTGGAGAACGTGGGGGGCTGAGGAAACAACTACATGTAAATGTCCAGCAGCGTGGCATGCCCTAAGTAATAATAACATCACAAACTTGCTCCAGAAGTAGAGCTAATTCCCTGTGCATTGTTAGAGCTGAACATCCAGGTGAGAATTGTCCAGTCCTTCACATGTTGTTGAACTGTAACTCTCATTGGTCATGGCCAACAAAGCCAATGGTGAGGGATATTTGGAGTTACAGTTCAACAATATTTGAAGGGCTGCACATTTCCCACCCTGGTTTAAGTAAATAAAGAACTTTGCCCCTAGTTTATGCATTTCTCTTTTTTACTTTCCCATCTTTTCCTGTGTTTAGGCCACCTTTCTCTTTTCAGTTAATTTTAGCCATTAAGTCTAGTCTCTCTGTGGTCTCTGTGGATAATATACCTTATTCTGAAACCTAGCAGCTGTTTGAAAAGGGAACCCTTAAAACAGCATTCTTGAACAGCTGAATTGCAAACTGAGCAATCTTAATTGTGTGAAGGAGTCCTCCAAGGATGTAGCAGTAGATGCTGCTGTATCTAATTTGAATTGCAAGAGCAAAACAGACAATGTTAAAGACATAAATCACCTTCAAAAGACTAAAAACCCATTTTCTAGACCTTACTAGAATAGATCCATTGAATCAATGGGTTTTTCACAAGTGCTGAGAAACTGATTCAGTAACTGATTCAATGTGTCTATGCTAGCTGGTACTAGCAATTGGACAAAGGTCATTAAATGCACATTCAGAGTAAAACTAATCTACATTTTGCTAAAAGTGGTGCTAATGATGCTATTAACAATATATAGAAAGATGTTTGATCAAGATGTCTTAATTGTGCTTTGAAATTTTAATTGTTCTGCTAGGAGCTCAATTTGATTTCTTTTGCTTGGCCAACATCTTAAACTTGAAGATATGGGTTAATTTATTAGAGGTATCTTAAGCATGAGGGGGGAAAGCTTTCAAAGAAGGCAGATGTATTAAATGAAGTACAATTTCCTTTTAGTTATACAAGGCTGAATGAAATCATCTGGCTGTCCTGCTCCTTGACTCAAATCTTGAAAGGGCTGTATCCCGAATTCAGCTTGATAAAAAGAAAAGAGAGAGAGAGAGAATACGAAACAAAAACACATCTGACCTCCATCTTGTACCTTCACAGTTAACAGAAGTACTGACATTCATGCCATTTGGTGCAAGGATCATGCTCTGGCTGATGGCACCTTCTGCACAATTTATTTAACCTTTCTTACTTCCATGAACAGGAGGAACAAAAGAACTGTTTCCCAGTCACAAAGTTAGCTTTCAAGAATGACATAGAAGACCTTCCTTTAGGAATAGCAACCAACCTTATCCTTAAGTTTGGCTTCAGTGGCTGAACTTCATTTGTCTCTTCATATCTAGACACTTCACAGCAATTGCTGTGCTCCCAGGGGCACTTTTCTCTATGGAGAACTCACCATGCTGCTTTCTCCTTAAGCCTCGGTTCTCAAGCAATGATCATAGTAAACCAAAGTCTCGTTTCCTACTGTGTCTCTCTGGCAGCTTAAATTTATTCTCAGAAGACTCCTCTCTGGATAGAAGCAGATGGTGCACATACATGTGATTTATTTTGGATTGTATCAGTTCTGAATAATTTAAAGTTCCAAATATCTTTAAAACTACTCTATTCCCATTTCCCAATACAATTTTTCCCCTCTTTGCTTCAGAAATGTCTCCTCTCTTCTTTCTTTTGACATTTGGTTCAACTCACTCTCCCCCCACCCCAACACACATACTTTGCTTCCTTTGGCTTCATTGTCACAAAACAAAATGAAATGTTTTATTTCATTTACTGTATATCCCATGTTGCTTTTTCCTTAACAGTTCATTGTTATGATTTTAGATAAGTGTGGCTTTAGAGCACTGAGATGCTTTTAGGAACTCTTCTGCCAATGATTTCACTCCCACCATTTGCAAAGCATTTCAGTATACATAAACAGCACATTAGCCAAGTGATGTTGTTATCACAGTTTTCATTGTTCTGCTTTTGGCACTATGCTATAGAATTACCCAGAGATTTTGCATTCCAGATGATTTCTTTCCTTTGCCTTTTAAAAAAATAGCTGTAGAAGATGCTTGATTATATGCATGAATTAAGCTATATTTTGTGCCAGTTTGTTTAAGAATGGTGCACATTTGAAAATTAGTTGTCATTTATGGGTTGCTTTTTTTAGGACCTTCATGACAAAATAGACATTGTTCATGCAACTGGTGACATAGGATATTCACCTCTGTTAAGAGTGATTGTGAGCTGCAATTGTCCAAGATAGAACATAAGAAGGAAAGCTTAACATGATATCCAAGCAAAGCTGAATCTGTCATTGCTTGACAGAACAATTTCATTAGGTTGTAACTAAACCAGAGCCCCAAAGAGATCATGCTTTAATTCTTTTAGAAAGATACAGCTTCCTTTTGAAGGTATAATGGAAGTGTGTTTTTAATATTGAATTGTTTTGACAGAGGAATCAAATCCTCATTTTCAGTTATTAAGAATCTGCTTACACACAGTTCTTGGGAATCCTGTTTTTTTTTAAAAAAACATTTATTTATTTACGTAGTGCCATAAATTTACATGGCACTTTACAGACATCATCAATTCAACATTAAAACCTGCCAATGGCATACAATCTAAAAATCATAAAGTATAAAACTATACAGTAATAAAGCAAATTATACAATTAAAATACAAAAATATAAAAACAGATAATATATAGAATCAAATCTAAGTTATACGATAATGTTAAAAATTAATGCTTCCAAATGCTTCAGACAACAAGAAAGTCTTTAATTCCGATTTAACACTAGCAAGGGAAGAGATTGTCCACAGATGTTTAGGAAGGCAGTTCCAGGAGTATGGTGCAGCCAGCAAAAAGGACAAACCCAAGCCAAAGAAGAGGAAACTCTTGGCTCGGTAAGTAGCCCTGAGCTCCTGGACTGTAGATCTCAAATAGGATGATAAGATGAAATAAGAGTTGACAGCTAGTGGGGGGAGAGCTTTCTTGTGTAAACAAATATGGAACAAACTCCCTCGGAGTGTAGTGGAGTCTCCTTCCTTAGAGGTCTTTAAAGAGAGGCTGGATGGCCATCTGTTGGGGATGCTTTGATTTAGATTTCCTGCATGGCAGGGGGTTGGGCTGGATGGCCCTTGCGGTCTCTTCCAACTCTAAGATTGTACAATTCTATGATTCTATGAGTCCACAACAATCTCCAGTTCTAGGTGGTCCTATTAGGACAGTGCAGTTCTCCAGTTCTTATGAATCTAATTTCTCTACTCATTCATGCAGATAAAATAGGCAGCATATAAATACTCCAATAAAGCTCATGCCTACACTCCAAACAGTTTTCATTGCTTTTTCCAGTGAACCAAGGGAACTGTAGTTTAGTGAAATGCTCACTCTCACCCTCCCCCAACATTTCCCAGAGCTTTTTAAGGAAAAGGAGAAGTACTGCTAAAATTACTGTTCAATCAGTTTAATTCCTTTGTATAGATATGCTTTTAACTGATATGTATCCTTTCCGTTAACCTAGTAAAATATAAATAACAAACAACATCACAGCTCTGAAGTAAACCCCATCTAGAGAACATGCTTTATGCTTGTTTATTAAGCCAAGCTGTAAAGAACAATTTGGTTTTCTAATTACATGGAAACTGAAGTGTGGTGAATCAAAGAGCAGATATAGTAACTACATTGGGGGGGGGGATCCCTACATATTGACTCTTATAATGGTTGGAGCTGCAGTTGGCAAGGGTGTTGTTTTGTCTTCCATGAAGTCTATGTGTCAAAAAGGATAAGAAATTAAATTTCTTGATTGTTACCAAACCTGGTTATGTCAGAAATCATAATGCAATCAAGATACAACTGGGAATCTAAAGTGCACATTGCACAGAAGGAAGCCATCCATAAAAGGGCTGCCAGAACCTGAAATATTGGCAGGAAGGGTGTTCAGAGAATTACCTGGATTGTTCTTCAGTGCTATAATGAACATGGAGTGGAGGAGGGGGGAATTAACTGCATGTATATTTTGAGGAATGGGACTACTTATCTCCTAAATCATAATATGCTACAGGGGCACCCTGTTTTTTAAGGTTATGATTAAATTCATTGTATTGTTGACAACACCCCATTTTAGTTGTCATTTCTCTTTACAGCGAGTATGATGGGTTGATGGTGCAACTGATCACTCATGCACATGTGCAATTGATTGGTGGTCAGGTGGCAAAAGGCTACAGTCAGCAATGGTGCTGGTAGCTCACTGGCCCCTTCCCTTGTCTTTACACAGGCTTGCAGTCCACATGCTAGTACAATAGTTGTCACTTTGTGGCTGGAACCAAAGCAAACTGGGGGCTATTTTGCTTTGTTGTTTAGAACTGGAGTGTGGCTTCCTTCCGGTTTCCTTCCAGCTTCCACATGCATTGTTTAAACAAGAAGATTTCAAAACGGGGGTTTATCATTCATGTGGACAGCCCTTGAATCAATGACATCCTATTATTGCAAGTGAAGGGAAGCATGACAACTACCTCATGAGAAACCAACTTCATCAAATTTCTTCTGCCATTAGCTGCCACTTAGCAGCAACCATGCATCAGTTTGTAATGAAAGGAGTGAAGGGGAACAGAGTAGTGCTACTGCCTCACCTGGGAGACCAGAAACATTTGGCTTCTCTTCCTATTTCTGATGCAGTTATTAGAAGATGTTTGTAATGAAAAGAATCGGTGCCTGAATTTTCTCCCTCCCCCCCTCCAAATTACTTTCCTGTGGTTTTGTTAGGACTAAAGATTGAGAATAGGGACAAAGTATTAATTTTTGCAACTTTTTAGAAGAACCCTTATTGGCTGAAGTGCATAGTTTACTTCCTTCAAATTACAAAATAAATGTTAAAATAAACCCTAACTCATAGTTCAGTGCATTTTAAGTTGAACTAGAAATACAGATGGAAATGGATCATGTTCTTAACAGGATTATTTCCATGCAAATTGTGCATTTGCAAAGTGCATAATTGCACAGAAGAGCCGCTCTTTAAAAAAAAGGAAAATTCTCAGGGTTTTCTGTTTCTTTTTTTATTATTAATCTGCCAATCTTCTGTCTGCTCTGTGTGTTTGTGTGCATGCATGCACAGGCATGTGCTTTTTGCTTTATAGATGGAAAAGACAGTAGTCTTTCACAGAGACTTTTTGCACAAACCTCAATGGGGAAAGAAATGCTCACGTTATTGTTCCTGTGCTAGAGGCACAAACTCCTGCAAAGGCTGTAAAATTTTGAGCAGGCTATCATGATATGTCAAGAGAGGTTCTCTTGTCAAAAACAAGATTTTTTTTTCCTTTTGAGTCTTTTCCACATTCCTGATTTGAACATTCTGTCCTATATACCACGGTTGTTTTGAAACTCACAGAACAACCCACCTCCTTTGGAACTTCAAAACTCCTTCTGAATCTGGGCACCATCTAATCTCTTTCTCCTAGCAGGCAAAGGACTTGAACTCTTAACTCATATGGCAAGAGGGCCTTTTAATGGAGTGTGCTGTACTTTTAGCTTTTTAAATCATGTTTAAATGTGTTTTAAACTTTGTGCTTTTCACATGATTATTTACCCATTTTTCCTTTTCTATATTCTTCAATATACCCTGTTTAGTAGTGTTAGTCCTGGTTAGTCCTCCGTTTTTCCCACTTTTTCAGATGCCTTCAAAATGTCCCATTTTCTCCCTTTTCAACTCTTCTCCTCACCTAACTTTAGTTCCTGCAAACTTTCAAATGAAAAAGAAGTTTTAACTCAGGTCCAAAACACACTGCAGAAATAATCCAGTTTGAGGCCACTTTAGCTGCCCTGGCTCAGTGATAGGGAAACCTGGGAACTGAAGTTTATTGTGACATCAGAGGCCTCTGACAGTGAAGGCTAAATGTCTCATAAAACTACAGTTCCTAAAATTCCATAGCATTGATCCAGGTTAAAGTAGCTTCAAACTGGATTATTTCTGCAGTGTGTTTTGGACCTCACTTGCCAGAAGGAGAGAAGACAATGGAATCTTGTCCTTCTTGATTTTTTTTCAGCCTTTCCTAAACTCAGTACATCAATTACAAGGTTTTGCTGCTTAGAATTGTAGCTCTATGTGGTTTTCTTAATTAATACATTTTGCCTTCTTTATGCTTGGCCACAGTCTTTTGACCAGAATCTGATGTTGCTTAGCCATACATGTGAAGGTTTTAATGAAATGTTGACACATCTGCTTTTGTGTAAAAATGCATTTAGCTTGAGTCTTATGGCCAAAGAAAGGAGGGTATGATAAGCAAACAAACTCTTGCTGGTTTGTGCTAGTTGCAGAGTAGAAAGTGAATATCATTTGTTTCCCATTACACAAGTGCCTTGGGGATCTTTAAGTCTTTAGATCCAATGGATCCAATGCCCCTGCTGCTCTGCCAACACAAAATGCCCCCCCTTTTTTTTTTGCAAAGAGGTTGGTTTCTGCCAGCTATTGCCAGATGGCAGCACACCCACCAGCAGATTTTCTCTATACAGAATAGGGTGTCTGGGATAAATGTAACCCCATAGATGAGAAACTACTCTCTTTTGGCATGTTCATTCAGTTCTCTCCCTTTTCCATTGAGCTAAACCCACCAGCTTAGTATAGTAATTGTAATTACTTATTTACTAAAAAAAAGAAACATACTTTTCATCTCCCCCCCCCCAAAGGCATGGCTGAATTTGAAAAGATTGCTCATTTACTGCAAGACTAACTCTTCTAAGATTTTTAATTCAAACTCTTATATTGAAGCTTTATGACATTAGCATGCATTGATTCGTTTTGAACCAGACCACAGTCCTTTCCAGGAAATAGATTTGTGTTGTGACATTTTCTCTTCTTGCTACAATCTTTGTCACCAAAATAAGGTATCCAGAATTGCATTGTCTCATTTCCACATGGTTGTGCTGTACTTTGTTGACCTTTTTAATATTCAATATTTTGAGTAGCTGACCGTTCCATTTCTCCTCTTTGCATTAAAAAGAAGAATAGAAAAGCTAACCTGTTGCAAAGGATTTTACTGACCAGTTGGTTGAAATGAAGGATTTTGAAAAGGTCAAAACAGTGCACCATAACATTTATTAGACATCAAAATGTAGATGCCTTCCTCTTGTCATAATGGCTTTATTGGCAGCCAAATTAAAAAATTGACTTGATATTAGTGTACTAGCAGAGTAAGTGCAACTTGAAAGCATGTGGATGTTAATACTGCCACTTGGTCATGTTATGCTTTGAAAACTTGCATTTCTCACTCATTTGCATTTTACACATGAAAGGACTAACTTTATTATGACAATGTATCCTAATGATACCTACACACACCTGCTTGGAAATTCTCATGGAGTTTCAACTGCACTTACTGTCAGGTAACCAGGCACAGGATTCTAACCTGGATAGATGATTAATATATTTTCTTTCTTCTTTACCTCCAAAATTTCTCTAGCCATACAATATTATTATTATTATTATTATTATTATTATTATTATTATTATTATTATTA
>NC_056525.1:93972983-93997457 GCF_019175285.1 Sceloporus undulatus
ACCTTTATTTATAAAGCGCTGTAAATTTACACAGCGCTGTACCTACAATCTTTTTAATTGGATGGTTCCTTGCCCTCAGGCTTACAATCTAAAAAGACACGACACAAAAGGAGAAAATATACAGCAAAAGAGTGTTAAAATCTTGCTTATGAAATATATTATATTTTTCTACTTCTTCAGCAAACCTGGAAATAACCCTCACACAGTAATCTTGATGTAACTGTTTGAATCAGCATATTCAATGGACATCTGGCATTCATTGCCACAAGCAGCAAATTCAAACTTTCATTTAGCATATTGAGGGCATCAGATGGGCTAGCTTGGAGTAGAAATATAGATGAAGAAATCATGCTCACTTTGATATGAAAACTGAGTGGGGATTTAATGTTCAGGAAACTCCTGAACTAGAACATGTCCATGAACATCTTTTAAAAAACCTGGAATCAGCCTGAATGGGTGTCTCAGTTAAAGGAATAGGCAAACTCTTCTCAGCAAAATTAAGAAGTGGCTCAAGACTTATGCGGATCCTTTGCAAGCAATCAGAAAGGGCTTGTTTGTTTTCCAGCAATGGTCCATGTAATAGTGGTCCATGTGGAATGGTAGTGCTGCACATATGCATCACATTTTTTTAATCATTCAAGGGATAGCATAATTTCTTTGCAGATATATTGCAGAAACACTTAGAAAGCTAAAACCTTCTTCTCCTAAACGAGAACAATAATACAGGGGTATGTCTTTGGATGGGGAGCTACAGTCATATGAAAGGTTTGAAATATACTGTAAGCCACCTTGATTCTCATACCATTTGTTCAGTCCTGAAACACACATTTGTTTGTACTTTACAACTATTGACTATGTACTTAAGAAGTACATAGAATCAAATACTTTTGAATGTGTACTCATAAAGCAACTAGCCTTGTATTTCATGTAGTTTCTCAGCTATCAGTAGGGTAGTACACATGAATATTCCACCTGTTCTGGAAGAACATATCAGGGTCTCAGTCAATGGCTCAGTCATTGGTATTGACCAATCCAGCAGAGTGCTTCTGCTTATGAAAGCAGGTGCAGAGCAATTTCATCTTCCTAATGTGATCCATGCTAAACAATTTATCTGGCTGTGAAAATTTCTGGAGCAGTTATGCAGTGCTGCAAAGCACTGGCAGGGGAAGGGGCGAGGAGGAGCAGAGTGTTCAATTTCACCTAGAGTGACCAAGAACCGAAATACACAGACGGAAGAGTGGAGAGTCTATGATTTGTATTATGGTATTATCATGTGACTAATAAGAAACATATCCTATGATGCAGGAGTGTAGCTATGGAGGAGGAGAGGAGAAGCAAAATGAGAGAGAGCACGGACCCAATGAATTTTTCTTTCAGTCTCCAAGTACCTAGCACTACATTGTCTAAAACCTCACAGTATTTAGAGATAGTGGCGGGTTATAGACCGCCGCCGTTTGCTCCATAAGGGAGCCGTTGCAGCCACACCGCGCGGCTTCTTTCTGCGGCACCTCTGTGACGTTGCGAGGCGCCGCAACATGTTTGGACGCACAGTGTCCGATACGTAAAGATGGCGCCGGCGTGTGGAACGGCCGGCACCATATTGTACAGACAGAGTCTGTATTAGACCCAGGGACGTCTAGAAGAGACACCCCTTTTTTAAAATGGGACATCCTGCGGACGTCCCAAGTGCCGGTCTGTAACCGGCCAGAGTTTAGTTATCTAAAAATGAGGGGGGGGGGGGATGCAAAGTTACCAAGGATGTACAAGCACAACAAATATAAGAGTTCTAGATGTGAAGGATTTCTTTGGTGAATCACTCTCTGCAATGCTTAAAATTAGGGTTGCTGAAGCAAAAATTTCATTGGGGCAGAATTTTGGGGGAGGAAATGTCCTCTTTTTCCACTCACCTCCATAACTACAATCCTTCTGATTACAGCCACTTTTGTAGTTGCCATCTCTATAGAGCCTGCATTATATTGTTGATTCTCAGGACAATGAAAATTATCGTGTTGGATTTTGAATGTTCCTAAAATCAGTTTTCTATATTTTCCCCGTACCTATTATTTCTATGTATTGAATGTGAAATTTTTCATTTTCTAGTTGACACCTTACAATTGAATATCTGTTTCTCGAATTGGAGGAAACATATTATCTCATAAACCCAAGAGCAAAATCTTAATAAAAGTAAAAATGAAAATCAATCTCTGATCTCTTAGTGCTTTTGTTTCCATTTAACTGCACATAATAGTCTAAAATACCCTTGCATTTTGAACAGAAGTAGGTGAATGACCATTGAATTTGTGTAGCTCAGGATGATCCATTTCAACAAGAATGCTTATCTGAGATTTCTGACAGTTGTTTCCAGCCTTGTTACTATTATTACTATTAGATTATAGTACAGGTTGAGCACCCCAATCTAGAAATTCAAAAACCCAAAATTCTAAAACTGTCTCTCTAAAATCTAATACTTTTTGCTGCCAGCTGCCTGCTTCCAACTTTTATGTGGTGGTCATGGTGCTCTTGCTTGTGGTTCTTTCATTTTATCAGTCTCTGTCCAGCCTTGCATCTCATGCACAACACAAGTAGTGAAGAAATGAGACGTGAGGCTGGGGAGAGATGTGAGGGTCTGTGAAATGGTAGGACACATAGATTCACACCAAGCACTATATTTGGATTCATGCTGTTTCTCAGATCCTCATTCTCTCTCCAGCTGTGCCTCTCTCCAGCCTTGTCTCTCTCCCTTGCCTCCCAAATGCGGTATGTATTACATTACTTGTGTTGTGTATTGTGCATTATTTGTAAATGCAAATACAAGTATTGATAAATCTGAAAACATCCACTTCTGGTCCCAATAACTTTGGGTAAGGAATATCCAAGTTGTATATTATATTGTTATTATAGGGCCGGTGCAGACCGGCCCTTTCCTATGCCCTCGTCATGTGCAAGGATTGTCTCGGGGTGGAGATGCCCCTCAACTCTGGCATGTGATGAGGGTGTCAAAATGGCGGCACCCTGTACACATGGGTGCCACCATTGTTACACAAGTGCCGCGCGGCATCTGCAGATTCTTTTTACTCAGCAGGGAAGCCGCGCGGTTTGGCAGCTGCAGCTTCCCTACAAAGAGAAAATCGGCACCGGCAGGGCACTGTTTTTTGGCGCTCTGTACCGTGCCTTAGTTAGTTAAGTTATATAGTGCTTTTATATATAGAATCTATGCCCAAAGAAGCTTACAGTACACAAAATTGTCAGGATACATGCCATTTGAAGCAAAGGAAAGGAAGGGGCACTTTAACACACATTAATAAGATCTGATAGAAAACTATACAATTTATGTAAGAGATAGCAATGTTAAAATGAAATTATTAAAATCCAATATATAAAACAGAGGAAAGTCAACATTAAAACAGAAAAGTATGAGCTGTTATCTCTATTCAAAGGGCCACAAGAGCCATTCTTAATACAAAGGATCAGGTCTTCACACTAGGGTAGATTTTTCTCAGCTGGATCTCTCATCTCTCCTCCCAATGAGATTAACGCCATCAAAACAGAAATCTTGGGAACTTTAGTAATGGCAAATTGTCTTCCTCCAGCTTTCTCTGTCTTCCAACCACTGGTGACTATAAAGATAACTTTAGGCCATACTAACAAACCTATATAGTTTATTACATAAGAACACTGTTTGTTTTTTTTTAAAAAAGAAAATAATATATTTTGTCTTTTATTTTTTCTGGCATAGCTAAATTCTTTAACACACTGTAAATTTTAAGCTAACATCCTGAAAAAATAAATAAATAAGCAAGTCCTTCCTTGTTCTGTCTTTCATTTTTCAATTGTATTTTAAAATCTTCTTTGGATTCATAATATTTAATAATCTGGCCAATTTGAATCATTTACCATTATGCTTTCCCTTATTTGGAAGCAACAATCCCTTGCAATGCTCCCCCCTCCCCACAGACACACTTATGTAGAATTTAACATTTAAACTACCTTGCTGCTATTAGCATGCCCCTATAATCCTCCTGAAAACTATTTCCTGGATTTATTTGTATCCAATTTGGGGGCCATGTTACACTGACAGAAGTCAGGAATTATAGTCAATACAATGGTGTACAATAAAAAAAAATCACAAAAAGATCTCATTACTTAGGTTGTTGGCTTCCTCTGTAAACATTATACACTTTGCCCTATCAGGAAATTACCTCACCTTTGATGTAAGCTCTTGTAACTCGAGTGCAGCCATCCAAAGATGTGGAAATGATAATGTTTGGTTTTGTGGCTTCTATAACCTTAATCAATTGATAAAATCCTCTTTGTGCTAATTTTTTTGGGGTGTGAATTAATACTGCTGCTGTTACAAACATGCTATTTCAGGGAGAAAGAGCATATGCTAAGAAATCAAACTTTTATTTACATTTATTGAAGGTCTGTCTGGACTCATTGTGACAATTAATGGTTCACAATCATTTTATAGTTCTCATCCACTCTACAGATTTTAAGCTTTAAATTAGTATCAAAATAGACTGGAGGGGAAAAATTTAAATTAAAATGCCAATGACAAGGAATGCTTGTCTTTCAATGTCAAATAAAAATACGACCATAACTTTTTTTTCTATGTGTATTAATTCAGTAGTAAGCCTTAAAATAAATGAATCATACATCTTGGTTGGAACTCACTGTAGAAATAATCCCATTTGAGACCACTTTAACTGCCCTGGCTCAATGCTAGAGAATTCTGGGAAGTGTGGTTTTGGAAGACATTTGGCCTTCTCTATCAGAGAGCTCTGGTGCCACAACAAACTACAATTCCAAGATTCCATAGCACTGAGCCAGGGCAGTTAAAGTGGTCTCAAACTGCAGAATGTTTTGGACCACAGTTACAGATGCATAAACTAGAATTGTTGGGGTGGAGGAAGGGGAAAGAGAGGAATAAAGACGGGACACTCAATTGGAAGAAAAAGGCCACAACTTTATTGAATACATAAAACGAGGGGAGGGTTGACCCAAAAAGCATAAGGTCCGGATCTGTCATTCACCAAGCTGCATTGGTCAATGAACTGAATCGCCTGGTCACAGCCAGACCTTGGGATGACATTGGGGTAGCCAACAAAATGTGTGTTTCCACGCCTGGTCAGATATGTGCATCTGTGCATTTTCCAGACTTCTCACTGGGGGATGCTGAATCGATGTCACCCCTCCATTGGCAACATCACTCTACATCAGCACCCCTGGGTCCCCACAAGAATCCAGATCCAATGCTTCACAGCACGGGAAACCATGCGTATCAGATCCAAGTTCTATGCTACCGCCCCTTGAAAGTTGTGACAGCATGTCACCAACCCTAAAGCAAGGGAGGGAGGGTGGGGAGCTGATTTGGAAATGGTGCTGATCCCAGGTGCTGCATGGGCCTAAATAGGCCCCGTGGCCAACCAGAGGCCAGGACGCCGGGAGGTGCTGCCCTCCAAGGCCTTCCAACCAATCCTGGGGCAGCAGCCTCTGCTGCTGGCCAATGGAGGCCATTTCTGCTCCACTCCCATGGGACCCTGGGAGTTGGAGTCCCCAGAAGTGGCCTGAGCACCCAACAGAGTGCTACTTCCACTCCAAGGGAACCTGGGAGCTGGATTCCAGCCCCGGTGCAGGCCTGCCCACTGGTGTGCTGGTCCCCAGAAAGACTGCCGCTGTGCAGGACCCAGGCCACCCGTGCTGCCGAGGGACATAGCCTGGGGGGGCCCTTCCCCGCCCCAGCAACAGGGCCAGCACGGTAAGTACAGGTGGCCCCATTTACACATGCATAACTGTTTTGTATTCACAGTTCCTCCATATTCACAATTGTGGCACTATTGTTATAATCATAAAAGCCCCCAGTCCTGTTTGACTGTCAGAAGCTGCTGCAAGCAATGGGATTGTGCTTTCCTATTGATTGGGATGCAGCATAATGACATTTCCACCACCCCTCCTTCCAGTGAAATCTGATGTGAGAAGGAATTACAACAAGAATCCTGCTTCTGATTTTCCCACTGGAGTTCTCTGGAGGGGGGGAACGGGACATCAGTATGCTGTACCTTAATTGAGAGGAGAACAAACCTCTGTTCCTTGCAGTGTCTGCTCTCTGATAAAGTAGGTTTGAGGAAGTTGGGCCAGGAGATGCTTTAGTTAGCTGATCTAGGATCTCAGCCAAGAACACTTAGGGTAGTCTATTGTTCTTGAATTTGTGAAATGCACAGAACTGGGCACACTACTAAAGGCAATGTCCAGCTAGTCTGGTCTGCTGTGGAACAGATTGGTACACTTACTAGTTAGTTATTTCTTTATTCATTTTTATTTTTATCCCTCCTTCCTCCAAAGGTTGGAAGTAGCTTTCAGCATAAAGCCTAATAAATTATAGATATGGAATTTCCTCAGTTTTAAATATCTATTAAAACACCTTAAAGCACCACTTTGAAACTCCACATCAAAAAATGTTAATAATTTTAAAGTCCAGTATTTCCATTTAGACCCAGTTAATCAGTCATGCCTGACTAAAAAGGTATTTGGACATCAAGGAGGTGACTAGCTGAATCTCCCTGGGCAGCGCATTCTGTAGTTATAAAGAGGACCATCTCCCATAGTCCCCCCAGACATACCTCTAGTATATGAGACTCATGGTGAAACTGAGAGGAGGAATTTCCCAGTAGCTGTTTTGATGGTATAGACTCTGTCAATCAAATTTATCACTTTTCAAGACTACCGCTTGCTTTACAAAGTAACATTTAAGCCCACACACAATGAATAGATGGTGGGGATGTGTTTGCTGGTCTTGCTCTGTCCACTACATCTCAGGCTGCATCTACACTGCAGAATTAATGCCACTTTAATTGACATGGCTCAGTGCTATGGAATGCTGGGATTTATAGTTTTGTCAGATACTTCACATTTTGTGAGATACTTTCTGTTCTCTGTTTGAGAGCTCTGGTGCCACAACAAACTACAAATCCCAGGATTTTATAGTATGGAGCTATGACAGTTAAAATGGTGTCAAACTCTGGGCAGCTGGGAATGGCGTCCCGTTGAGACACTCCCTGCTTGGCTCTGGCAGAGGAGTCTCTATAGAGTGGGAATTTCTGGTGGAAAGGGTGACCTTAAACCAGAAAAATTCATCTTAAGGAAAGAAGAATCAGAGGAGGCTCGGCGGATGACTCCATACCTCTCAGGAGCTGAGGAATCAGCAGTAAATCTGACTCGCTATGTGAATCAGAAGGAAGCCATTTGAGAAGGGGAGTCTGAAGAGCAATTCACGCCCGCTCTAGTAAGTGGCGATTATCGCACAGGGACGCCCACCAGCATTTTTAAGATTACATATTGAAAGGAGTTTATTGAATAAGGACTATGCTACTCTCCGTTTTTGGAACTGCTAGAGAAATGCGCTTAGGATTGCTTAGAAGGTTGTTTGGACTGTAAATAGGACTCTTGAGATTGCCTCGAGGCTTTGAATATTTTTTGGCTGCTGGTCTGTTTACTGTCTATCTATGAGAGAAGACGGAGAGCAGCTCACACTGTGCTAAAATTTAGTTTTTCTATCTGAGTAGCCTTTAAATTCCTTTAAAACTCCAACATTTTAAAACCCCTCCGAGGAAATAGGACTGGAGTTCCTAGTGGAATAATTCTATAAATAATAACTAACAAGTGGACGGAGACCAAGGGGTTAAAATAACCCGCAGTTTGGAAGGAGAGGAGGAGAAGTGCGAGACGTTTGGAGTTGCTAAAGATAAGATAAGAAAGTCGAAAAGTGTGGAGACAAAGTACTGACCTTGAAATTGATTTTTGGAGACGGAGGAGTGGAGGAGGAGAGAGAGAGGGGAGGGAGACCGGTGTCGGGTGAGAGGAGGAGATTTGGACGAGGAAGGACGCCGGAGGTGAGAGAATCAGCGAGAACCAACGAGCGGGGAAGAAGGAGTGACTGCAGAAGGAGGCTAGAGCGGCGGTCGGGAAGGAAAGGAAGTGATGGAAGAGGAAAGCCGGAACCCCGAACCCGGAAGAACCAACGAGTTGGGAAGACAAAACCATAGAGACTGTAGGGGAGAGACAACGCAGAACTAAGGAGAGCGAAAAGCGGAGAGGCGAAAGGTTTTTGGTAGGAATATAGATACTAGGGAAAGACATTTTGTAAAATAACAGAAGGCAGGAGGGGAGGATCTAACTAGGGACTTGGAACGGGGGGATATAGAATTACTGTGCTGGGAATAGTTTGTTTTTCTTCTCTTTCCTGTATTTACTTGCCTCTATTTTGTTAACTGCAGGGGGGTGGTTAGAGAAATTGTAGGAGGAAAGCTATAAAGCGATATTTGAAGGGATTTGTGGTTTTTTAGGGGTTCAGAAAGACTCTGAAGATTCTGAAGGAAGGAAATTTGAGAAGGGGAAGGGATAAGGATTAAATGTAAAGTAAAAGACAACCCCAACCTAAAGACAGCAGAGGGGGAAAGTAATTAGGGGGAAAAGATTCTGGACCGAGTTGATTCGAAGGGTTGTGAGATGCAGAAGTAGGAGTTGGGAGAGATAAGAAGTGGTTTGGGGGGAAGGAAAAATTTGAGATTTACATATATAAGGGGAAAAAGGGGGTTATACGATTAATTTAAGGGATAAGAGGGGAGGCTTAAGTAAATTATTAAGGATTGGAGGATTGTTGGTTTTGTTAATTTAATAACAGCGCTTTTGGAGGTGATATCCTGAATAATTGTAAATAATTTGACCCTGGGAATTTGTGATTATTTAATAGAAAAAGGGATTACAGAAGTGAAAGATAGAAACAAGGTACTGAATTATGAATACAAGACACCAAACACAAAAAGCTCAATCCCTGACCCAAAGCCAAAGAAGAAATTCTACGGAAAAAGTAAATACGCAAGATATGAACCAACTAATTTTTGATAAAATAGAGAATTTATCACTAAACTTATCTGCTAACCTCTCTGCAAATTTGGCAAAGGAAATGAATAGTTTTAAGAAGGAAATAAGACAAGAGATAAGGTCTGATTTGAAGGAAATTAAGCAAACGGTCGACAGTCTTACATTAGAGATCCAGAAAACAAAACAAAGAGTGGACATACTTGAATTTAGAAGTGAAAAATTAGAATCTGACTATGGACGTCTCTTGAATAAAAGAGACGAAGATCTTGATGAACGTGCAATTTGGGAACAAAAGCTAAGGGAAAAATGTGTGAAAATTCGTGGTTTACCGGAAGATAAGGAAGAGAAATTAGAGGAAATACTGATCACAGAGATTGCAAAATTTTTGGGAAAAGATCCAATCTTTTTTGAGGATGAAATCGATAATATTTATAGAGTTAACTCCCAAGTGGCTAAGCAAAGAGGCCTAGCCAGGGACGTGGCAGTTTGCTTTGTTAAAAAATGTACGAGAGACCTTTTCCTGAATAAACATAATGAATCCCCGTTCACGTACAAAAATTTGGAGTTGAAAGTCTTGAAGGACATTCCTGGCCGTATTCTCCGAAAAAGAAGGGAATATAATAGTCTTACTAATTTCCTAAGAAAGGAAGGTGTGCCATATCGGTGGGAAATTCCAGAAGGAGTTACCTTCTGGTGGAAGAAAAAAGGAGTGAAAATTAACTCCCTGGAACAAGGAAGATCATTTCTAAGACGCACTTCAGATCAAAGGAAAGAGGAAGAAAGCATTGGTGTGTCCAAAACTCTGACAGAAGGAGAGAATGTGGTAAACCAAGATAAAACTGGCGAGACCGCCTCCGCTTTGGTGAATCTTGACCTACAATCACTGTTGGCAGAAGAGGAAAGATTGAGAAGAGAAGGAAGAAGGTGAAGTGGCTCAGGACTAAAGTTTTACTTCCAGAATCTTCTTTAAAGTTGTGGTTATGTTCATTTTTATTATTTCAATATTAAATACGGATTTATGCTTTTTTTTACTTATATTAAGACTGAGTGTCTGTTAGTGAGGGAAGGTACATTTGGGGAAAGATGGAAACATTGAAATTTATAACATGGAATGTACAGGGGTTGAATACACCCCAGAAAAGAAAAAAGGTTTTCCACTATCACAGAAATTAAAGCTTGATGTCATATGCCTCCAGGAAACTAGGATTAAAGAGAAGGACAAGAAACACTTAAGATGTGTGAAATTAGGACAAGAATTTATATCCGCGGCTAAGACAAAAAAGAAAGGGGTAGTATTATATATCAAAGATAAATTTGAAGTGAAAGAAATTTTTAATGATAAAGAAGGCCATTTTTTGATACTCGAGATTAGTTATAGGGAGAATAAATATGTGCTGGTGGGGTTGTATGGACCGTTAGAGAATAAAAATAAGTTTTATAAAAAGGTAAAGGAAAAGTTATCAGAGGTAGAATTGGAAAATATAATACTTTTAGGAGACATGAACGGGGTAATCAACCCGGTATTGGATAGGTTTTCAGAGAAAAAAGTTAGATTAAATCAAGGCAAATTACCCTATGAATTTTTCGAATTAATGAATTGCCATGCATTGGGGGATGCATGGAGATTAAAAAACGGTAGTATGAAAGACTACACTTTCTTTTCAAATCCCCATAAAACTTGGTCTAGGATAGATACAATCTTGGTTTCGATACATTTGATGAGAAATATAGGTAAAGTAACAATAATTCCAAAAATTTGGTCTGATCATTGTCCAGTGCAATTGGATCTTAACTTGGGAAAGAAGGAATTTAATTGGGGATTGAATTCGGCACTATTGAAGGATGAAAAGCTTGTGAAAGAGTTAAAAGGGAATATCAAGGTATTTTTTAAAGAGAACTTAAAAGAAGGCATATCACTTCAAATTGTTTGGGACACAATGAAAGCAGTAATTAGAGGATGGTTGATAAAAAAGGCATCAGAAATAAGGAAAAAAAGGGAAGAAAAATTGAGGAGAATAAATGAAGAAATAAAAGAAAAGGAAGAAGAGTTAAGGAAGAACCCAAAAAATTTGAAAATTCAATATGAAATAAAAATGTTACAAAATCAAATGAGGAATCATTTGGTAGAAGAAATGGAGAAGAAAATGAAATATGTCAAGCAGAAATATTTTGAATCCGCAAATAAAACAGGCAAAATATTAGCAACTCAGCTGAAAAGAGAAAAAGCTAAACGTACAATTACAGGATTGAAAGTAGGGGATAAACTAATTACAAAACAGAAAAAAATTAGAGAAATTTTATTTGATTACTACAAGGAGTTGTATAAAAATCCAAAGGTGAATGAAGTAAAAATAGTAAATTATTTGGGAAAATTAAAAATTAATCAGATTTCAGAGGAGCAAAGGGAGGGACTTAACAAACCATTTACTATGGAAGAACTTTCACAAGCTATTCATAATAGTAAATCGAATAAAGCTCCAGGTCCGGACGGATATACAGTATAAACAAATTTTATAAAACCTGTGAGGAACAGTTGAAGGGACATTTACTAAAATTGATAAATGAGGTTAAATCTGGACGCATCCCTCAAACATGGACACAATCAAATACGATTTTGATACCAAAGGAGGGTAAAGACTTATTAGATCCAAAAAATTATAGGCTTATCTCACTTTTGAATTCGGACTACAAAATATTTGTTTCTATATTGGCGAATAGGTTAAAATTTATACTGTCAGATTGGATTCATCAAGATCAAAATGGTTTTCTACCTAAAAGAAGGATTAAAGATATTAGGAATTTAATTAATTTAGTAGAAATTCATGAAAAAAATTGCAAAAAAATTGGCTATGTACTTCATTGATGCGGAGAAGGCCTTTGATAAAGTGTATTGGAGATTTATGTTTGAGGTAATAAAAATACTGAATTTAAGGGAGGAATTCAAGAGTATGATTGGAGCAATTTATAGGAAACAAGAAACAAGAATTATAGTGAATGAAGTTAAATCCAAAGTATGTCCAATATATAATGGAGTAAGACAAGGGTGTCCATTGTCACCCCTGCTGTTCCTCCTGGTATTAGAACCTCTCTTGATAAACATCCGAGCGAATCAATCAATCAAGGGATATAAAAGTAAAGGAGAAGAATATAAATTACGAGCATTTGCCGATGATTTAGTTCTAACAATAGCAAACCCATTAGATAGCTGTGATCAATTGCTGAAAGCCTTAAAGAAATTTGGTAAAGTGGCAGGATACCGAACTAATATAGATAAAACAAAAATTCTGGCCTTAAATTTATCAGAGGAAGAAAAAAGGATGTTGGAGCAAAAAACAGGCTTTAAGATAGAAAAGAAAGTGAAATATTTAGGATGTACGCTAACTGCAAAAAATTCGGATCTGTTCAGGAATAATTATGAGAAAACTTGGGAGCAGATTAAAAAAGATTTGCAAAGATGGGGGAAACTAAATTTATCGTGGATGGGGAAGATCGCCACAATTAAGATGGCGGTACTCCCTAAAATGATCTTCTTATATCAGGCATTGCCAATAATAATGAATGATAAGCCCTTTATAAAATGGGAAAACAATTTGAACAAATTTATATGGAACAACAAGAGAGCTAGAGTTAAGGCTAAAATAGTAAATTATTTGGGAAAATTAAAAATTAATCAGATTTCAGAGGAGCAAAGGGAGGGACTTAACAAACCATTTCCACAAGATACAGTGGATAAAGGGGGCTTAGCTCTACCGAATCTTAAGTGGTATTACTATGCGGGGGTGCTCGAATGGTTGATAGATTGGATAAAATTAGACAATAACAGAATGCTTAATTTGGAAAAAAACGGACCTTAAATTTGGATTACATAGTTATATAATATATGATAAAATCAAAACTGACAGAAACTTTAATGATCACATTATAAGAAAATCATTAAATAGGATTTGGATGAAGTACAAAAAAAGGTGGTGCCCATTGATACCATTATGGACATCTGTGAATGAGGCTTTCTACAATAGAGAGAAATTAAAACAGGGAGAATGGGCCACTTATGAGGATATAACAAAGAATAAAGAGGGAGGTAGATCTTTGAAATCTTTACCAGAATTAGAAAAGGAAGGATATAAGGGAGACTGGTTTTCTTATAGACAGCTTAAAGAAAGATTTCTAATGGATAACAAAATGATAGGTTTAGGCCAGTCAGATAAACAATTAGAAAAGGTCATTTTAAATTCAAATAAAAGAATTTCAAAGCTATATGATATGATCAGGAACGTGGAACTTGAGACAGAAGGTATTAAAGAGTATATGTTAAAATGGGCCAAGGATTTGAAGAAATCGATCAATTTAGATAGTTGGGAGAAGGTCTGGACAAGAAAAATGAAAATATCACCCAGTGTAGAGATTAAAGAAGTTATATATAAGTCTTTAGTAAGATGGTATCTTACACCATATAAATTATCAAAAATGTTTAAACAAAATAATACGTGTTGGAAATGCAAAACTCAGGTAGGTACATATCTACACTGTTGGTGGTATTGTGCCAAAATCAATAACTTCTGGTGTCAGATACACAATGAAATAAAGAAAATGCTGGGTTTGAAAATAAGACCTGACCCCAAAATGTACCTTCTTAACATGACAGACACACTAAAAGAAGATTCTGGAAATCAAAAGCTAATGCTCGACTTCTCGGTGGCGGCAAGATTGGTGATAGCCAGAAGATGGAAATCCGATGAAGTACCTACAATAGAAGACTGGAAGCTGAAAGTAGCGGATTTATTTGAAATGGATAAGTTAACAACGTTGAGGGGAAAGAATATGTTAGATGAGTTTTACAGAGATTGGTTTCCATGGTTGAATTATTTACAGAAAGAAGGTGAAGGATGGTTTTAGCAAATATAACATGCACGAAAAGGGGCTGACTAGAATAATGATGACCAAGTTACTTTATAAAAATGATATGTCACAATTTCCAGTCCAACAATAGAAGCTATATCCTAAGTAAGAGAAGATAGATTGACTAAGAGCTAGTCTTAGATATAAACTGAGCTATATTATGAACGGTAGTAGTCATAGTCTGAGGTAAGTCTAGGGAGGGGAGGGAGGGGGGATAGGTTAGGTAATTTATGTCATTTATGTCATTGTGGGAAGATTTGGTATGACAACATCGAAAAATTTGATGATAAAATTTTTAATTGTATGTATTAATAAAAATTTTCAAAAAATAAAAAAAAATGGTGTCAAACTCTATTATTTCTGCAGTGCAGGTTCAGCCTCAGTCTCCTGAATCCAACACTCTGTGTATGTTGAAGGGTAAAGATTTGTGACAGGGAGCCTATTCCACTTCTACATGCAACTGATAACCATATTTATGCAGGATTCTATTCACACAGAAGCCAGCATTGCCACAACTCATAGTGATGATAGGATCCTAAATTGGTTCCTAGATGCAGTTGTTACTTGTGAAAGATCTTTCTGTTACGATTACAGTATTTTATTTATTTGCATCCTGCCTTTTCTCCAAAACTGGGACTCAAGGCAGCTTACAGATATTACATGATGTACAAACAAAAATGCACAAAAATGTTATTGCTAAAATGTAATTAAATGATCTATAGAAAGAAAAATGATTTAAAACATATTTATTTTAAAAACTTAAATAAACATTGTATAGTGCCTGTGTGTTTCTTTTAAACTTACTTTGTGAACAAAAGCCAGTCAGAGTATAAAACGTCTTCACATGGTAGAACATGGACAACAAGGAGGAAAACAGTATAGCCTCCATAGGAAGGGAATACCAAAACCTAGGCACAGACACCATGAAAGTGATGAAGACCTGTAGGGCCAAGTGATGGAGAGAAAATGGAGTGAGTAGAAAGGGACGTAGCCAAGGGGGGAGCATGGGGTCTGGACCCCCCTTCCATTAGATATAATGAATGGTGTGCACTGCCACGCTGCCATGCCCAGGCCTCATTATAATGGTGGCACTTAGTCTGGATGCCCCCTTCCCAAAATCTTGGCTACATCCCTGGAGCAGAATTACTTGTCACACTGCCACTTTGCATAAGGTCTTTGAATCCTGAAGCTGAGCTTTGGAACTGAAATATTATGGAACCTCAAGCCTTGCAGATAGTCACAGCAGTTTTTGCAGCCCAGTAGTATCAGCTCTGTCCTCTTCCACTCAAAAGAAATAATGGTTTTCATTATTTTCCTTCACAGAGACGGATGAATGGACCTTTACCATGTGAACCATATAGAGAAAACAATAAAAGAGATATGTAACACTGCCTATGAAACAAAGCAAGCAAACAAACAAACAAATAAAACCCTCCCAAAAGATCAGAAAAGCTTTTGTACTAGATGGCATCCAGAAATGTATATTGGAATTTTTTTATGTTTTTCAATATGCTTTCAGACCAGCACACAGTTATTATGCCTAAAAGGCAAATAACCTGAAATAACTCATCTACTTCAAATACAAAAATGCATTTACAAAGGTTAAAAACAATTCACTTGTGTTGCAAGAAGGAGAAGTACACTTAGTACGTGCCCAAGGAACTGGTGCTGCTGTGCGGAAATAAGTAAGTCCCCGATGTCAAATACCCATTTTGATTTGCAGATTTACAGCTGTCCTGGTACAGCAGTAAAATCACTTCCTAACCAGAGCAATGCAATTTTCCTAACTTATTACTGTCACCCTGTGCTTGAAGCAATGGTAAAAGGAAAGAATAGGAATCCTGACATAGCTCCTAATTGCTTGAAATGTGGCCTAACAAGGACAATGTTTCCTTCTTTCTCTTAAAAATCACCTTTTCACACCGCATCACAATTCCAAAGAGTGAAAGCAACCTTGACATGTTTAAAATAATATTCTGAAATAAAAACTGGAATGATTTCTTTTTTTGTTAGAGAGTTTTTTATGTTCTTTGTCAGGAAGAGTATAATGTAATGACTACTCAGGAAGCTGTGTTACAGCTGTTTCTGTCTAAAGTATTATAAAAAAGATTAACCAACTAAAGACTACAGTTCTATAGACCTGGGAAGGGATATCTGTGATTCAGTCAAGATTTGGGTCACAAAGTATGGGGTCCCCACCCATCTTTAAGCTTTTCCCACTTAATCTTTGATCAGAGACAATAATCAACCTGAAGGCTGATATGGAATTGAATTCTGCTTTTCTGCCCAGGAAGTAGTTGCACTGGGGCTTACTTCTGAATAGAGTTGTGTCTTGTCAAGAAAATCATTTGACCTTGTTTGCTTTGGATCTGCTTGGGGTCTGCTGGAATCCAGCCTCTGATAATTCCCTAAATGGAAGTGTCAGCCACAGACCAAAGAAAGCTTCCTTACACAATGGTCAGGAATTATATGGTCATCTAAATCTTCTTGGACTTCAGTTCCCAGCAACCCTAGGATAAGATGAGAAATGCTGGTGTTACAATCTAACAATATCTAGGCATAGAGAGATCTTGTAGTATTTTTGAGACTAACTGAAAGAAAGAAGTTGACAGCATGAGCTTTTGTAGATTTCAGTATACTTGCTCAGATGCATTTAGTGGAACGGGAACCAGGGACAGACAATGACATATATGTCTGTCCCTGGTTTCCACTCCACTAAATGCATCTGAAGAAGTAGACTGAAGTCTATGAAAGGTCATGCTGCCAACTCCTTTCTTTCAATTAGTCTCAAAGGTGCTACAAGATCTCTCTCAATACTGATTCTACAGACTAACACAGCTGTATCTTTGAATATTTGGGCAGTCACAGGAATTCCTTTTGACTTAAGTAGAGATCAGATTGATGTGCCTTTAGCAATTGCTCTTTTGTTTCAGCTTGTAGATACTGAAACCTGGAAGGTTTTCTGCTCCTCTTGAAAGATCAGTTTTGTACTGTACTAGTATTCCTTGATCATGTACTATTGCTGGACTTACAGATATCAGTGGGGACAGTATTATGTCTTATCTCTTTCAATCTTCTTTTGTCTTCTGGTTTGAATTGAATTGTCCTCTTGGGTTTTGTTCATTCTACATGTTAAAGGTCTAATGCTGTCTCCTTATTTAGGTGCTCCACACTGGAGAAATAGAGTGAAGAAAGAAAAAAAAAAAAAAGGAAAGCCAGAAAGAAAAAAGAGAAGAGGGTAACCAAAAGAGAGAGTAAAGTGTGCTCCCATCTATTTTTCACTTTAGCTGCACCCATTATTGGCCTGAAGCCCCAGGCCAATTTTCCTCAAAGACACCTGGTCCTGAATAGGATTGCATCCACCATATAATTAAATAAACCATACTGTATATATTATGCAGTAAAGAGAGACCTGTTTCTTTCTTTTCATGAATGGCAATAAATATACAATAAAAAAACTTGTGGTTTTCCTTCATACAAATATTTGTAGGCCCATCTCCATGCTTACCTTGGATTTAGTTAATTTTCATTCTGGCATGACAGAAAGCTTTTTCTTCCATAAACGCAACCCACCTCTTTTGTACTTCTTCTTCTTCCCCTTGAGTACATAACTGGAAATGCAGATAATTATAGGGAAAGGTTTTCAAACACGCACATTTTCTAACTGACACATATTCGGCTCTTGATGTGTTCTGTGCCTGTTCTCATTAAATTTTATACACAGCGAACCAGAACAAAAAAAAGCTTGTGTGGTGTTAGGGAACAATGCTTCCTTTTACAAGTTAAGAGGAGATTTAGAGAGAAAATAACTTGAACCTGACAGTCACTAACATAATTTTTTTGAAGTTCATGAAAAGTGAGAGGGAACTGATGAGACTTCCCTCCTTTCCTCCTTTCACCAGAAAGTTATTGTTTTTCTTGTCTTTGCAAAGAGTGGCAAATGAACAATCATGATTGTAGTAATTAAACAAACCTAGTTTTTATCTCAAATAATTTCTAACATGTGTATAAACTGGTTAACCTTGGTTTTGAGGAGAGAAACTTTAGGGAACTCTAGGGATATACTGATTTAAATTTTTTACAGACCTCTAGAATTTTTACTGTTCTTGGATTTTGATTGTATTTTAGTATTGTATTTTACTGTATTGTATCTTATGACTGTATTTATGGTTTTTTATCAGGTTGTAACCCTGCCTCGATCTGAAGGGAGAAGCAGGGCAATATAAATAAAACTTTTATTATTATTTATTATTTTCTAATTGTTGCTAAAATGAGAAAAACCTTGTATAGTTTTTCTACAGCTTTTTTACAGCTGTGTGTACTTAGGTACACTTCTACTTCAGTAAGGCAAACGTTTGCTCAAATTTAATAAATTTAGTGCAGTCGCCCATCCTAATGGGTGGATATGGGATCCGTGCCCTTGAATATATGCAGAGGGGCGACCTCTGCTATTTGCAATGGTGCGCACGCGCAACACGCGTGCCCTTGCCATACACATAGGGACACATGAATAAGCATGAGCCTCCTTTTTTGTGTGTATGTTGGGGAGGGGTCCAGAATGGATCCCTCATGAAAACAGAGAGCCAATTGTATTAACATTATAAAGAGCCTGGTTTTCAAAGCATATACAAAACTCTCAACTATCTGCATTTGCCCAAATCAAAAGGTACAACAATTTGTAGGATGAAGAATATCATGTTTTACGTGCTGCCAACCTACAAGTTGTTCAGGATCAGCAGTCTGTCAAACAAAAGAGATGCCAACCCTATTTCAGAACCATAAACACGACTGAATGCACAAGGATTAAAGTCAGATTTTTAAGAGCTCTGAATATATGAAGACATCTAGCAGTTTCATTTCTTTTTCCTTTTACGCACGATTCATTTTTCAAGCCACGTTCTTTCCAATGAATCAGCAAACTTTGTGGAATTTTTTTTTTGGGGGGGGGGATGAACAACAACAACAAAAATCTATTTTCCTTCCCAGCTCTTTGGCCAGTTCAGGGAGCAGCTGGATTTTTAGTCATTTCATGAAATATTTTATATCTCTAGGAACTTTGGGGTCATTGCAGTCATGCAGAAAGGTGAATAACTTGTTTTAGACAATGTCTGATGGAAAGAAAGATGAAGACAAGGAAATGGAGTATGTTGAGGCAGTGTGTGTTTGTGCCTCCAAGCTGCTGGCCAATTGATGGCAACCCCATGAATTCCATAGGGTTCCCCAGCCTTGTATCATCTTGTCTGGACAATGTAGTCCAAGGCTGGGATCAGCCAGTCCAGATGCCAATCCAGTGGGCTCAGACCAATCCTGACCAAAAAGGCCTTAATCATAGAATTATAGAATAATAGAGTGGGAAGAGGCCACAAGGGCCATCCAGTTTAACCACCTGCCATGCAGGAATACACACTCAAAGTACCTTCAACAGATGATAGCCAGCTTCTGTTTAAAAATGTTTTAAAATCCCATTCTTGAAAAGCTGCAAGAGAAGCTCAGGTTGCCTATGGGCTGCATACTGTCTGGCGAAGGGTGAATGCAATAAGATCCTCCTTTAAAAAGTTGCAGCCCAGGTCTATCCCAGCAGCAAAGCTAATGCAATAATCTCCTTAGTCTCTGGAGCAACAGAAAACAAACTTGCTCCATCCTCAATATGACATCCCTTCAAATATTTAACAAGTGTTATCGTCTCACCTCTTAACCTTCTCTTCTCCAGGCTTCTTCCTAAGCTGCTTCTCATAGGACATGGTTTGCAGACCTTTCACAATTTTGGTTGCCCTCCACTGGACACGCTCCAGCCTGTCAACATCCTTTTTGGAATATGGTGCCCAGAACTGGACATAGTATTCCAGGTGAGGCCTAATCAAAGCAGAATAGAGTGGTACTTTTACTTGTCCCAGTCTAGACACTATTCTTCCAAAAAGACTGACTGTTTACTGTAGAGTTTCCAGGAAACTCTGCGGTGATAGTCAGCAAACTGGGTGGCCTTGTGCCCTGCCCCAAAGGCGCCTGCCACAGCCTCTGATGTTGGAAGGGGGCACCTGACCACATGAGTGAAGCCAAGCACCCAATTTCCACCTTTCTGCCAGATCACGGTGGAGGTCTTAGGGACACATGCAACAGTGGCAGTAGGTACAGGATGTAGGGTGGCAGCAGGTTCCTGGCATGGCAGTGGACAGGCATATAAATACCCACCATCACCATGCTGGCCTCGGGACTATTCTGTCCATCTGCTCAGGCTCTTAGACAAGGAATATTCAGAGATGTTTTTTACCAGTATCTTCTTCTAAAATTTAGCCTATAGCACCTGGTATTTGTTGGTGAGCTCCCCTCCAAGTCCTAACCAGACTGATCCTGTTTAATTTCCAACATCAAACAAGATCTGGTGCCTTTGGGGTATTTAGGTCTCTATTGAGGCTGCAGATGCTATTAAATTGTAGTCACCAAAAGAGATGGAGGTGGTGGTATTTGGGTGTTTTCTCAGCAGCAAATATTTGAGGCCAGCAGTGGGAAATTTTAATATCTCTAGCTTTAGAAGGTTTTGTTGAACTTCTGCATCTCAGTTTTCCCTTAGATTTTTGAATGTAAACTTGCAGTATTTATCCTAGCTTTTGTATAAATTTACCTTCCTACATGAAGCCTTTTCACTTGTAAATATCAGTTAGTACCTGAAACTCCAGCACTCATTGAGCTGCTTGTTGCCAGTTCTGATTTTTGTATAAATTTATTTATTTATTTATTTTGCAATCTGTGTTGTATTACTAGAAACCCCAGTTGCTGAAAGTATATGTAGGATTTTAAAAATAAATAAATTACAAACAACTAAACTGTATCTGTTGCCCCATATTATTTACTTCTCTGTTAATATTTCCTGCTATAGTACTGCTCTTTTAGGGTAAACCATTTAGATCAGGACTGAAGAAATTGGCCTTCCAGAAATTCTGTTGTTGCTGTTGTGTGCCTCCAAGGCAGTTTTAACTTATGGTGATCCTAAGGTGAACCTATCATAGGAATTTCTTGGAAAGTATCTTCAGAGGGGGATTGTCATTGCCATCCTCTTAGGCTGAGAGAGTATGACTTGCTCTAGATCACCCACAGGGTTTTTATGCTTGAGCAGAGACTCAAAGGAGCTTATATCATTACTAAGGCGGGTTCCACACCGCCCAAAAGTACGTGCTCGGCACATACTAGGGTTAGGAAGGGGCATCCTTTCCGGATGCCCCTAACCCTAGTACGTGCTGAGCACGTACAAAATGGCGACACCCATTCTACATGGGCACCGCCATTTTGATGTAGCAAACGCTTAGCGTCTGCACATCTCAACGCCATTATGATGCCACAAGTGCACCAATGGCACTTTGCAGCGTCATAATGGCACCACAAAAAGAACCTGCTTTTTGCGGCTTCTTTTTGCTGTGTGGAGGAGCCACGCGGTTTGTCCACTGCAGCTCCTTCATGCAGCAAACACCAGTGCTCGGCAAATTGCCCTTTTGGGTGGTCTGTAAAGCACCTATGAAATCAAATTTACCTCTTCCGAGTTACATTTGAATTCAGGATGCAGGCAGGTATTATCACATGGATTTTGCTGCTGTTGCTGCGTCCTGACTGCATCCAGGCAAAAATCAAGCTAAAATCCGCCCACAACCAGCCACTTTTCACTTTTGGGCACTTCCCAGCTTTGCAAATTGCTCAGCTCAGGGTGGATTTTAGCTGGATTTTTGTCCAGCTGCAATGGTGGCAAAATCCATGTGATTATATCCAGCTGTATCCTGAATTTGAATGTAACTCGGAAGAGGTAAATCTGGTTTATTAGTAATGTGATAATTTCCATCCAGCCTCTGTTTAAAAACTTCCAGGGAAGGAGACTCCACCACTCTCTGAGGGAGTGTGTTTCACTGTCAAACAGCCCTTACTGTCAGGAAGTTCCTCCTAATGTTGAGGTGGAATCTCTTTTCCTGGAGCTTGCATCCATTGTTCTGGGTCCTGTTCTCTGGAGCAGCAGAAAATAAGCTTGCTCCCTCCTCAATATATGTATGCAAGAATAGAAAAGAGACACCTGCCTAGCAGTTTTCCACCAAGATGACAACAAAAAGGAGGTGATGTTGCGTGATAAACCCCAGAAAAAGATGCTATTTAACTTGCTTGTAAGAATGTACTTCATGTGGTTTAAAGGCAATGGAACCCTGCACTATACTAGCTTGCTACTGTACTGTAGAGTTCTGTACAATAATCCAGTTTTTGAGGGCTATTGTTTCCCCAAGCATGGGTCAGTTTATGAGGTTTTAGGAATGATCTTTTGATGTTCACGTCAATACAATCCATGATATCTAGTTAAAAAGCAGAAGTGTATCAAGAGTACCTTTTTGGGGGCTCAAATCCCTTGCTTTCACTGGCAGATCCACCACTTGGTGTAAGACAGTCTGTGAAATGCCTAGCCAAAGAATACAATGACTATCTGGCAAATGTACATTCTGTGCATACAGGTCAGGGTAGCCTGCTGCAAAAATCTACCTTCATTTAAACGGTCTTAGGCGAGGGGGGGGAGTGTTTGCCATCCTTCAATTAATATAAGATCACTCCAATGTCTTATTTTAAGAGTCAAGCCTTTTTTTTCCAACTTCAACTTTGCAAGGACAATTAGCAAATTACCTGCTCATCTCATACTATTGCTATGGAGACTTCGCCACATTTGAATGTTTTTATTTCTTTGTTTTAAACATAGTCCTGTTTATTTGTCTGTGGTACAGTGGAGAAATAGAATAACAATGTAGAAAAGAAAATGGCGAGAAATGAGGAACATCTGGGTGTAGAATGGAAATAACCTGAGAATGCTCACATTATAGCCAAATTAATGAGTATCATATTGGAAGCTAGCTCTGGGTGACAAACTGTCAGTCATGCCACACTATATGCTGTTGTTGTTTTCCACGTTAGCTTTAAATATATTGGTCTTTGGTGGATTATATATTATCAGAAAAGCAAACTTTCATATTAAATCTTTCCACTTTCAGTTCTAACACCTATTGGCCTGAGGCTGCCATTCTGTACCCATTTATATGGGTGTAAGCCTCACTGAACTAAATGGGTTTACTCCAGAGTAGGCATGGTTTGGATTGTAACTTTATTTTATAAACAATAATGTTTTCTTTTTAAAAAATGTTTAAAGTTATGTTTATGTTTGATTCGTAACTACCTAGAGTAATGTAAGGGGAACTTGCATTTCCTTGTGTGAGGGCTCTCCCCCAATAATATTTGTAGAATATTTTAACAGAAGTGGTTTGTTAAAATGATAGAATTAATCGTTATTAGCTTAGCATAGCAGCATAAATGTAAAGGCAATATTTCTGTTAAGTGCTTTTTCTCTGTGAGATTAGCAAATTTAATTTCAAATTCTCTCTTCAGAAGCAGCGCACTGGCTAAAGGCAAGCTGTAGAACCAACGACAAAGGTTATTACATTTTTGAAATTATATTTTAAGGATGTTTAATAACTGTGAAGAAAATACTTTTATGACCAGGGAAACTGAAAGAGATTAAACAATGAGAGACAAGTTATATTAAAAAACACATAGTGAAAAAGCTACTTTTCTTATCATCACTGTGAGGTCCCACATAAAACAAAATGAAAGACTTGCAGTTCTCGAAATGGGAGCACAACCACTCTGAGAAATAAGTGTTTTTCCTACAGGAGGCTATCCCTACTGTTATGAAGTGTGCAAAGAAACCCACTGGGGGGGCCTTGGGCAAGTGCCACTTTTTCAACCTCAGACAGCTGCATCTGCACTGCAGAAATAATCCATTTTGACACCAGTTTAACTGCTATGTCTCAGTGCTATGGAATTCTGAGAATTATAGTTTTGTGAGACATTTAGACTTCACTATCAGAGACATCTGCTGCCAGAACAAACAAAATTTCCCAGAATTCCATAGCACTGAGCCATAACAATTAAAGTGGGGTCAACTTGGATTATTTCTGCAGTGCAGATGCAGCCAGAGAAAGGCAATGAAAAGCCCTTTCTGAACATGCTTTTTTCCCAAGAAAACCTAGTGAGAAGTTTAGCTTATGGTTTCCATAAATCAAAAATGACTTGAAAGCACACAACAATAACAACAAAAGCTTTGCTCTGAACACATCAACACAATACTTAAAATATAGCAACTGGCCAGTTATTTAATTTATTATTCTGTTTTTACCATCATGGGGGCACTGTTTGAATGGTTTTCCTCAGGCACCAAAGTTCTATGGTACTCTTTTCTCAATCCATGCTTTTTTTCAAGTTATTTGCATCACTGTTATACAGCTTTCAGATTTTAGGTCAATCTGCCTTAGCTAAACATAGCTAATACAGATTGACCTAAAATCTGAAAGCTGTATAATAGTGTAATCCTATACATTTTTATTCAGAAATAAGCCCATTACTTTCAGTATTGCTTGCTACAAACTATACGGTTCTAGACTACAGGGAGTGTTACATTAAAATGCAAATGGACAAAAGGCCTTCTATTTGTCATCTTCAATTAGATAATTTGAACAGAAGTATTGAAACTGGCCTTTAGTAAAATAGAGAGAAGTATTGAACAGAAGTATTGAATCTTGACCCTTAGTAAAATAGAAATCAAAACTACAATCCTTGGATCTTGTGAAAATAGGTGATAGATAGATAGATAGATAGATAGATAGATAGATAGATAGATAGATAGAT
>NC_056525.1:93997467-94021203 GCF_019175285.1 Sceloporus undulatus
GCACACACACACACACATGCATACACACATACACCAATTTCCACCTTGATAGTAAGTGCAAATGTGTGCAACTTACCTGCTGTAATGCTGTCAGCTCAGTAGATAAAAAAAATAAGATAGCACTTTAAAGACAAACACATATTTTTAGAAAAGCAGAATCTGAGCATGAATTTATAAAGAAAGCAATAGGAAGAAATCACACCTAGCCAAACCATTGTGCAATAACAGCAGCAATAACAATGGTGACACAGTTCCAAAGTGTTCTGATTCAGTTTGTGAACATACCAAATTTCCTTTACCTATTTTTTAAAAAAGGAATACACGTATAGGTTGACATTACTAACAGTATCAGGGAATTGTTTTCTACACAATGCATATCCTCAGCATTTATTGTCCACAATTATGTTAGTCAACTCATATGCAATTAAACACTTTGAGAAAACAGAATTCCACACATGTGTCTTAACAGCAAAGCAAAAGCACTCTCAATGACTTTCCATATTGTTTTTCCCAATTGTGTATATCCTGTAGCTTGCAGTAAGTGAAGTAAGGAATAGCTGAAGGAGGAGATGGCATCGGTTCTGTAGCAGCTGCAATGAGGATAACCCAAGAGGATAATTCATGTGCTGAAACAAGAGCAGATGTCAATAAAGACAGCTTGTCTGGTTGTTCAGTAGCATGTGTCAGTGGGACAGACTTGTCAGACAGCCTGTGTTGTGAAGTCCTGTTATCTGTCTTAATCATTTGTATGGAAGAGGTGACACTTTGCTGCAGGCAATGAGGAAAATGGGAAAGCCAAATACAGACGGCTTGGAACACAGCAATTTGTCATATTTCACTCTTTCATCACTCTCACATGGCCAATATTAGCCGCAGCTGACCCTACCTTTATTGCTACATATACTTCATAATTCAGTTCATACCACAGGTACTCTAAAAACAGTATGCCTTCATAGGTACTAGTTGATGTGAGCAATCACTGCCAAAATAATTAAATAAATAAATACTCCATCAGTAGGCCAAACACCCTCTTTTCACCAGATTATAACAATCAGCTCTGCTTTTGAAATCTATTACAAAAGTAAAATTTGTTCCATACTTTTGGGAATATGGTAGTTGCACTACCTTCACAGATCATTTATTAAGTCACTATTTTGGGATATGGAAAGACTGTACTTAGAGCAACATGACTCTTATAAAGTTTGACAAAAGAAACAAAAGAATGCCTAATCCAGCTTCCCATCAGTCAAATGCCTTAAAATGTGTTAAAACTCCAACTTTAATTCTTCACAGTGAGCCTGTAAAAGGCTGGTCTAATGACATTAGATATGGAACATAGTGCCCAAACAGACAGGCCAAAATAAAGCTGTTTTGGGTCACATTGGAGGTATGCTGTTTAAATGATGCATGTATCCTAACAGGCCAGAAGTCGCGCCAAAGCCTAAGGACTGAAGCGCAGCTTTGGCACAGCTTCTGCCCTCTTAGAATGTGTGTATCATTTAAAAAGCATACCTCCAATGTGACCCAACCAGCTTTATTTTGGCCTGTCTGTCTGGACCCATAGTCTGCAGAAGAGTACAGTACTTGGTAGTACCAGAATTACTGAGACAGACAGGAAGAAAATAGTATGGTTCACAGCCAGGATACAGAATCCTACTGGTACTCCCAACTAGAATACACCCATTGATCTGTTGTTGAATTGAATCTACCCTTATATAAATTCCATTGATTCAACAGATCTGCTATCATTAAGACTACCACTAGGATTCAAGACAATGCCCTAATGGAGACTTTGTTTATATTGGCGTGGTACAGACCACCCCTATGGGCGCCATAGGTGGCACAGTGACGTCTCTCTTGCACCCTAATGTTTGGTTGGGGCGCACAAGTGACGTCATGGATGCACCCCCCCATGTAAATGGGACCACACGTCTATGCCGCCGCTGCCACGAACCAGGGTTGCATGGTCTGTGCTGGGCATTAGCATCACTTAACTTAAGGGTGTGCGGCTATCTCTTTGTATGAAGTTCACAGAAGCAATTTCCCCAGTACCTGGGTTGAGAGAATCTTCACTCTTTAAATTCCAGAAAAGAAGAAAATTGGATGATCTTTGTTTCCTTTCTGCACACATTTGGGTAGATCCCATTTGAGGTATAGTAATGCACACATCTCCCCAAATAGCTTTAGCACTTAGGCCATCTCCTTTAAAGTTCATATGAAAACCCCAAATGCATTTACTGCCCCATGGACATGGAATATGCCATATAGAAAAGGAAGTTGAAGTCACTCATGTATCTTCTTTTTAAGTTTTGTGAACAAAGGGGAGCCCATATACAGGAATGAGTGGAATGATCTAACCCAAACCTGACGCCTTAGGAAGATTTTTATAGCTTCACATGCAGAAGACCTTGGGTTCAGCTCCTGATATTATTATTGTTATTATTCCAACAACTTTATTTATACACTTTCCATACAAACTGGGACTCCAGGCAGCTTACAAATTAAAATGATTATTAAATAATTGAAAAACATTATAAAAGGACAAAATTAAAATAGAATTAAACTGTTAGAAATATTACAACAATTTAAAACATAAACTTAAAAATCATTTTTAAAAACAGCCCAAATCAGTATTGTTCAAACAAAGCAATACTTTTGAAAATCCTTTCTTTTAAAACCTTAAGTTCTAAAAGCTTGTCAGAATAAAAAGGTCTTTGCTTGATTATCGAAGGAGAACAAAGATGGGGCCATTCTAGCTCCTCTAGGAAGAAAGTTCCATAGCTTAGGGGCAGCTATTGAGAAGGCCCTATCTTGAGTCCCCACCATCTGTACCTGTTCAGGTGGTAGGACTGAAAGAAGGATCTCTCCTAAGAATCGCAGGGGCCAGGCTAATTGATACAGGGAAATACTATGTGTCCAAAACCCTGAATCTAATAAAGCATCAAGTAATAGCTGAGAAAAATACTTGACTGAGAACGTGAAGAACCATTGGAGCAGATGGATCTTAGTGAAATGGACCTGACTGTGGTTAGGAGAATATTATGTGATCTATCCACCCAAAAAACATGACTTAAAGATGGAACCACACTTCACACTTTCTTGGTAGCTACCTCATGCTGTGCAGCCTCTTTCCCAACAAGGCTGAGTTGACAACAGCTCTGTTGTTCTACTGGAAGACAAAAATAATTTCATTCAAATTGACATTTGACAACTGACCTGCTAATGGGTTCACTGTTAAAATCAATGATGATGATGATGATGATGATGATGATGATGATGATGATGACATTGCACCCTGCCTTTTCCCCAAAACTGGGACTCAATACAGGTTACAATTTAAAAGAACAATACAGTTAAAGATTTACCAAAAGTGAACATTGAAATAGAATTAAACTATTCACAATATTAAAACAATCCAAAGCTCAAGTTAAAAGATTAAATGTCATTTAAAAAGATTTTAAAAATTAAAAAAAATAGTTTAGCTTAAAGCAACACAGTATTGCCTAGCTCATTCTTTAAAAACTTTAATTTTTAAAAAGCATCTTGGGGAAAAAAGGTTTTAGCCTGCCAACGAAAGAACAGCAAGGAAGGCTTTCTGGCCTCCCTGGGAAGGCAATTCCAGAGTTGCCAAGAAGGCAATTTCCTGCATCCCCAAAACTGTATTTGTGATGGTGATGGAACTAGAGAAGGGCTTTCTTCTGTGTTTGTTATGGTAGTTGTTATGGTATGTTTGTTATGGTGATGGGACTGAGGAGTTTATTGCATGCAATTTTAGAGCCAACCCTGGCACAGGACAGGATAGGGCTGGAATGGGTTAAAACTAATGTTACCGCACACAAAATTGCTTCTGTGCTGCAACCCGGCCATCACCCATCCTCCAGCAGTGCTTTGGCAGCCAATTTTGCTACTACAGCTTCTGTGAAAGCTTTTGTTGGCCGCCAGAGCACTGCTAGAGGATGAGTGATGGTTGGGTGGCAGTGCAGCAGCGATTTTACGTGCAGTAACATTAGTTCTAACCCATTCCAGCCCGATCCCATCCCGTGCCTAGGTCGGCGTTAAAATTGCATACGATAAACTCCTGAGAGGAGCACCTCTCCTGGTGATCTCAGTCTGGCTCATACAGGGAGATATAGGCCCCATACAGACAGGCCAAAATAAAGCTGCTTCGAGTCACTTTGGAGGTATGCTATGTCAATGATAGATGTGTCCCAAGAATCCAGAAGCTGCACCAAATTGCGCTATAGTTCTTAGGACTGGATCGTGGCTTTGGTATGGCTTCCAAACTCTTAGGACTCATGAATCATTGAAACAGCATACCTCCAAAGTGACTCAAAGCAGCTTTATTTTGGCCTGTCTGTATGGGGCCACAGTCTGCCAGATAGTCTGGACCTGAGCCATATAGGGCTTAATGAGTAATAACCAACACTCTGAATTGTGCCTGGAAACAAACTGGCAGCCAGTGGGGCTTTTCAACTGTGGCATTGTATGACCTGTGCAACCTGCCCTAGTTAACAGCCTGGCTGCAGGTCTTTGGAACAATTATGTTTCTGAGCACTCTTCAAAGACAGCCCTAAACAGAAATCATTACAGTAATCCAAATGGGATGTAACTAGGGCATCTACCACCATGGCCAGATCTGATGTCTCAAGGAATGAGATCAATTAGCATACAAGCTTTAGGAGTGAAAAAGCACTCCTGTCCATGTTTAATTCAAGAGTGTTTTAATATTATGTGTTAATATTATTAAATGCTTATTTGAGTTCTAACCTTATCAATTTTTGATGCTTTTTTAATTATGCCCATTTTTAATCTTGTTTTGAGCCTCCTTAATTTCTAGTTTTCAAAGAAAGGTAGACTATTGTTATTATTATTATTATTATTATTATTATTATTTTCTTACCCAACTCTCCCCGTTTATCAAGGCAGGGAACAACAACAATCAACAGACAAACATCAGTTAAAAAGACATGCATTAAAACACACATCAATTTAAAAGAGCAAATAAGATGTACAGATATTAAAACAATTCACATTTAAAATCCATCATTTAAAATGCATAATTTAAATAATAAAAAGACATGGCAAAATAACTACTCCCCCACCCACCCTCAACTCCAAATTGGTCATTTGATGGATCCAATCTGTTACAGTTAGCAACCTTTGCATGCTTATACTCACTAATTGCTCATTTATATTATGATGTCTTTCTGTTTGCTTGTTTTACCACACTCCCTTGCTTCCTGAATCATTCTAAGTGGTAGTTATTTTCTCTTCTCTCTGTCTCCTCCATTAAGCTATTGTTATTGTTAACTTTATTTATAGCCTGCCTTTCCCCCAAAATTAGGAGTCAAGGCAGCTTGCCATTTAAAACAAGTACAATAGCTGTGTGTCTCATTATTGATCAGTATTGTAAGTTAAGTGATTATTGTAAGTGATTATTAACCAGTATTGTAGCATGTATTTTACATGTTTTTAAAAAGAAGACTGGATTTATTTATTTCTCTGCTGAATGTGTGTGTGTGGGAGGGTGGCATGGGAATGGTTATTGTTCTGTTTCTGCCTTGCCAATCTGATTACTCTGCTTGAGAAATCCATAACTATTTATCACATTTCCCAATGCAACTTTCCCTCCTTTCCTTTCTAGAAATATCTCCAAACACGTCCAGGAATGGTGTAGTGTATTGAATCTATGGCTGAACTGCCAACTCTTTTGATTATCTGAGGTGGTGATGCTATCTGTCATCCTGCTCAGGCTTCCCTCTTCCATCAGAGTGTAGTCACAGTCTTCAACAGAAGTAATGTGTGAATGAGGGAGGGATAATCTGATCAATTGTATATTGTGGTGTAGTATTCTGATAGTAAAGCAATGTTTTTCAGGATAGCTTTATCTTGAAAGAGAAATTAAAACCCATTACTTTTACAAAAGGCCTGCTTGCCGAAATAAAAACTGCTAGAACTGATTTTGTTGGTACTGATTAAGACAGCTGATTGTCAGTTTGAAATCTCCTTGGAGAGATAGTGATAGAGACTAGAACAATGGGTGTCTGCACTTCAAATTTTACCTGTAAACCAGGTAGCAACAAACATCAATCTGCATTTTCATATACTTTCCAGAATGATTCTTCTCCTTCATCTCCTCCCACAAATGACTCAGTCTCATACAGATTTACTGATTGGTTTTAAGATGTTTGTATGGAATCTGTTCAGTCCCACACCAAGGCCCTTCTTTGTGAAATAAAATTCTTCTTTGCCTTTGCAAGCCCTTCAAAGAAACATAGGCCTGTTACAGACTGCCAAAATAAAGCTGCTTCGGGTCTCCTTGGAGGTATGCTATTTAAATGATGCATGCATCCTAAGATTCCGGAAGCTGCATCAAAAGCTGCACTCCGGTGCTTAGGAATGCAGTGTGGCTTTGGCGTGACCTCCAGACTCTTAGGGCCCATACATCATTTAAATAGCATACCTCCAAAGAGACTCGAAGCAGCTTTATTTTGGCGGTCTGTAACAGGCCATAGCTTCAGCTATTCCAGGTGATTCTTTTAACTGAAAGCTGCTGCTGCTGCTGCTGCTTCTTTTTCTTTTAGTTATTCAGAGAATCTTGATAAGATCTACTCAGCTAATTTTAATGATTTTTGGGGACTTTTATTTGCATATTTGTGAACTTTGGGGAGAACCAAATGTTGTGTGTGTATTTGACTGTGTGTGTTTATGTGTCTGTAAGGGGTGCCTCTGAGTCTACAAACTCTCAAAAGGATAGATTACATTTTTAAGCTGCCTTTCCTCCAAAAAGCTCAAAGTTCTGAATTATGTCAAACTATTTTCCCCAAGATACTTGGTGCAAGCTTTCGAAACGCCATGGGCTTCTTCGTCAGGCAAGATATTACAAACCAATTAGGAGAGAAAAAAATAATGGAGATGTTAGTCAGATGCCTGCATGTTGTTTCAGTCCTTAGTAAAAATGTTATGCTGAAGAGGCTTCTATCTCACTATGTCTGATGGTAGGGCTGGCCCAGTATGCAGAAGACCCTCTACACTAGTGCTCCATCTCTTGAAACTGAATGAATAAAGAAATTGCCCTCTGAATACACATAACCATTACTGCTAGGACAGTCTCATATAAGGTGAATTGGCTGGAGAAAAACCTTTGAAGAAAAAAACAATCAAGGGGAGATAAAGCATGTACAAATAAAAATAAAACAAAATAAAAGTCCCAGAGAGGACATGTTTTAAAATGTAGGGAGTGTGCAGAAATAAGGTTCCTGACAAGAGAAATGGCTGCAACTTTTTACAATTGCTAATGCATTGTACTCTGATCTCCCTGAGCTGTCCCCAATCTATTTTTTTCCTCCTCGGAAGGGACCTATTGCTACATTCAGGGAAACCTCTGGAGTTTCTTCCGGGATGCTTGCTGTTTAGAATTATGATTTACGAGACCAGTATTACCTCACAGCTCATAACCTAAGCACTTGCTGGCATTATATTAGAAATTTTCATTTGAACATGTCATTTCCCATTCCCAACTCCAGATTTTTTTAAAAATACTGTTTCTATATTTTGACTTAGCCAACTCCCAATATTGCATGTCCCTTTGGTGATAAGGCAATGTCTTGTGTGTCAAAATCAAAAACTGTACATCCTAATTGACACTGCAATATTCTACATAGCTACACAGAAGTTAGTGTTGTTGCTTTCAATATTTACTGCTAAGTAAGTGTGTACACGGCCTTTTAAAAATGCTTGGATTTTTAAACTTATAATTACAAAGAAAGGGCAGGAGGGAGGAAAAAAAGTTTTCAGGAAGGGGGAAGTGGATAGGAAAAGAGCTAGACATATACATTATTATGACAGTATTTCCAAAACCCATATTTCTTGAAGCTAATGTCTGTAAAACACATATTCATGCATAACTGAAGTAGTTCAATTTTCTAAGTGTATAGAAAACAGACTTAGTAAGTCAAATCTATTAACAGAAGCCTGAATCAGGATAGAGAGTTTTTATTATGCTGCATCCTTTAAATGGCCAGGATGTTTGCATTATCAGGAGGGATTACTTCATAATAGCTAATACCATAATTGTCACTGTCCTTACCATCTGTGTTTAATTTGTCTTAGACTTACTGTTGGCAATTTCTTGTCCCAGCTATCCTTGTCTCATAATTTTGCAAAACACTTCATAGAATTAATCTGATAAAGTGGGCTACTGTTCACAAAATGCATTTCTGTGAGCTGCCACAATCAATGCCTTCTAGTCACTTAACACTTTACAAGAATAGGAGCTGGAATTGTAGAATAAGAATTGGAAACATGCAAACCACTAGATGCTACTGAACTGCAACTCCCAACATTCTTCACCATTGACAATGCTGGCTATGGTTGCTGAGAGTTGCAGGCCGAAAACATCTGAACAGGATCCATTATTCTCTACTCTCTAAAACAGAGGCAAGAAAATAACACAGAAGAAAGGACAAGGGTATGGAGGAGAAGAATATGTGACTTACTTACAAAAGGATATTGGAACCTAGCGATACACCTTTATGAGACCAGTAGAGCTCTAAGATCATCTGAAAAGGCCCTTCTCTCTGTCCCTCAGGCTTGTTTGGTGGGAACAAGTGAGAGGGCCTTCTTGGTGGCTGCTCTCAGATTTTGGAATCCCCTCCATAATGAAGTCAGGATGGCCTCATGCTTCCTCTCCTTCTGACAGCAGGTCAAAACATTTTGTCCTTTTGTAAACTAAATAGGGTTGAAGTTTTAATACTGTGTTTTTCTGTTTTAAGATTGGTATACAATTTTTAATGCATTTTAAAATATTTTTAATGTTCAATATTTTAACTTCATAAATTGTTAAATTCATTTTTTACATTTTATCTTTATACTGTACTTTTATTGATACTTTTAAAATATGTTGTTAGCTGCCATGAGTATCAGGAGAACGGTGGGATAAAAGTGAATATAATAAATGAATGAATAAATAAATAAATAAGACAACAACCAGAAGGCTCCTGGAAAAAGGGAATTAAGAGAAGGGGCTTGAAGGAGGTGGCGTCCTAGAGTCATTCTGGAATGCAGTTCCTGGGATAACTGGAGGCCTTTAGATGAGTATGATGTAGCTGGATGAGCAGAGATGAAAAAAATGAATTTTGATATTACAAGAGCAGAGAGATGTCCATATGGAGGTGGATAGACCCCTTGGAAAGATATTACAGGTGAATATCTTAATGCAAGTGTAAATAATTCTGCTTTCTTCTTCTTCCTCCACCTTTTGGTCAGACAGCAGGGATGAGAATTGGCCATACTAATTACGAGGATAAACAGACCCCTTTGGAGCGGCCTGCCACTGCTCCATCCCTTGCCAGATCAGGGCCACAGCAACTACATGCTGTGTCCCAATCCAGCACAGTTTCATTTCAATTGTCTTATAAATACCTCACATATCCTTGTCATTTTCTTCCATTCCTATAGCTTGTATAGAAGCTAGATGGTTGAGAACGTATAGTTCACTTTACAGTTTGTATACATTAGAAAAGTAGGAATAAAAGGAAGACCTAATACATTGTACATAGTTCATTTTAAATTAACCCGTAACTAAACATTTAAAGTAGAAGTCACCAACAAATCATGCTAACCAGTTGACAAAATCAAACAGTACAATATAATATTAGCTCTACTCCAATTGAGTAGGCCATTATAGAGATCTAATTCAACCTACTAAGAAGATTTTAACACCAGGGCTTACTGTGGGGTAAGCACTGGTAAAACGCCAGTAAAATGTTTAGGAAGCAGTTCGACTAAATAATTAAGACTATGAAGACTATGAACATTAGGGAATCATCCCCTTGTCTCCAGCATCCTTGAATCGTTTGGGGAGCAGCCATTTCCCATTAATGGAAACTTTGCATTAATGGGAAATGGCTGCTCCCCGAATGATTCAACGAAGCTGAAGGTGAAGGGATGATTCCCTGACATTTAGGAAGTGTGTCAGGCTTTCAGACACACATGCTTCCTAAATGTTTTACCGGCGTTTTACCAGCACTTACCCCACGGTAAGCGCTGGTATGAAAATCTTCATAGTCTTAATTATTTAACTGAACTGCTATAGTTGTGACTAACAAATGAATTTAGTTTGTAGGCTGTGGTTCTCTAATCTCTGGGTAAATCTCTTTGAATTCAATGGAATTTACCTTTAACTGGATATGTATAGGATTATTGGTTAAAGACAGTATATGCCCACTTAATTAAATATCTTAATGACACATCTAAAGTGGCCAAGGACATGGACTTCATGATCTACAATAAATTACCACATGCCTGCTTTCAAATTCTCTTTGATGGCCTTCATCCAGCATGTCTCTCTAATTTATTATCTCCCTAGAAATCCTGCAAGAAGATTTTATACTCAGGATGCCTACCTTCTGTTTGTCCCTTCACCATATATAAGAACAGTAGGCGCCCCAGGTTTCCCTATTGTTCTGCCATCTGCTCTGAGTTCTTCAGCTTCAGAGAACTATTCTTTGCCTTTGTTTAAATTACATATGAAACAAAGTCATTTCTTGGAGGCATGTTTGATGACAAAGATGTAAGGAGTGAGAGAAGGAAAAAAGTAATTTTACGTATGGGAAAATTATACCTCGGGCATAAATAATTCTGTCCTTCAGTTTCTTTGTCTCATTTGTACACTGCATGTTCAAGTTCCAATGAAACAAGGTGAAGTAATCACTAGAAAATGAAGCATTGTTGAGAAGGTGGAGTATTGTACAGAGATTCATTTACTATCTAGTCTATATTTCATAAGTCTTAGCATATTTCATAAGTCTTGAAATCAGGAAGCTTAGTGCCGAATGACAAATATATAAATATAGGGGTGGAGGACAAATTTGTTTGGGTTCACTTTTCCATTTGAAAATATCTGTAACACATCTCCTGGAACTGCCAAAGACAAAGGATAAAAAATGATTGTCACTGGAAAATCCACACTTTTGTAACTTTCCAAAGAATTCCAATGGAAAGACTATGCACAAAATTGTGCATGCATTTTTAAAATGTGCAAAACTAAAATATCTATGTTTTGGTAGAAGTGTGCACATGCACTTTTACATAAATTGGAAAAATATGTATAAAATAAGCATATTTTCAAAAATGCATACTTTTTTTGTGACAAAATATATGTGGGAGGAAATGTCTTATCATCCACTTCAGAAATGGAATGGAAGAAGAATGCTAGTGGGAAACTGATTTACTCAAAAAGAATGAGTGACAGATTTTCATATTTCTGCCTAGATATGTTTCATCCTAGATATCTTGTGGCATAGAAGTCAGATTATTAAACTGGAACCTTTCAAATCACTGTTCTGCCACAAATTCCATGGATTGATCTTGTTTCATTCATAATTTTTCAGTGGAACATAATGTAACAAGATAAATGGAAGTACAGCAAAAGGGATATTCCTTATGTATGACCCATCCTTCCTCATGTACACACACACACACACACACACACCCATAAACAGAGAACTTGCAGAAACATTCAGCAGAAAGACCTCCTCCTCTTGCCCTCTTTCACAATTGCTCAGCAGTAAAGAGATTCCTAGTTTTCAAAATCTGCACCAACCTCCCAGCTACTTTGGGATGGAGCTCAGTGGAATGAGCTGGGGATGTGAAAAAGACTCCATCTTAGTTTCATTGCATTTCTCAAAATCCTATTTACGTGCATCCCTTATTGTTTGTTGGCCTCATACTACACATTAGAGCATTCTAATTTCATTTTAATTTGTAGTTTGGTGACTCACTAGACTATTTGAATTATTTGCATATGAGCTATAAAACTGAACTTCACTTGCATTAATTTTTGCCTCCCCCTACCTTTACCAGAAGTTTTGGCTGATCAGGAAATCCCACATTTGTCTTAAAATGCTCTGTAGGTGAAACTATGGCTACAAATCTGCTTTTCCAGAGTAATGGGGGAAATTCAGGAATTAGTGCTGCTCCAGATGTCTAATGTCCTTGAATCTGAGAGCTCAGATCACGGGCTCATTAACTACTGGGTTGTGGATTCAGGGGGTTGCTGCCTGATCCTTTTTGTGCTCTCCAAAGGGCACCATAGCTGCTTTATGACACCCCTTCAGTGCTGCATCATGTGGATGCAGCACTGGAAGGGCATTATGATGATGTGGGCCAGGTAGACTGGCGCACGCCAAAATGGCACCCTGGAGCGGGGTTAGGGCATCCAGCATGCAGATGCTGTGCCCTAACTCTGCCCACAGGCCAGCACAAAGTGTTTAAAAACCTCCAAAGAAAAAGACTCCACCACACTCCAAGGGAGCATTTTCCACTGTCAAACAGCTCTTATTGTAAGGAAGTTCTTCCTAATGTTGGGTGGAATGGCTTTTCCTGTAGTTTGGACCCATTGGTCTGGATCCTATTCTCTGGAGCTGCAGAAAATAAGAGGCTATGCAGACCACTCCTAAGGGGCAACCTGCACCCACCTCCAACTGTGCTGGATTGGGGCCGTGGCAATCACACGCTGTGACCCAGATCTGGCCTTTCCAGGGCACAAAAAGGAGATGCAAAAAGCGGCTCCTTTTTGCACCCTGGAAAGGGCTTGACAGCTGTGGCGCCATGGCTTTAAGGTGTTCTTTTGGAACTGTGTCATATAAACACATAGCCATAGGAGTTGTGTGATGCTATGCACCATGTGGAGTGGCACGCGGCATCATGCCACCATGAGGATGGAGTTGAGGTGTGTGTCGTATGGACACCACATCCTGACTCTGCCTCCAGGCCGGCCTCAATGGCGAGTCTGCGCAGCCCCTAAGTTTGCTCCATCTTCAGTATGGTAAAAGCAAAGGTAGTCCCTTGACATGAATGTCTAGTCGTAACAAACTGTAGGGTGCAGTGCTCATCTCTGTTTATAAGCCGTCTGAGAACTGCTCTGGCATTCATGTGGCCAGGATGACTCCACTTAATGCTGTTACCTTCTCACTGAGAAGTGGTACCTATTTACCTATGTGCATTTGCATTTTTTTGAACTGCTTGGTTGGCAGAAGCTGGGACTAATAACAGGAGCTCACCCCATCATGCAACACCCAGACCTCGAACTTGCAGCAGAATCAGTGTCTTAACCACTTGAGCCACTGCATCCCTATTTTCGGTATGACATTGTTTCTAATATTTAAACAGGGCTAGCATATCAAGAAGTCATTTCCCAAATGTTGTATTGGGCTAAAGGTGGTCTCAGAGCTTTAAAACCTTTACCTCAGGAAAGGGGGACCTCTGATGAATAGGGGCTCCACATCTATCTGCACTTTTTTTCTAGGTTTATCTCTGAAGAGCAACTTGGCATAAGAGATTAGAGAAACTTTGTGGCAAGCTGTGTTTTGATTTGCAGGGTGGAAAAGTAGCACTTTGGCTTTCTCCTGGCTAGATAGTTACAGAGCTGAACTGTGCTTTGTATGCCTGTTATACAGGGACTTACTCCTGAGTAGACATATATAGACTGGAGCTATGGTGGAGAAAATGCTTGATGGGAAAATGTTCAAACAGGTGTGTGTGTGTGTGTGTGTGTGTGTATTTGACCTCATCCCCTTTGTTTTGTCCACTGATCACACAGCACACACATTTTTTCCACAATGGAACTCAGAACTTGTACTAATAAAAATCACCATCTCTGCTTTAGACCCCCTAATAACACTTCTATTATTATCTAGTCACCTCTCAATCAGTTAAATATTTTTCACTATATCTATGAAAACATATTTGTCAGATTTACTTTTTCAAATGTTTTTATCAACTTTGGTCTTGTACTGGTATAGTATGTTCTGAAGTTAGGGGTGCTCTTATTACATCAAGGAGTGAGCCAGCACTCCTAATAGCTTCTGAAAGTTTTGTACATTCCTCCCTCAGTGTTGCTTCTTTTGGAGAACTACATTATGAATCACTTCCACTTAGGTTTCAGCATTCCCATAAGGTTGTTGCTTTTTCAATTACCACTGAGAAGTAGTTGCATTGACTTTATATTGCCCTCTGGTCCTGAATGCAAGAATGGCATTGCATGCATGTGGCTATGTGATTATCTTAGATACTAAATATAAAATGCCGTGTGGCTCCAGGGAAGAAAGATCAATAGCTTGTGAACTGAAACACAAGAAACCAGACCCAAATAGAAGGCATCAGGGGCATGCAGGACTATGGCTAACTTGTGTCTCATAGAGAAAAAACCAACAGAGTCCTGCCTTATGGTTTCTTAGACAAAGATGTACTTTCTGCAAATAGATGCCAAGATCCTAGTTGACACTTTTGGAGCATAATGTTTCACCAGCATATTTATGCAGGAGGTCTGGGAGGTGGTGGCTGCAAGCCAGGTAACTCTTCCAGCACCCAGGCACCTCACACAACTAGCAGACATTTGGTTCAGGATGAAGTTTCACCCAAGGAACATCTGGCATCAGTGCACAGTCTTGAAAAAATAATTTCTCAAAGAAAGCATGAAACACCTTCTTGCACAACAGAATGTACCACCCCCCCCCCCCCCCTTATGTTAACACAAGTTAACCTGAGGATTCTGACCACAATGAATCATTGGTCTTAAATGAAAACCTCTCCACAATCACTGCTCACTCTGACAAGTCCTCCCCCCCCCCATCCTGAAAAACAAAACAGGCATCTCCATTAAATGTAGTATCACACCTCAGTTTCTAGGTGTTCTCAAGGAATGGGATGCTTGCAAAGAAGAAAGTGGCAGTGGGAGTAAAGAGAAGATGGTGGGAAAGGATTTCCTCTTGTGTTCAATAACACAGAGAGGTAGGGCTGGAAAGAAGTTTGTATTAATTTTTTTTAAACAAAAATTCACCCAATTCAAACTCTGTGGAATTATTAATGAAAGGAAGTACATATATTTCTCTTTCATTAACAGGATAATTCCTCTTGACTTCTTTTACTGTGTTAAAAAAAATGTGTGAAAAGGTGAGTACATTAGTGCAATTTCATCATAAAATAGGCACAAAATTCCATGACAAAAATAGAATAGAATAGAATGACAGTGTGAAAAAAGGATGGGAAGAAAATGCAGGTGGGATTCTAAAAAAATGCAACAACACCAAGTTGAAAAAGGTTTTTTTCCTCCCTAGGCAGATAATTAATTTTTCATCCTAATTTGTGTTTCACTAAATTAAAAGGGAAGAGTTTATAGGTTCCCCTCCCCTTTACAATGGCAAAAGAAAAAAAGCATACAAATTCAGACAGGATTAACCAGCTGAAAATTCATAGCTTATTGTGCTGTCCTGAACACAGCTTCCCTTGACTATGATTTTGCTAGACTTAATACTGAGTTTGTATTCCATTCAAGTACTCCTGCCTTTCTAGACTTTTTTTTTAAAACTACATTAACTACATTAGTGTTTGACCTTATGTGATTCCATCTTTTAGAAAGGGTATTTCATTGGGCAGGTTCTGGGTTATTGCTTCCTTATTGACATTCCTTTCCTGGTGTAGAGTATTCATAAAAGTTCAGATATTATTTCACAGGAATTCATTGGGTAGAAAAGCTCTAAATGAGTAAGGCAGATAAATATGCATGTTTGACTTTCACAGTAAGTTTTCAAAAACATACAAGTTCCCATTTACATGGTTTTCCTCAATTTTACTGTATTTCATTTCCACTTTCTACATGAATTATTGCCAGGTCTGAGGCATGATTTGCAGTTCGTGTGAGTCTATATCACTACCATGACTATTTATTCTGGCTAATCTTTTCTTATACACACCTACTGCACCTAGGGGGGCTGTGTAACTTTACATCCCAGTGATCTAATATAAGTAAAGGTTTTTGTTTTGGTTTTTTTGCATTTACACAAGCCTCTGACAGGAATTAGTTATGACTAAAACAAAAAGAAAAGTAAATGATATGTCATTGTTATTACAAGCAGAATGTGATCCTAATGACCACATTATGTTAATGCATATAGTAACTAGTGTCAAGAGGACACATTTTACAACAAGGTAGTTTCCACTTATTTTGGTGCAAATAACATGAAATATAAAATGTGCTATAAATATATATAGAGAGAACTTCTTGTTAAGCTCTAAATGCCCTATACAAAACAAGAAGAAATTATGGGTTGAAGGGTGAGTTTCTCATCCCGAACTTTTCCATTGGCATAAGGAACTGAGATCTAGAGAAAGCTAGGGCCTAGAAAATGATTTCATTTGATTCCTGTATTTTGGAGTGAGGAGTAAAGTGCATGCATACTCCACAACCATCTCTGGGTCCCCCACAGTCCTTCAGGAGTCAATACCCCCCCGTACTCCCAATACCTTCCATTATGTTTTTACTGCACAAGTCAATTATAAGTCCAGAAGAGGCCTTTTTAAAAACAGGAAATGAACCAGAGGTGATTTATGGGTCCCTTCCTGTTGTTGTTGTTGTTGCTGCTGTTGTTTAAAGAAATTTCCCAGACCTAAAATAGTCTATGAAGGCAAGTACATGGCAAAATATAACCTATGCCACACTGATGGCATTCAGGACTATTTTGAGGGAAAATGTTGAAATTATCGAGAGGATGCTGTAGTGGCACAGACATCCATGGTCCCCTGAGGAGGCAATATGGCTCCATTAACTCCACCAGTTCGCTTTCTGCTCTATTCTCATGTTGCAGGTCCCCCCTGTGCCACCTCACACACTGTACTCGAGAACCTACCAGCTCCCCATAGCAGTCTTCCAGAGGCATGAGGGCAACATAATGGAAGGGGAATCAGTGAAAATTGCCTCTACCCTTGGGATCATAAAATCCACGGAGCTCAGGGTATTCAAAACAGATCAAGAAAAGAAACACACACTAAAAGTCTGGAATAATAAATAAGTAATGTTGGGAACAATGGTGTATCATCTAATTTACAAAGCATTTCACTATCAAAACTGATATTATGAAATGCTCACAGAGCCATTTTGTTTTAGCCCCATTACTCAGTTTTACACACACACACACACACACACACACACACACACACACACACACTTAAGATGACCCTTTCATCAGAACATGTTTGTCCTTTATTAAATCTATCATGGGTAAAAATATATACTTGGAAGATCCTCTGACAACAACTGATCTATAAAGGCCATGGTTTCCTGTTCTTTTGTTCTGTTTCCAGACCTTGAGCAAGACAAGAGTGAGGAACTAGATATAACCTTCACAATGCTTGATTAAAAAACCCAAACATACTCTTATCTAGAAACTATAAATGAGTTTGTGTTATTGTTAGGTGCACTCAACCTTGGATTCTCAAGCTTGAATTATATAAATTTTTGTTAGACCTTGTTAGACCTTGAGGTCACCGTTCAGTTCTAGCTTTCTTGTTAGTGCAGCATTTCTACACCAAGGTGTTTGATAATTTTTTTTTTGCCTCTTTCACCTGATAATATGTCCTCATTACCAGACAGTACACATTAAGAAAAAGCAATTATATAACTTGACTTGATTTGGTATAGATTTTAACAATGCAGGTATTAGAGACAGATGAGATAATTGTATTCGGTTCCTTTTAGAAATAATAAATTTCCATAATCTGGAAAATGTCTTCATAAATGCATCAGAATGAATTTTGGATTTATTTATTTATTTATTTATTTATTTTAAAAGAATGCAATTGGGAGGAAGAAAAACTGAAAGATTCTTTCATCCAGGATTTGTCTTATCCCAGGCCTTATAAATTTATCCCTGTGATTCTGTTGCTGCTCATGTGGCAGAGAGTACCTGTCCCAAGTTGCATGAATAAGCTAACTGTACAAACAGATAAATCTTGTCAGCCGATCCAGAAGTAAACAAGGTGCAGGGTACACTAGGGCCAATGTATTTAACTATTTGCATCACATCTATGGCAGGGCTTGAACACGGAAGTGCTGATGAATTCATGAGACCTAACAATTTTCTTTGTGACTCTAGTGAGTTGATTTCCCTTTTGCAATGACCCTTGAGAAATATAATGGGGCTGTGGAGGTGGACAGCTACAGGGTATTTGCTCTGGAACCAAAATTTAATTACTCTTTTTAGCATTCACAGCCTATGGTTTCTGTGTATATGTAATGAGTATTTGAAGTCATATTTTATTCAGCCAAGGTCAAGCTGACTCAGGAAATCAGGAAGCATGGGGAGGGGGCTAAGTTCAGCATCTTCCATCTTAAGCAGTTGCCTCATGTAGGGAATACTTGGTATCTCTGGGTACATCTAACTAGAAATAGTGCAGTTTGACACCATGTTAACTACTATGTCTCCATTCCACAGAATCTTGGGATTTGTAGTTTTGTGAGGCACCAATACACTTTGGTAGAGAAAGATTAAAAACCTAGAATCAAAGAATCATAGAGCTGGAAAAGACCACAAGTGCCATGCAGAAATATACAATCAAAGAACCCCTGACAGATGGCCATCCAGTCTCTGTTTAAAAACCTTCAAAGAAGGAGACTCCACCACTCTCCACTGCTGAACAGCATCTACTGTCAGGAAGTCCCTCCTAATGTTTAGGTGGAATAAAACTGCCTCATAAAACTACAAGTCCCAGGATTCCATAGGATGGAGCTATAGCACTTAAAGTAGTTCAAACTACATTATTTCTACAGTGTAGATGCACCCTTCATTAAGCATAGTGTAGCATGACTAGTGCAACATGAGTTGGTTTTAAAAACAGGAATAATTACTTTGGATGCCCTTATAAAGTAAAAAAGAAATCTATTGATTGATTGATCGATGGACTCAAGAAATCCATTGTTAGGATACGAAGGGAGACAGACAAAAGAAGTTGACCTATACTTGGTTACAAGAGCCTTTGTAAGTTTGTTGACATATGTGGGTATATGCTAGCAGCCATTGTTGGAGCTGGAGCACCATACACACTCCCTTTCCAAACAAAGGGAACAAAGAGGCTAATTTCTTGAAAGAGTGGAAAATGACTTCAACATGGAAAATGGAAGCAAAGGTTTGACTACATAAGCCAAAGAAAGATATAGTGAGTCAAAACAAAGAGCAAACATTATCTAGTCTTCCTCTCTCATTATACCCCTTCATACAAGTGTTAATGCCTCTTTGCATTCAACACCTCACTCTTTCTAAACACAAATATACACTTTTTATGGATTACTCTTGTTTATATTGACACACCAAAGAGATTCAGTGGTGCAGGATTTTCTTTTATATAACCATTGCTTATAGCTTCTCATTATGTATTGTTCTCTGTATTTCATAATTATGTCTTCCACCAATTTTCCCATCACAGAAGCTAAACTAATGCATCTGCTATTTCCATGTTAGCGTCTTGACTATTTTAATGGTGTTGCATTGGCTAATGTCCAGTGAAAAAAAATCAATACAGTGATGATGATTTTATCCATATTTTTGCTAAAAGAGCCAATAATTTCAGATTTTAGCTCTTTAAGGATTCTTGGCAGTGTGTTCCTCAGGCATCATAGCTTCTTAATTGGCATATAGGCCATAGAATTTCATTTCTTGCTATCTCTATTTGACTTGATTTATCAGATTTCTAAAAACAAAGCAAAAAAACTGCTTCAGGCATGGTTATCTAGCCAAAATCCCCTACAATGAAAAATGATGCTAAGAAGTCATTCAGCATCTCTGTAATCTTCCACTTCTCTTTCGGTAATTCTGTCATGCCAACCTCTTCCATGGCTTCTTTTCTACTTGTTTCATTTCATTTCATTTTACAACAACATGTTCTTCATTTAAAACAAAACAATAACAACAAAAAAGCCCCTCTCTCATTACAAATGACCAGCACTTATCTTATTCCTTATTCGGCTAGATTTTTTTGCTTTTGTTTCCAGAGAAGCATTCATGTCTTTGATAGTTTCCTTGATTTTGCTTGCTAAATAAGTTAGTATTATCTTGCACTTGTTTGTACCTCTCCTAATTTGTAGTACACATTTTATCACAACTTCTATTGCAGTGATTTCCAATAACATCCAAGAGCCTTGGACAAATTTAACACTCTTGATTCTCCATTGCAACTTTAAAAAAAACAAAAACACTAAACTCCTCATTTTTCCAAAGTTTCATTTTTTACTTTGAGACAGAAGTCCTAGGGGCCCATCGCTGGGGCCATATGGTACACCCCAAATGCTTCTAAGGGTGATTCATACTACACAATTATGCCACTTTGATGCTATTTTAATAATCCCAGCTCCATCCTCTGGAATCCTGGGATTTATACTTTGGTATTCTATAATTGTCCTCTAGAGTTTTATGCCCTAGGCCACTTTCCTCTGAACTACATGTCTTAAATTCCATTGTTTAATCCTTAACACCTCTCTTCTCAAGGTTCCTTGGGAAATATGATTTAGGGAAGTTCATTAGAACTCACTAACAGAGAATTCAAAGCACCACCCAAACTACATATCCTAGATTCCAGAAGAGGAAGGCATTACAGTTAAAGTGGCATCACATTGCTATAACTGTGTAGGGTAAATGCTAATTCTGACAACTCTGATAGTGCTATTAACTTAACAGAGGAGTTCTTGCTCTGATTTTGGATCCTACCCCAGGCTTTGCCAGCCACTGCAAAGGTTTTTATGGTGACTTCCTTCCAAGGTCAGACATTGTTACGGGGCAAAAAGGGAAGTGGGGTAATCTATTAGCCTGTCACTCAGGGTAACCTATTAGCTCCTCCATTTCAAAAAGGAAGAGAATTTCAAAGATGCCTTAAAGTGTGTCAATCTTTTCTGTCCCACTACATTTTCAAAAAAATAAAATAAAAATACATACATACAAAAATACAGACAACATAAATACAAGGTCCATGGAGGGGGGAAAGAGCTGAAAGAGAATTCTGCCAGTATTTCTGTATAATGAACATGATCCCAGTAGGAAGACAAAAAATAATCATGAATACTGACATCACAGTTGAAAAAGGAGCTTTGCAAAAGTTGGGAAAACTGTAGTCAGTCAAGACTTCTGGTGGTAACAGCAGCATGACAGGTCACTAGAGATGATGCTCGTCCTAGCAACCATCAAAATAAGCATGTAGGAATCAATATTCCTATCCACCCAATCTCAGAGAATAAATCAGGAAGTGGGGCTTGAAGAAAGATCCTGTGTTCGGTAGGGCTTTGTGGTGGCGATTACCCCATCCCAAAGTGGCAGGACTGTAGAGCAGCCGGGCTTCTTTTTGGCTGCCATTTTTGGCGCTGAGCCCAGCCTGCCACAAACTTTTTTAGTTATTAGTTATTAGATTTAGCACAGGATAGATAGAACTCCATCATCATGTCCTTTCTTTTATAATTTCTTTGGACTCAGATAAACTTGCTTGGGATCGAATTAAGGCCTGCATAAACATTCATAGCTTTCTGCTTCGTTCACTTTCATAATACCGGAGGGGAAGAGTTCAAACAACATGAACAAAGGAAAGACGATTATAAATTACAAAATAAAGAGGAACTGGTGAAAGATGATGCAAGGAAAAGTAAGAATGTTAATAGAAGTGAAAGTGAATCAAAGGTGAGCATAGGGAAAATTCAGAAGTAACATGAATCGAAGATGAAAGAAAAATGGAAGTCTGGCAGACAGTTTACACATTAGGAAAATGGTGGCATAATTTAATAAGTAAGGGGATGACATTAAGCTGGTTAGAAAATTAGGAATTTTAAAAATTATCAAGAAAGAAGAAGATGAATGGTAGGCTTAGAAATGGACACAACTGGAAAAATCAAATAAAGAAAGATCATAATGTAAGGAGGACAGGGGATGGCATGAGAGACTAAACACAGATGGAAGCTGAAGGAGTGCAAAGAAAAACAATTTAGGAAAGAGTATTGGAGACAGGAAATTGGACAGGAACAATAAGGTTGAGACTACAAAATTGAATTAACTGATTATTGGCTATTGGTTAATAGAGATAAGTTGGTATCAAGTTAAATTTATTAACTGAATAATCAATTGGATACGTTTTAGTAATTTTGCTTTAAAAGTCGAGGAGATTATCTGTATAGTTTCGATAACCCTATAGATTTATAAATTGTTAGCAACAGGTAACTAAGAAATAGGAAACAAGAATTTTAATAATAATAACAAATATATATTTGATTTAACAAACATTTATTCAATTGTAATAACATCCAAGACGGCCTCAGGTTCAAAAAGAGCAGCTCAAGTGACAGCAACAGCACAAAGGGTTCAACTGATGCAACTACTTCCAAAGCTCCAGAACCAACTACTATATCCATTGAAGAATTTTAAAAATTTATAGAGTAGATGTGCCTGGAGATGAAACAAAACCTTAAAGTTTTTAGAAAAGAAGCTAAAGAGTAGATGCAAAGGTAATTGAGTACATTTGGGGGAAAATTAGATACAATTACCAAGGACATTTCTGCGTTACAGACTGAAATGAAGAAGCTGAGTTTAAAGAGAGATGAACTGGAAAACTCCACAAAGGAATGTCAAGAAAATCAGAAAAGAAATGAAAATAGGGTTCTTATGCAAGAAATTCATTCCTGCAAAAAATGTTTGAATCTGAGAGGAGTCCTAGAAGAAGTGAAAGAAAACTTATATGATAGAATAAATCTGGAGCTTGTGAACATTGTGGGGACAATTGAAGCAGAGATGGATAACATGATAGATAAGATCTTCTCTGTTGCCAGAGAAAAGAAGCTACTGCTTGATGTGGTCGTGTCTTTTGTGGGATCTAAATTACGAGACCAAATTCTACAAAAAAGCTATGTGATAATAAATGGGTGCACAATTAAGGTTTACAAAGGTTTGGTTTCAGAAAGTTAGGGTCTGGTTTTCTGTAACAGCTAAGGTTTGGAATAAAGTATAGAAATAAGGTTAGAAGGATAACAGTAAATGAGGACAGTGTGAGGGTCCTAAGTGTTCTCTAGAAAGAGAGAGAGAAAAGTAACAAAGTGTAACTATGTGCAACAAAGTGAAATAATAACAAGTGAATATACCAACTGAACAAGTGAAACATTGTTAAACTGTTTTTCAAATAAAGTTTCATTGTTACTTACTTACAAGATTGTCTGGGTTTGAAATAAGTAACCACACTACTAGGTACCATCTGAAAGTGAATTCTAAAAGGGGAAAATAAGCAGTTTTGGTGGTTCTCATCACAAACATCTTTTATTACAAAGAACTTGCAGAAAGAAGAGGAGCAAACAATTGAAAACATAACAAAATGTTAGATAAAAAAGTAAGGGGCCATTCAGACTAACTTTTAACCCGGATCAGGAATCGATTCTTGCATGTGAAGTTCATATTCACCCCGAATCTGTCACAATCCATTTCGAGGCATGCACAAGTGTTTCATGGCAAATGCCCCTTAGCGCGGGTCATTTAGAATTGGGGGAAAAGCCATCTCTTTTGGGAAAAAACAGGTTCAGTGAATATGAACTTGCCCCCGATCATGATCGGGTCAAGTTCAGGGGAGGGATTTAGGTCAGAGGGAGGGACAGAGGGCAAGCATTCCCTCCCGTTCATAGGGGCGAAGGAGGAGGAATAGGAGGAGGAGGAAGGAGCCAAAGGGACCCAAGAGATGGAGGAGGACCAGGAGGATGATGAAGAGCTGGGGGAGAGAAGGGGGCCATGGAGGGCAATTGGGGTAACAGAGCAGGTGGAGGTTCAGGGCAGGTCAGAGGGAGGGCACCGAATGGAGCAAGCCTCTGCTCTCCCACCAGGCAGATTTCTCTTTTAAATTATTATTATTATTATTATTATTATTATTATTATTATTATTATTATTATT
>NC_056525.1:94021213-94105177 GCF_019175285.1 Sceloporus undulatus
TCCAGACTATGTGCATGGTTTTAGCTTCAGGTAGATATATAGATAGAATGTTGCTGGCTGCCTGTTTCCCTTTCCCTTTCATTTCCACTTCAAGCAGCAAGGCACTTTGCAAAAGACATTTGCAAAAGCCTTTTTTCCTATGTGAATGCTACAATGCGAATGTTACAAAGGTTGCTCTTTCCAATTTGGCAAACTGATACAGAATGCTTTTGCTACTGTCTGTAAGGAATTCAGGGGTAGCTGACATAAAGCAATGGATGCATGGCATTTCTGGCATTCTGAGGTGAGGAATTTATTATTATTATTATTATTATTATTGTTATTATTATTATTATTATTATTATTATTAGGCATTCTGGGGTGGCAAGGAGAGAGGATGCAGGATGCAGAGATGGCATTAGATTGCATTTTGGGGCAAATGGGTCCAAGGAAAGATCCATAACCTGCACTCACCCAACCACCCACAGTGCGCGCACACACGCACACACAGAGGAGGTTTTTAAATTTGACAAAATATGTGCATACCAGCACCTGGGTTTTTTGTTATTTTAAAAAAAAAAAAAGGAGGAGGGAAGCATACTTCTGATTGCCCAATGAGTGCAGGAAACGTCAACCTATGATGAACGCAGAACTCAATTTGATTGACAGCAAGGCACCTTCACTTTAACCCAATTTCTCCCAAGAGGGCATTCAGGGTTAAAATACCCTGATTGGTAGTCAGCACTTGCTTCCGGAGGGATTCGGGGGGGGGGGGGGGGGGGAAACTGAAGCTTCCTAGTTCCTTCCAGCTCAAAAAGGTCAGTCTGAATAGGCCCTAAGTTAAATATTTAGGCATCTGGGTGACGAATAAAAATACCGATATTTATTAAAATAACTATAAAAATAAATGTAAGACATTTTTTAAAAAGACTTACATGAATGGGACCAACTAGTTATCTATATCTACATCTAATACAGCCACATAATTACTCCAGTCCAGTACCAACACACCTGTGCTCTTGCATCCAAAATGTTGGTTCTCTCCATGGTCCTGGTGGCATTTTCGAACCTGGTTGCTCTGGTCTTCCACATCTTACTTAAAAACTTAAATTTGGCTTCCAATATCCTTCCTCCCACCATGGTTTGTATTGTGTTGCTAGTCCTAATTAGAGTAGATAGAATAAATCAATTGGATTTACCTGTGTGTTGATTTACCAATTGATTGAAGGCATTATTTTAGTTGAAACTAACCACAGGATTCCTGCCAATATTTTACCCGTACTGTTCTGGGTGGCAATTTATAATAATTGATTTATAATAACTGATTATCAATCTATCTACACAGTGCATGAAACTTCAGCATTTCATCAGACAGACAGACCTGTAACAATTCCATCTCTTTGTGTTCTTAATTTCCACTGATATAATTATCTTCGTTGTGACAGGATATGGGCTCCTAGAATCCCTTATAAAGAACCATTTCTCTCTCTCTTTGTTTCACAGCCTCCTAGCTTAAATCCTTAATATTTCCCCAAAATACACTTGTTAGCATGAAGTAGGACCTCTGTAGGAGAATCTTGAAGATTTCCAGATGCTGTTGGGCTTCAGTTCCCATGATCCACAGCCATAAAACCGATTGGGGTGGAAGAATAGCAGTTCAACATCTGGGAAAGCAAACTGATCCTCACCCCTGCAATATATCATGTATTTCATTGTGTGCTTTGTGTCCCTTTCTGTGTTCTTTGGATTTTAAAGGTCAGGACAAAATAATACATATGTATCCTAAGAGGGATAAGCTCATGCACAAAGAATGTAATCAAACTTCTAATCAGCAGGAGAATTGTCACAATCCCTCAATGACTGTTGGCTTTCTAGACTCATCATTGTTTTTGTGTTCATTACAGCCAAATCTGGACTGTACTATTAAGTGGGATTTATTATTATTCTTGATGTAATGAGGAGAAGGGTGAGGGAAATAGTTCTTCTCAAAGGAAGCAATATCATAATATCAGTCATATTCTTTCTGTAGTGAGAAAATCTTAAAAAGCGCCATTTTTAAAGTGTTTTAACAATTTGGGACTTATCCTGTGCAAAATTCATGTAGGCTTGTTTGGCTAAACAAATAGCACTGTCTATATGGAAACAAGATTTTCCAAATTATTGTTTCCTGTGCAGAAAATTGTGCTTTCAATGCATTAAAAATCATGTGCAAATTTTGTACACAATACATCTCCAATTACAGCATTTTTTGGCATGGGAAACAATATTTTCTACACTAAAAATAATATCTCTTTGTAAAATGTATTACTTTCTGTGTAGAAAATGTTGTTTCCTGCACAAACAACCAAGTGTGAATTTGCACAGAAGAAAGAAGAAGGCCCTCCCTTCATCCAACATCTTGAGGGAGAGAAAGGCAAGCCAGCTCAAACAGGCCTCTGAGGGAGAGCAGATCTACTGGACTTTTCCCCTTCCCTACTGTCATTCCCTTCTCCTTTTGTGTCTTGTCTTTTTTAGATTGTAAGCCTGAGGTCAGGGGAATGTCTAATTAACAAACTGTAAGCCGCTCTGATAGCCATGGCTGAAGAGCAGGGTATAAATAACTAAGTATTATTATTAAGTTCTCAACTGTGTAGATCAATGGTTCTTAACCTTTTCTTTCCATGGACCCCCTTTAAATATATTTTGCTGATGTGGACTCCAAAGATTTAACTCAAGATTGAAAGCTCTAATCATCATAATCATTCACATGAACTATTCACAATAACAAGATATTTCCTCAGAGGTGCTGGAGGGAGAGGGGAGACTGTTCCTCTGCTTCTTTCTGCGAGTTTGCAGTTGGAGCAGATTGAAAAGCAACATGTAGGCCCAGCCAGCCAGCCATCCTTTGCATTAGTTTCTGTCATGTGTATCCTCTGCTTCAGGGAGGAGGTAGACTGAGCAACCTTCAAACTTTCTCTGATCCCCTGTGAGGACATTGTGGCCCCTTGGGGATGCCCAGACCACAGGTTAGGAACTACTGATATAGGAGTTTATCACTCGGTTTATTAATTCAGCTTACCTCTCTCGGTTTATATTTCAATTCAGGCTGCATCCTGATCTTAGAAGGTTTTCACTACTGAATTTGCTGCCTGTATACAGCCTGGGTGCACCCCCGCTTCCAGGACTGCTCTGCACAGCTCTTTTTAGATCATGTGCCTGGGATGTATTTGAGCAGCAAATTCAGTGGCAAAAACCTTCTGATAAGATCAAGATGTAGCCCATATTGAAATTTAAACTGGGAGAGGTAAGGCAAATTAATATGTCAAGCAATAAGCTTCATAGATTCTTGTCAGTCCTGGATTCTTTTCATCAGGGTTTCTGGACACAAAAAAATAACAACATTTTTTTTTTTCAAATATTACTGAAATATTTCTCAACTACTCTTTCCATCCCTATTCCATCTTAGCTTTATCATCATGATGCTAAAATTGCAGTCTGCTTCACTCTTTAGACATTACTGCAGAAGTTTCACCAAGTTTTGTTTGCAGAGCAATTATGAGTCAAATGTCAGAAAGAAAGACTTCATCTGGGTAGTGATCATGTTTCAGGTATTAATTTGTAGCAGGCATGATAAAGAACCACAATCTCACCTTCCCTGTGCCGTGAAATAATTTTTGTCTACAGTCATAAAACAACTTATTGCAATTGGCCAGCCAAACACCTCACCTTCTCTAATGGTCAATTTCTGCTCTGATGAGGCTTTATAGGAATTTAATGGGGGTATTTAAATAGATCACATAGGCAGGATACAGACCACCCCTTTGCCCCACATATTGGGGCCAGGGCAGCCACAGTGGCATCCCAAAGGCCCCAATCTGGTGCTTGTTGTGACCAGGGAGAAGCAGCAAAATGCCACTTCTCCCTGGTCCTGAAAAGGGGTGTCCTTGGGGCTTCATGCCCCAGGACATCCTGGGGAGCCACTACCAGGAGAGAAAGGGGCTGCTCAGCCTCTTTCCTCCAGCTTCATTCCTAAAGCTATTTGGTGGCTGCGGGAACAAGGCGCTCCCCAAGAAGGAGCACCATTTCGGAGCTCCTTCTGGCATTGCAGTTAGGCCACCACAAACGGCCTGACACAGCGTGAAGATGTCATGCCTGTGCCGCACCGTTTGGATGCGGCGTGGCCGTGACGTCATAATAGCAGTGCCCATCTGTACAGGCCGCCACCATTTGGACATACAGAATACATACTAGGATTGCGGGGCATCTGTAAGCGATGCCCTGAGGCAACCCTAGCACATATTCCTTACGTGCTAAAAGGACCATCTGTACTGGGCCAGAGACAAACAACAGGGTGTTGGGGGGTGGGGGAGAGTAGGGAAGAGAGAAGCTAATGTACAGTACTTCAGCTAGAAAAATGGTTTCGGTTTCGTTAAGATGAACCAGTGGAACATATTATAGGATTATGTTCTAACACAGTTAACAGTTTGTACATCATTCTCAGCTAAAGTAGTCCCCCCCCCCAACATTAGGTGTCCATGGGGTGTTTTAGACTGCAAGACCAGCAGGTTGGCAGTTTGAGGCCCAGGTGGCATGTGACGGAGTGAGCTCCCATCACTAGTCCCAGCTTCTGCCAACCTTTCAGTTTGAAAGCATGCGAATGCAAGTAGACAAATAGGTACCCCTTCCATGGGGAGGTAAACAGCATTCTGTACAGTCATGCTGGCCACATGACCACAGAGTAGTCTCTGACAATGCTGGCTCTTGGACTTAGTAACAGAGAGGATCACTGCTCCCTACGGTTGGACATGACTTGACAACCTTGTCTATATTTACTGGAATTACTATTCACAAAAGGATAGCAAATCTGTTAGTTTGCTATTATTTATTGACTGATTGATCTTATTCCCAGTAAAAGGGAACATGCATGTGAGATTTTACTCCTCAGTTAAACTTGGCTTTGGATACTGTGCACCTGGACTTATGAGGAGCTCTGTACTGAAACAGGCATGGTCTTAACATGAAGTGAAAGAGTTTAGAGCGTTTGGTAGCTTTCTGCTTTGTTCTGTGATTGAAGGCATTTTCATTCAAGTAATATGGATCTGTGTCCCTTTTCCTGTGTAAAAAATTCAATACCTTCATAAACCATTTCTCATAGATCACTTTTTCCCAATCACCTAGTTGGAACTTTTATGCATCTGTTGTTTTATTTCTACACAGAATAACACTCTTAACCCCATAAATGTACCATTAGCCCAGCAGATATTGAAATTTATAGTAACATACTTCTTTCTATTAATATGAACTATTATTTCATAAGGACTGAAACTGGGAAAATATACATATAAACTAATGTAATGATGAGTGTGTAGAAAGGTGTACAATTTGCTGTTCTGACTCAGAGAACAAAATGACATGGCCCAACCATGATTTTAGAGGTATCTAGCAAAGCTTCCCAAAATCTTTCTCATTATCCATGTCATTATAACATATACTTGTGTCTGCACTTCTACTTACAAGACATTTATATGAACATTTGCACATATGAAGCTTTTTGTGCTGAGTTAGTTAAATAAGGTAATTCATTTGAAGTAACTCATTTGCTAATGAATAAGTTTGATAACCATTACTTTTTGTAGTAGCAATCTAGAATAAAATTACATTTTTAGTAACAATCTGGAATGAAGTTACTTTTTGGCTGTTGAGCAAGAGCAGATTATCAGTCTGTTACTCCTCTCTCCCCCACCCTCTCTTGTTGTGCTCTCTGAGCAATAGTAAAGGGGGAAGGAAGGGTAACCTTGATTGCTACACTTTGTGGGGTGTTGTACTGCTAGAGGAAAGCTAGTGACCAGGACAAGAGAGAGTGAGAGTGAGCAACTAGGGCAAGGAGAGTCAGAGAACTACTGACAGTATGTGTTGCAGAGACACAGGTTAGTTGGAAATTGAAAAGAAAATATTTTTACAAAAGGTATCCGTTGACTAAGCTAAATTTGATTCCAACCTACTTCAGCATCACATATTCTAACTACCATAATCTCTCTAGCATCTAAAATGCTGTTGTGTATACAAAATGACCACATGCAAGTTTTGCACAGTATAAGTCCTCAACAGCAGCATTTTCTATGTAGGAAAAGTTTAGGTATCAAACTCTGCCATGCTAGACCCCTGCCAAACATATTTGGCAAACATGCAATTGTGGAAAATTCTGGAAAATAAGGGGCAGGATCTTCTATCATCCCACAAAGTGCAACCATTAGATTTCTAAGTGGGTTCTATGAAGGGGGAGGTACAGGGTTCCAACAGACTACATAGTCACTGCTTCCTTAAGGAAAATTCTAGGTGTTCTAAGGCTGAAGTACATTACAGGTGCAAAAAGAGAGTCTGGTCAGGTTTAAAGCTAGCCATCATGCTCACCGTGATAAAAAGAACAGTTCCATTGAGCTTAGCTTCTATCCACGACTCATCCAAATTTTTTGTGATCTTCTTCCAGCTTCGATTGCTAACTACCTAGAATTTAGCACTGAATGACTTACAATTTCAATTCTACTGAAACTAAGCAGAGAGAGAGAGAGAGAGAGAGAGAGAGAGAGAGACCAATTTGCAAATCTGGAAATTGCATCACTGCACACCAGCTGTTAGATATGAATGGCCCAGATGCAAGTTCTTTAAGTATGAAATTTCAAACTGTACTGTAAATAACAAATGTGTGTGTACTTTCCCAAATACAAACATGAGCTGAGTTATGAGTGACCATACCCAAGGTCATCCAGTGAGTTTCATGGCCTAGCTGGGAATCAAACCCTGGTTTCCAGAGTTGTCGTCCAACATTCAAACCACTATGCCATGCTGGTTCTCTACTAGCTACTTCTTAATGTCAGGTAAAATGACAAAACCTACTTCTTATCCAATAGATACTTGCTATGATGCAGGCATAGTGTGAATATTCACAGCTTTATACATGTCTATAACTAGTAACTTTTTGACAGCTTTGTTTTCATAGATATTAAAAGAAAGAAAAATCCCAAAGTGTTGAAGAAGGAAGAAAGAAAAATTAGGAAATAATATAGAAAGTGAATGAGATAAACAGAGGAGACCAAACTTGTCCTTGCTGTGCACCACAATTGTCTTTTTTTTGTTTGCCTGGTATTGAGGTCAATCTTCAAGATGACCCTATGCATTTTTGTTCTCCTAGCAGAAGTGAATGTGCCCTGATAGATGCTTGAAACAATTACAGTGAGTTAGGGGAATTCTAGCAAAACGCCAGGGAAAGAAGTTCATGCCTTTAGGGCCCCATCTCTAATAGAGATAGGAAGGATAAATAAACCTGAAAATATGAAGTGGGAAGAGCAAAGGAATAGGAAGGAAACAGAACATAGCACATTCTGTGATGCTCTTTTACACATTTTGTCCAAATCAAAATTTCAATTGTGCTAAACCTTACATTGTCTATTTAAATGAACTTAGAAATGCTGCACCTAATTTAGAGACAGAAGCAGTGGGCCTAAGCATTAAGGATAATATATTTGGCTGGACAACTCTTCTCAAATCTCAGAGTACCTTGCAGTTCCATTCTTTTTCTTAAAATCTAGCCCTGTGCAAATGCAGTGACATAAACTAGATAAGCAATTTTCTTACTTGTTGTTGTTAACTGCCTTCATATTGATCTCGACCCATGGCGACCTTATGGATGAGACATCTCCAGGCCCCCCTGTCCTGTACTGCTGTGCTCAGCTCTTGCAAAGTCATATTCGTGGTCTCCTTAATAGAGTCCATCCATCTAGCATGTGGCCTTCCTTTCTTTCTATTTCTCTCCACCTTTCCTAACATTATTGTCTTTTCCAATGATTCATTCGTTCTGATGACGTGTCCAAGTCTTGTCATCTTGGCTTCCAGAGATATTTCTGGCTTGATCTGCACTAGGACCCATTTGTTTGTCCTTTTGGCTGTCCATGAAATCCTAGCACTCTTCTCCAGCACCATATCTCAAATGAGTTGATTTTCCTCCTATTTTCTTTCTTGACTGTCCAGCTCTCACATCCATACATTGTAATAGGGAATACAATGGCTTGTGTGATTCTGACTTTTGTGCTGAGTTGTATGTATTTGCAGTTTAGGATCTTTTCTAGTTCTTTCATAGCTGCCCTCCCCATTCTTAATCTTCTTCTCATTTCCTGGCTGCAGTCCCCATTCCAATCAATGTTTGATCTCAGATATGGGAACTCTTTTACTATTTCTATTTCCTCATTGTCTAGTTTAAATGTGTGTAAGTTCTCTGTGGCCATTGTTTCTTTATGTTTAACAGTAAGCCTGCCTTTGCACTTTCTTCTTTGATCTTCCTTAGAAGTTGTTCCATAGAATCATAGAATCATAGAATCATAGAGTTGGAAGAGACCGCACAGGCCATCCAGTCCAACCCCCTGCCATGTCTGCCAGGTTCTCTGCTAGTATTATGGTGTTGTCAGAATATCTCAGATCGTTGATATTTCTTCATCCTATTTTCATTCTTCCCTCTTCCATGTCCAAGCCTGCTATCCTTACAATATGTTCTGCATATACGTTTGAATAGGTAGGGTGATAGGATGCAGCCTTATCTGACTCCTTTGCCAATTGGGAAACATTCTGTTTCTCCATGTTCTCTCCTGACAATAAACTCTCATTACAGATTCCTCATTAGGACTATGAGATGTGTTGGCATTCCCATGTCTTTAAGGGTATAGCCTTTCATGATCTATCTATATAAGACAAAGGCTTTACTGTAGTCTATAAAGCACATGTTGATTTTCTTTTGGAGCTCCCTACTATGCTCCATTAGCCATTGTATATTTGCAAAGTGATCCTTGGTGCTTCTTCCTTTCCTGAACCCTGGTTGGACCTCTGCGATTTCTCTCTCCATGTATGGTTGGAGTCTATGTTGCCAAATTTTGAGCATGATTTTGCTTGCATGGGAGATTAGTGCTATGGTTCTATAGTTGTTGCAGTCCCTTGTGTCTCCTTTTTTTGTGGATGGGGATGTAGATTGATCGCTTTGAATCTGTTGGCCATTGTTTTGTTTTCCATATCTGTTGACATATGTTGGTTAGCAGTAGATTTGACTCTGTCAGTGTGGATTGCAACAGTTCTATTGGAATATCATCTGTTTCTGGAGTCTTGTTTTTTTGCAATTTCCTTTATTGCAATTTCCACCTCACTTTTTAGAATTTGAGGTTCATCTTCATATGGCTCTTCATTACATGTGTCTTTCATGTCATCATCTCTTTTATATAACTCTTCTGTGTATTACATCCATTGTCTTTTTATCCCTTCCTGGTCTTGAATTATGTTATTTTCATTGTCGTAGAGGATCCTGATCCTTGGTTTTAACTTTCCCTTGATATCTCAAAGCTTGTGGAATAGGTCTCTCATTCTTCCCTTTTTGTTGTTGTCTTCTATTTCTCTCCATTTGTCATTGTAGTAATTTTCCTTATCTTTGTGCATTAGCTGTTGTACTGTTGAATTCAGGGTTCTTAGTTTATTCCTATCTCCTTTTTGATTTGTTTCTTACTTGATCAATGCATAAAGGTTAGCAATTCTTCCAGTATAATCTTAGGTGATTTTTTTTTTGTCCTCTGATTTCCAATATAGAAGATCTTCTAAATATTGGAAAGAATCACAAAATGACTCCCTGGTGTTTATTGACGTGTATATCAGTTAAACATCCTTTCAAAAATAATTATCATAAATAAAAATGCTATTGTGTCAAGGCTGGATTTCAGTGAAGCTTTATCTATGTACACATGTGAATAAGCAACTTGGGAAGAGAAGGCAAGAGAGAAGAAAATGTAGAGAAGATATTTAAAAGGATAATGCACATGCTTCTTTTCCTATATGTAAACCAGTATTCAGAAATTGAATGCAGGGTAGAGCAAGCCAAAGAAATACTTAAGAAATTTACACAAAAGAAACAATCTTATTTTTTGAAAGAATATAAAAGAAAGTTTAGTTATTTTGAACCCATATTACGTTATTGCTTTTTATAGTGTGCAGAAACTGTATTCCAATACACAAGACTACAATGACAGCAGGAAAGTGAACCTTAATTACAAAATATATGAATTCATAGCTATAAAAAAGAACCTTAAAATATGACACATGTTTATGCTAAATATGTTCTTCTTTATAAGCATTCCTTTGACTTTATTAGTTGATGAATAGCATGCTCTCATATGCTGTTCCCAGTGTCTTCTACTGAGCTCACCTTACTAACAAATCTTCTGCCACCTTTTTGAAATGATTGAATTAATGCCTAGGCTCTGTTATATACCAAAAGGCTGGAACTTTATAAGGGAGATGAAAAGGACTAGATGATGTACAATGCAGCTGTTTATTTCTCCTAATCAATAGCGAATCTTGAGTTATCATAACAGAAACAGATAATTAACAAGCACTTGCTAGATAGTAGTAGAGAATGAGAGGTGGGAAAGGTCAAAATGACATTAGACAGCAAGAAGGGGAGGCACATAACAAAAAATTAAAGAGAGAGAAATTAAGAAGCAACAGAATGTAAATATTTAGTAACAAAGGCAATACATTCAAGAGGGCATTAAAAGTATTAAAACAGAATTTATCTAGAGAAGAAAATGTGCAAAGCAGAGACAGAAAATCAATTTGGCCAAATACAGCTCCTCTTGTGAGCCAGAAAGAGGAGCTGCAACTTCCCCAAAAGTCAATTTGGACAGCAGGAAAAGATAGGAAGGGTGAAGACAAAGCTCTGAAACACTGATATTTTAGCGACCAGACAAATAGGAATAAGGAAAATCTGATTCTAAATGTTTTTAAGGAGGTTATCTCACAGTGTTTCCCTACTAGGCTGGGCATGGGATGTAACATGAATGGAACAAATGTTATCACACAGCCCCTTTCCAATGCATTACTCATCTTGCATCCAGTCCTGTCTTCTCCCATTCCTTGTCAAAAATGGGGAAAATCTGTTCATAGCTGTCATGGCCATTTTCAGGCCGTTTCAGTTGATGTGTGTGCAATAATCCTACTGGGCTGAATCTGTCCTTGTGTTCTGATTGATCAGGACTTACTTCTCCCCTCCCATCTTAGAACATTCTCCAAACTACTGTTCGTCCGGTGGTGACATGAGGAGGGAGACACAGGTAATTTTATTCCATAACATATATCCTCGTGCCAGCCCAAAATAAACCTCACATGAAGTACTCTGAGGTAATAGGACCATAGAATGATGATGTCACATACAGCACGCATGTGCAAAAAAAGGTCTAGATATGGGTGACCTGAGCTCAATTACCACTAGAACAGCAAAGGGTGTGCGATAGTATTCGTTGTCATCATGTTCACATTGCACAATTGTGAGTCAAATGTGGTAACACCCATTCCCATCTTGTAAATTTTTGGGATGCAATCAGAACATTCTACACACTAGTGCAATAATCTCCTAAATGACAGTTTGTGTTTTCAGATTTGCACATCCACATTATATTCATTAGGGTAATGTTTATTTATTGAACGTAACAAATTATGGCTCCATTCCTGGATCCTGCAGTGAAATATTCTCCCACTCTTGGCAGATGGTATTAAGCACTATTTTCTTATGTTGTGTGAGGAAAAGACAGGAATAGCAATGCATGGCAAAAGTAGTGATGTGAAAATCTCTCTTCTTTTGCATTTCTCAGCTATAGATCTTACTCTCCATTCCACTATGTGTTTCAATGGTGTGAGATATTCCCCTTCCCCAAGTCCAGTTTGGAAATTCCTTTTTGTACCTTTTAGAAGAATGTATGCATTTTTGAAATTTTTCATCTAATGTATACATTTTCTGTATTGACTAAAGTGTGTTTGTGCCTGTCCCCAGATATATATACAGTCAGCTCTCCATGTTTGCTGGGATTAGGGGCACAAGATGCTCACAAAAGTGGGAAAACTGCAAGTAACTCTACCCCTTCCCCAACCATATTTAACACACAAAGGTATGTTCTACAGATTCAACTATCTGCAGATTGTGCTGAAAAAAAGGCAAAGTATCCAACCAACAAACACAAAAATAATTTACATACCCCTGATTTCTAGCCATGATTTTGTTTTCCAAAATGGAGAGCAAACTTTTTTTCATCTTACACTCAGCAGTCATTTACCGAATCCAACATGCCTTCCATTAATGCATTCCATTTGCTGACTCCATCTTGATATTGCATTTATCTGCAGAGCTCATAGCTACATCAGCAAAAGACTTTTAAAAAGTTTTTCTCATCTTCTAATTTTTGTACCACCTTGTTACCTGATATAAAAATTTGGATTAATATTTCCAGACTTGAGCTAGTGTGATGAAGTGGTTTGTGTTGAACTAGGACTGCAGGAGACCAGTGTTCAAGTCCCCACTTGGACATGGAAACCCACTGAGTGACCTTGGACAAGTCATATTCTATCAGACTCAGAGGAAGACCATGGCAAACAATCACTGAACAAATATTGCCATTAAAATCCTGTGATAGGTCCTTAGGACTACTATATGTCAGGAACAACCTGAAAGCAAAAAACAGTTTCTAGATCCATGTGTGCACTTTCCTCCTTCTGTCCCAACCCAGGATTGCAGCAAGTAAAACAAGGTAGTGTTGCTAAGGCTTCAAATGTTACAATAAGTAAATTCATGACAGGTAGGGCTGATAATCAGGAAGTAGGTGTTAGTAACTCTGTGTTGGTCTGAAATACCAAATGCAAGTATGGATTTCTGTTATCTTAACCATGTAAGTTATATTAACATATTTTCCACAAAATACATGATACACACATTTATGTCTTTATGAATGGCCTGCACCCCAAAATATAGGGTTTTTGGGACAGATTCTTCACTCTATATAAAAAGAAAAGCTTTCCAGCCATCAAAAGGGAGCATCCCTTTCAATAAGGGAAACTTGCCAGTCCTATAACTGACAAAAAAGGGGCATGTCTTACAATAAGGGACACAACAACCCTAAAACAGTGATGTATGACCACTCAGTCAAAGAGACTGAGACCGGAATTAAAGTCAATTAAACACACTGTATTATGACACTGAAATAGTCTATGAAAGGGTTGTGCCATAAATCAATGAAATATATGCAAACAAACCTATAAAATGAAATTGTTGCTTTTAATGAGGCTGACATTGTCATGGACCAAAAGGAGCCTGACTGACAGACAGAGCAGCAGTGAAAAAAGAAATATTTAGTGGACTTACAATTGTATAGAGGTGTCTTTGGTTATGCATATGTGATATCACTGGAGGACATTACTGGCACTGTGGGAATCTGAGATAGTTCTCTTATCTACTGATGATTCCCTCCCATCTCATTCATTAAAATGAATCTGGATTGAGAAAGGCATTAGAAGAAGATTCCCAACATTACAAAATGTAAACAGTGTGTTTTTCTACCAAAGATGAAATGAAAAATAATGAGAATATCCTTTTATATTTTGCAGAGCAGGGATAACTGGTTGATTTATGAACAGTGGTCTTTAGTGGAAAGCAATCAACTAAATATCATTAACTGTGTAACTCATTAATTTTTAAAATAATAGATGTGAAGCAATAAAAAGAAGACAATAAAGATGTAGACAAAAGTATAGCAATCAGACAAAGTAGATAGTCAAGACCCTTAAGATGCTGTATTGTGAGGTGCCAGTTTTAGTGTGTTCCCCTTCTTCCATAAATAGATCAAAGTTTTCCTCTAAGATAAAATGTATGGAGAGGTAAAGTGATTCTACTGGAAGGTAGTTGCAGAAATGGCTGTGATATGAAATAAATACACCTTTTAAAAAATTAGAAAAAAATTGGTTTATCCTTAGATAAATGATGAAAGAAAACAGTGCAAGGAACATGTAAGAAACGATGTAAGTATAAGTCATAGTCCTTCAAACCAAGACAGACCTATCACAGGTTTTCTTATGTTCACAATCCTTTCAACTGTACATCCAATTAACCTTTATTTACTGAGGGAATGATGACATTCTAATTTGATTGGCAGCCCTGACACTGGCGCCAGTGAGTGGAGTTCAGAAAACTCTGCTGGAAAATCATGGTTTATTAATACATCATTAAGCACTTTAAATGGATTCCAATGGTGTATGCCTAAGGAAGGAGATAATTCAGCATTTGTTAGTTACTGACAGACTACAGGATTGAAAGTTATATCACAAGCCTTAATAGGTTAAAATTCCTAATGTGCCAGCAATTGAATTACAAGATCATTCAGTTGCCTGTATGTCATCTGCCTCTTTACCAGTAAAAACGATAAATGTTAATGATGCCACTGTTTTATACATTCCCGAGAACACTGTACTACAGTAATACAATCTAGACACATTTCAACATAGACAAAATGGCAATTCAATTTATTTGTGATGTGTTTATGATGAGCATTGAGTCCATTAAACCTCCTTTAGTAAAATGACATCATTTAGGGAAAAAACAGCATAATAACCAGTATGAATCTCTTAACAAGGGAATAGTCATCTCAAATATGGCCATCTTAGTCTATGTTGAAGCAGTATGCTATGCACCCACCTCTTTCTTCAGATTTTCAAGTTGCCTGTTGGACTCTACATGACATAAAAGAAGCAGTAGAAATCATGGATCCTCTAGATATTAACTGAATTCTCAGCATTCTTCACCATTGGCACTGCTGGCCAAGTCTGCTTGAACTTGCAGACAACCACATAATATTCACTCTTGTACTAAATGCTGGCCCCCAACATGAAAAATATAACCAGCTTTGCAGTCCGGAGTTACAATCTTTAAGAGCAGAAACATTTTCTGGCAAATCCACAGACATTAATTCACCTTATTCTCTGTTCCTTTAAGCCTCTGGATTTCATCCCAAGGTTTACTTAGTCTAAGAGGTGCATGGCATTGTCTATCGGTTTTGAAGAATGGTTATTATGGATGAATAGTAACAGCTAAAGAGAGAGTCTCAAAACACTGATCTCTTCTGTAATACAAGGTGTTGAATGTGGTTCACTTAGTGTCACATAAAACCCTTGACATTGTATATTATACATCCTTTGAAGCAAAGATTCTGATGACTAACAGCTCTTCTGACCTTTTGTCATTGATCTGGAATATATCTTGCATTCCAAGATGTTCTCAATAGGGGTGTAAATAATATCCAGAAATTTTCTCATCCTTGACAAGAAAGTGTCTCTCAGTACATTGTGATATCATGTGTTTTGTTTTTGTTTTTGTTTTTAAACCTGGCTGATGTAGGACTTTTTTTTTAGCCCTGAGCAAGAACAAAAAGACTAGCACACTTTTTTGTTGCTACCTCTCTGTTGTGCATATTGTTTTTCTGCACAAAATTCTGAAAACATGAAAATTCATTTTTGAAAAGTGTAATATTCTTGTAATGTCAGCCAACAGAAATAAAACATTTCAGTTTGTCATTCTTCCACATGAGAATGAAGAAAAGATGAGCATACCTTGTTCTGAATATTTCCCCAATGTGCCTGCATCTATACTATATTGAAGATATTTGACATCACTTTAACTACCCAAGCCCACTGCTCTGGAATTCTAGTACTGATTTGTAGTTTTATGAGAGACTTAGCTTTCTGTGTCAGAGAGCTCTGGTGCCACAACAAAGTACAATTCCCAGGATTCCATAGGATAAAGCCATGACAGTTAAAGTAGTGTCAAACTGCATCAATTCTTCAGTGTGGCAGCAGTGAAATCTCACATAAGGGCAGGAGTGTTGACAATTTTATATATTTGCTTGTTTTCTATGCAGTACAAAGCAATTTACCCAATGCCATTGTATCATCACACCAGTTCTGTTAAGTTAGATTGAGAGATAGCAATAGGCCCAAGGTCACCAAAACAGCTTCATGCCTTAGTAGAAATTTCAATATCGGTCTCCTCAACCTTATACTAATATGCTAATACACGTATAAAAATGTATAACAATTGTTTTGGGTTTTTTTTTTGCCTATTTCATTATGCTAAGTGCAGTGCCCCTTTGTTATACGTGGGCACGCTATATGTGGTTTCCAGCGTATGTGCCGGAAGAAGCCTCGGCATGCCTGAAAGACGTAATGGGGTGCACACTCGTGGCACACACCCCACAATGCACTGCACGTATGATTAATATAACATAGTAATATAGCAGTAACAATTGTTTTAATGTATGTGTAATTATGTAGTTATATTGTATGTGTGGATATGGAAAATAATAAAACTTTTTAAAAATCCAAGGGTTTGACGGCACTGAGCAATGGAATTTAAAGTGGCGTAATATTGCATTATTTCTATAGTACAGATTAGATCCCAGTTTATTCTGATGCCTTCTGAGGTGGGAAGGAACTGGTAGAGGTATGAGCAGAAGAGACAGTTTTATTGTCTTTCCCTTCCATTTTCCATTTCAGCCTTCTTCCAAAAGGGCAGCAAAAATGAAGCTAGAACCATACCCTCCCCACAGGAGAGACAAAAGTTTCCCAATGGCTCCAGAGCTGCATAAAACACAATGGGCTGGATCCAGTTTGGTCATTCCATGATCAGTAGATTCCCTACTGGAAGCAAGGTGCAGAGACCATTCTTTCTCATCCTGCTATCTTTTGTAGTGCTTTCCCAGAAGGTGTCCTTGCTACCCTAGCCACAGGATGATGAAGAGGGAAAGAAGAAAGAGTCGCAAGATTGCATCCCTATCTCCAACACCTGTCTGGCCAAACTGTGTTTGAATATACAAAGCAAATTCTGTAATGAGCGCCGGAACTTAATATTATGGAAATGTTAATGGTATTAACCATGTTATTTCACATTTAAAATGAAACGTTTTCCTATCTAGAATCTTTTGGTTGTGGCTTTTTTTGGGTGGGTTGGCTTGTTTTCTGGCAGTTTTCTTGCGGAGGGGAATCACAATCTGTTTAAAAGGCAGCTGTTAGCACTTTCTGAAAAATCAGTTGCTTTTAACAGTTCTCACACTCAGCACTCAATATCCAATTCAAAGCCAGTCACTTTTGAAAAATCCTGGCTTTTGCTCCTGACCTAAATACAACTCTTATCTGGATAATGCATAAAAGACATATGTTTGAACTGGAGAAAGTGCACTGAATTGCCTTTCAAGGGCATGCTGCAGTTTACAATTAGTAGCAAAGTACATCACTCTGTATGAAGTGATTTATTTTTCAATTTTTATATGCTGCAATATGTCTGTGCACCACTTCTCCACTTTGCCATTACTATGTCCACCACTCTTTTAAAGGGAATGCATTTGAAACACATGCTGGGATGGGTGTCATTTAGTTCTGCTTCTATGGGAAGCAGGAGCAAAACGTTAGATGATCTGTAATATATCAAAGGCAAACTGATACATTTTAACAGTGCTATTTCCCTAGGAAAGTCAACTTGGTGCCCAAGTTGAACTGCCATTTCCATTATGCTCAGCTGACATGGGCTAACACTTTTACACATCTTTGGACTGGAAAAGGCTGCTTTAAAAGAATGAAATGATTTCCAGTTGCAAAAACAGATAACAGACAAAAATAGAGAAAGTTAAGTAAGAAAAATGATTTTAAAAGGGATTGCACTTTTCTGCAGATTCCTGTAGGAATGAGCTCAGTTAGGAAGATGTGAGAATTTTCTTTATTTTGTATATTTTCAATGGAAAGAATTTGAGGTTGTTTTTTGTGCGGGAGGGGAGTGAGAACAAATGTGGGAGACATTGGAAAGAGGGATGGTAGTGTCAAAGTTGTTTGAATAGTTTCTCTCTGGAATCTTAAATAAAACTCCAAATGTCAATTGGAACTTCTATCATGTTTCTGTATATGCATACGAGTGCATTGACTCTGTTTCAAAGAGGTCTGTGAGAGCAATACTTTGCTTTTCTTCTAAAAGTTGTGCTTCACAGAAACTATTTTAAACCTTAATCTGAGGACCATTCTGTCAATACACTGACCATCTTGAATGTGCCACCATTGCATCCAAACAAAAAATAAAGAGTTGAGAGAAAGGTAATGGCATAACCCAAATCTGTAGTGGTGCCTCCTTAGCACAGAACATAGCTACGACAGTGGTCATTCCAGACTTCTTCTTCCACTATAAGGGGTGTGCACCTGGGCCCCAATTACAGTCTATAAAGCTATGGTCTGACTTTGATGGATCAATCAATGTAACTATTATGCAGTAGTGATGTTGGTAAAATCATATGTTGCCCATATTGTCACTCTACATGCTACCTAACAGACTTATTCTAGAATTTTTATTAACCATCCAGAAAAGTACCCAAGACTTCTTTTGGTTAGGTTTCTTGTGATTAGGTTTTTTTAATTTTTTTAATTAATTTTTTGTGATTGTTGCAGCCAAATGATATGGGTAAGATGCTGGAATCAGTTTATCTCACCCCAGGTAAGCTTGATGCCAGCCATCTTGTCTAATAAGCTATGTCAAAGGTGTTGAATGAGTGAGTCCAAAAGGTAGAAAATGCCTCACTCTGTTATGGAGTGGTGCCTCCTACTTTGAAAGAGGCTGCAAGTGCATCCTGTTCTGAAAGTACCAAGAAGTACAGTGTGCTTTTGCTATCTGCAGGGATCCATTCTGGACCCCCCCTCCCCCCCTCCCCCCCGTGGATAGGAAAAAACATGGGACCTTAATTGAAATAAACATAGACATACACACAGAAACATTGTACATTATTGAATGTATACAATACATTGACTATTGATCACCTATTTTCCTTCATTTACAAATTAAATTAATTCTAACCTCTTGAAAACAAATATATATGTCTTGCCCTTTCCTTTGTTATCTTATCAAAACTTCTTTATTTCTCTGTTTTAAATCTTTCTCCCTTCTCTATGTCTTCTACATTCTGATTTCTTAATAATTCAGTAGGTCGTTCTTAATTCTGAATATGTCATGCCACCATTGAAGAATTGGAGACCATTCTTCTTCTAATCTATTTTTTGGTTTGTTGTTAATCACGTATGTCAATCTGTCCATTTCTCTTAACTCTTGTACCTTTATTGCCCATTCTTCTATAAGTGGGACTTCTTTATTTTTCCATTTTTTAGCTTTCATTATTCTGGCTGCTGTTATAAGATATAAATTACCCTCCAATGTTTCCTTTCATCCTTTTCTTTCATAATTGATGTTATATTTAACAAATATATCTCAGGAACCATTTCAAATTGGATTTTAAATATATTCTGTATTTGCCTATGTATCTCCATCCAGTATTTTTTTAATTTTTGCACACGACCACCACATATGATACATAGAGCCTACATCACTGTCACAGCACCAACATTTTGGATATAAAGCCCTAAATGGCTTGGGCCCAGGGTACTTGGAGGACTGCCTCTCTCCATATAATCCGTCCTGCACACTCAGGTCAGCCGGGAAGCATCTGCTGAGAGTTCCAGATGCAAAATATTCCACCACAGCACAGAGGGCCTTTTCCACCTCGGCCCCACAGCTCTGGAACTCGCTTCCCGGCAAGCTCCGCTCGGCCACCTCCCTCGACCTATTTAAGAAGGGGTTAAAAACATACCTTTTTCAGCAGGCATTCCCCTAATGTCCCTGACATAATTTCTACTCCCCCTTCACTGCAGTTTTACCTTGAGCTAGTTTGGAAATTGTTATTTGTAGCTTTTAATGTATTTTTATTGCTGTTTTTATGTATGTTTGAATTGCAATCTTGTATATTGTAACCCGCCTTGATCTTTGGAAAGGCGGGCTAGAAATAAAGATTTTATTTATTATTTATTTATGTTGTAGCTTATAGATTCTTTTTTAGTTTTGTCAGTGTTAAACACCACCTGTTGGATATTTTCATGTGATTTTCCTTAAGGTCTTGTGAAGCTGTAAAATTATTTGTTCTTTTCCATGCTTTCTGCCAATCTTCATATGGTATTGCATGGCCGATATCTCTTACCCATTTTATCATACCTTCCTTAATCATTTCTTTTTCCATAGATCTAGTCAGTAATATTTTGTATATTCTTTTCAATGGGCACGCAGTCCTGCTCACGTGCGCACCCATTGGAAAAGCCAGGGATTGCCATCCATGGAAAGCTCAAACCACAGATGGCAAGCCCATGGTTCACATAAATGCATTGTATGTGAGAACTACTGTCACATTGCTATTATGTATTTGGGCAAGAGGCTCTAGGGTGCAGTAGCTGGGCAAATTCAGACATTCTTGGAGGAAATAGCTTGTCTGGACTCATTTTAGTTTTACTTCAGTACATAATGTTGCTGGTCCTCATTGGTCTTTCAGCCTTGACATCTTACTGAACTCTACAGAATGTTACAGTAGTTCTACTTCCAGGTACAGGGCTAATTCTAGATAGTGGCACTGGGGAATTAAAAAGGTAAAGGTTTCCCCTTTGACAAGGTTGTCAAATCATGTCCAACTGTAGGGGTCAGTGCTCATCTCTGTTACTAAGCTGAAGAGCCAGTGTTTTCAAAGACAGTTCCGTGATCATGTGGCTAGCATGATTGTACAGGATGTTGTTACCTTCCCACCAAATTGATACCTATTTATCAACTTCACTTTTACATGATTTTGAACTGCTAGGTTGGTAAAAGCTAGAACTAGTGACAGGGGTTCACTCTGTCTCATGGCACTTGGACCTGAACTGCTGAACTGCCAGTCTTGCAATAATCTTAACTGCTGAGCCTATTAAACTGAGGGATGCCACAGGGTTCCATCTTATCTCACACACTGTTAAATATCTGCATGCTGCCTGGTCAGTTTATTAGAAGCTTAGTAGTAATGCACTCTTGGTTCTCAGCTCTACTTCTTGTCAGGTGAGAATATGCAGGTGTACACGAATAAGACTTCCCATCTAGTGAACTCTGCCCATTATGATTTTATTTGGATTAGTTGGTTTTTATTTTTATTTTTTATTTATTTATTCAAAATTACAAAAACACAGACCAACAGACGTATAAAACCAACACACAAACATTAAACATATAATGCTGCTAGTGTGAAGCAGTAACAACATATAACGCTTCTTGTAATATATTACCTGAAATATCTTTGAGTCTTCCTTAGCAATTTCTCTAACCTTACAGTAACCCAATTATTCATTTCCCATATAGAGTGGTTAATTCTTAATCTAAATATGCTTCCTATATACCTTCCTTTCTTTCCACACTTTATGTACATTATATTAAATTGAGTAAAGACTGATTCTATATTATCTAGCAATAATAATCAATGATGCAGTAGAGCAAGAATCATTGATATTAATCTTCCAATATCTATTCTTTAGTTTCATTTTCTAGTATCTCTATACTTTATAACACACAGCCAGTCTTCTTCTGTTTTTTCTTTTGTTCTTCCTTTCATCAAAGTTGTTAATATATCCATTTCCATAGCTTCATATAAGCTCGATAACCAGTCTTCTAATTCGGGTATTGCTGAGTTCTTCCATGATTTGGCAAATGTAATTCTAGCCAACGTGACCATATATAATATGATACGTTTGTGTTTTTTCTCAACTTCTTTTTCCAGTTCCGAGGTCATATTCAATAAGAACAATAATGGGTCAAATGGAAGTTTCTGGTCCAGAATCTCAGACATTGTTAGATGAATTTTTTTCCAGAATCTCTCAGCTTCTTTACAGATCCACCATAAATGAAAGAAGTTTGCATCTACTTTATTGCACTTCCAACAAGCCGCATCTTGTTTTTTGTAAACCAAATTGATCTTGTGAGGAGATAAGTACCAACGGTGTAACATTTTAATAAAGTTCTCTTTATAATTTTGACAGAGTGTGAAGTTCTTGGAGTTCAAACAAGCCTTTTCCCATTTCTCCAGTTCTATGACTTTACCCACGTCTCTTGACCACTTTATCATTGTGTGTTTGACTGCTTCGGTTTCTAAGTCTCTCTTTTGCAGAATCTTATAATACTTAGAGATATGTTTTGTCTTTTTATCAAATATGACTTTGTCTATTTCATTGTTGGTTGCATCAATTCCAACACTTCTACTGTCCTGGTTGAATCTTGCTGATATTTGTTTATATGCAAACCAGTCATTAATGATTTTTTCTGCTTTCATTTGTTCAAATGACTTTATCTTAATGTTTCCCTTTTCCAATAGAGTTTTATATGTGGGGTAATTGATTTCTTGATTAACTTTTGTTCGTGGGAAGAAGGCTTCTTGTGGAGAAACCCATGTTGGCATTTTGATATAAAATAGTTTTTTAATTTTCATCCATGAATTTAACAAGGAGTTTCTTACAAAATGGTGTGTAAAGTCGCTGTTTTCTTTATGTTTTTCGTACCAAAGGAAGGCATGAAAACCAAATCTCAACTTGATGTTTTCCAAACATAAAATTTCTCTGTTCTCCAATTTGATCCAGTCTTCCAACCAAAGTAAGCAAGCTGCAAAGTAATATAACTTAAAATTAGGTAGGGCACAGCCTCCTTTTTCAAAATTTTCAGTTAAATTTTTCCAATTTATCCTTGCTCTTTTACCAGACCACAAAAAATTAGAGAGCTCCTTCTGCCATTCTTCAAAATAACGTAGATGTGAGATAATCGGCAAATTCTGAAAGAGGAATATGAATCTAGGAAGGACGTTCATTTTAATAGTGGCAATTTTGCCAGAGAAGGAGAGGTGGAGTTTAGTCCAGTTCCTTAATTCATTTCGTATCTCATTCCACATTTTCTGGTAATTATTTTGAAATAGATCTATGTTTCTTTTAGTTAGATATATTCCTAAGTATCTTACTTTCCTTTCCACTTTATAACCTGATAATTTTTTAAGTTCTTCTTCCTTCTGGGATAAATTTTTTGTCAATATTATCGTTTTTTCCTGATTAACCTTGAATCCTGATGATCTTCCATATTCCTGTAGTATCTTTTCAATGTGCTTTATAGATGTTTCAGGATCTTCTAAATAGAGAATGATGTCATCAGCAAAGGCTTTCAACTTAAAACAACAGTCCTTAATTTGAACTCCTTTTATTGCCTGTTCGTATCTAATTTTGGTGGTAAGTATTTCCAATACCATTATGAATAACAAAGGCGAAAGGGGACACCCCTGCCTGGTTCCTCTTTCGATATTTATGTTAGGGGTTCTTTCTTTGTTAATAATTAATTGGGCTTTCTGGTCTTTATAGATATTATTAATCCAATTCAAGAAGTTGTCTCCCATGTTCATTCTCCTAATGGTCTCAAACAGGAAATGCCAGTTTACCCGATCGAAGGCCTTCTCTGCATCCAATAAAATCATGGCCATCTTTTTTTCATTATGGTGTTCGAAGTACTCGATGATATCAATTGTGGTTCTTATATTATCTTTCAAAAGCCTTCTGGGTAGGAAACCGTTTTGATCTTTGTGGATTAATCTACTCAGAATTCCTTTTAATCTCTCTGCTATAATAGATGAAAAGATCTTATAGTCCACATTGAGTAGAGAGATTGGCCTGTAGTTTTTGATATCATTCTTTTCCTTATTTTCCTTCGGTATTAAAGATATATATGCAGATTTCCATGATTCGGGGATCCCATAAACTTGTATCTCATTTAACACATCTCTCAAAGGTTCTACAAGAATCTCTTCTAATTGTTTATAGTAAGCAGCGGGGAAACCATCAGGTCCCGGTGTTTTATTAGGTTTCAGTCTTCTTATTGCTGTAGAGATTTCTCTATTTGTAAATGGCTGATTTAACATAGATTTTTCTTCTTCATTTAATCTTATGATTCTCTGATTATCCAAATATCTATTTATTTCATTTTTATCTTGTTCCGTATTTAAAGGTTCTTTGTCTAGATCTTCGAAGAATTCTTTAAATGAAAGTAAGATTTTGTCTTGGTCTGTTATTCTTTTCCCTTTATGTATTATTTCTGTTATAATTTTTCCCCCTGCCGTTCTTTTAATTTATTTGCAAGAAATTTGCCAGATTTATTTCCTGATTCGAAATGTCTCTGTTTAGCTTTCCTTAAGTTTCTTTCTATTTCCTTCAATGATATTACTTTTAGCTGATGTTGTAATTTTTCCACCTGATGTTTAAGTGTAATATCTCCTTTCTTCTTCCATTCTTCTTCTTTAATTTTTAATTCCTCTAACAAAAGTTTCTCCTCTCTTTTCTCCTTCCTTTTAATTTCTGTTTGGATTTTTATAAGTAATCCTCTTATTACTGATTTGCCGGCATCCCATATAGTTTTACTCGCCATTCCTTCCGTTTTGTTTTCTTTGAAGTATAGATTCAGGGTTCTTTTAACCTCATTTTTAATGTTGTTATCATTTAATAGATTATTTTGTAATTTCCAATTATACTCCCTTTTTCGTTCTTTTAATTCTAAACTTAGAGGATTATGGTCCGAAATTCTTTTTGATAAGATATCTATGCTCTGAATTTGAGGGATTAGGTTTTTTGATGCGAAGCATAGATCTATCCGTGAGAAGGAGTTGTGGCTTTCTGAAAAAAAAGTAAAGCCATGTTCTTCCTTGTTTTTAACTCTCCACACATCCTCTAATTCGTTATATTTTTTTAGTTCAAAGAAGGATGATGGTAGTCTCCCTTGATTGGTTCGTATTTTTTTCCCCACATTGGATTTTCTATCTATTGTTGGATTGGGAACTGCATTAAAATCACCAAGCAGCAATATGTTGTTATAATCGGTCGCCTTTATATGATCATTAATTTCAGTGAAATACTTTTCTTGGTTTCCCAAGGGTGCATAGACCCCCACAATCAATATTGTCATATTTCTGAGTATAACTTCCACCGCAATATATAAGCCCTCATCATCTTTAAAAATCTCTTTGGATTGATATTTTTTGTTAATAAAGATGGAGACACCTTTCTTTCTTTTATCTGAAAGTGAGGAGAAGCAATAGCCCAATTTAGGGTTTCTTATATATCTTTCTTCTCCTTTCTTTATTTTAATTTCCTGTAAACATATTATGTCACTTCTTAGTTTTTCTAGGTAATGGAAAACAATGCTTCTTTTGTACTTTGAATTGATTCCCTTTACGTTCCAGGAAGTAATTTTTGTTGACATATTTTCTTTTCCCCTCTCTTTTTCTATCTCCTCTTCTTCCTCTTCTTTCTCCCCTCTATCTTCACTTTTCTTCTACTTCTTTTTTTTTATTATTATTCCACCCCTTCCGCCCCTTTATAAAAATTTTTTTTGTTAACTTTATTTGCTATTAATAAAATGATGTGTTTATTTAGAGAAAAGACTGTTTTTAATAATTTATCTTCCTTAATACGTTAACTTCGTTTCAATACTTTACTGAAAGAAGTCGATAGAATCAAGTTTCAAGCTCCAAAAGAAGATTATGTTCTTCAAGGCTCGAAGCAATCTCTTTCCTTTTTTCTTCTTGGAATATTTGTTTGGCTAAAGGTCCTTCTTCTTCTGTGTCTATACCATCCTCTTCTTTCTCGTTTCTCTTCTTTCTTTTATTGGTTCTCAGTTTCCAATCTCTCGGTTGGTTTGAGCTTTCTTGTCTTCCCTCATCCTTCTCTTTAAATTCTCTTCTTATTTTTCGTTCTATGTCCCGAGCTTTCTCTTCATTATCTATCTTGTATCTTTTTTGGTTATAATAAAAGGAAAGCCCTTCAACACGTTCCCATCTGTAATTGATATTGATATGTTTTAGGAGTTGCGTTAGTGTTTTATACTTAAGTCTTGCCGCCAAAATCTGTGGAGGGAGATCTTTAAATATTTTAATTTCTTGATCTTCTATAATTAATTTCACTTCATAATTCTTCTGGATTATTAAATCCCTCATTTTTGTTCTTACTAGACTAATCACAATATCTCGGGGTATTTTTTTCTCACGAGCTTGGACTGAGTTTACGCGGAATAATTTATCGATTTCTTGTTCCATTGATTCTTTAGGGATTCCCACATATTTCGCTAATTCCGGAACTAATCTCTCTGAGAGGTCTTCTTCATTTTTTTCAGGCAATCCTCTAATCTTAATACATTTATCTCTATATCGAAGCTCATTATTCCATTCCATTGTCTGTTGTTGTTCCTGTTTTTTTATGATTTCTTTTGAAGTATTTTCCAAATCCCCGGTTTTTTCCTTGATTTTTTCCACTTCCTTCTGGGTATTTTTAATATCACATGTTATCTTTTCCATTTTTTTCCCAAAGGACTCAAGTTCTTTTTTGAAATCTCTCTTGACTTCTTCTCTCATTTCTTTAATTTCTCCTCTAATTTCCTGAATAGATCCCCTCAAATCTTCTTTCATTTCTTGTCGCAATTCTCTCATTTCCTGTCTAATTTTTCCCACCTCCTCTATCAAATGCATAATCGGGTCTGTAATCTTTATTGTACCCTCTGTAGATCCTCTTCTCGGGGTTTGTATTTGGGTTTGAAGTAATGTTTTTTTATTAGCTGCCATGATTTCTTTATTCTCCTACTAATATAATCAATATAGTCGTTCACAGATAGATAGTACACTAGATAGCTTACTTATATGAAGAGAAGGTTCATGTGAATAATAAGTTCACAGTTTCAAATATCCTTATGTGGTTTCCACTTCACAGTCCTAAAACAGTTCTTTAGCAGATCAGTCGATTTAACAGTAAAGAGAAGGCAAAGAAAAAAAAGAGAGATTTTTCCTACAGTATCACAATAAGTATAATTCATTTATAGACAGTTAAACAGTTAGACACACAATATCATGATTATACTAACAATAAAATATCAATAGTAGTAGTAATGGAGTAGATTTTGTCTTCGTGTCTAAAATGTATATTGCGACAAGTCAAATATACTTATATAGTTACCACTACGTAGTCCTAGAACAATTCATTAGCAGTCCATTGTTATCCCAATAGCTTTAACAATAAAGATAAAGCAAAAAAGAGAGATTTTTCCTATAGTATCACAATAAATATAATTCATATATAGGCAGTTAGACACACAGTATCATGATTATACTAACAATAAAATATCAATAGTAGTAGTAATGGAGTAGATTTTATCTTCGTATCTAGAATGTATATTGCGATAAGTCAGATATACTTTTATAGTTTCTACTACTTAGTCTTAGAACAATTCCTTAGCAGTCTATTATTATTCCAATAGATTTAACATTAGAGAGAAAGAAAAAAGAAAAAGAAAAAAAATAATTATAGTTCATATATAAGCGGTTAAACACACAATATCATGATTATGTTAAAAATAGATTATCAATAATAATAGTAATGAAGTAGGTTTTATTTTCACATCTAGAGTGTATTTTGAGATAAGCCAAAATTTATTTCTTTTTTTCTTCTCTTTCCCCCCTTAATTGCCAGTAGTGTCAACACCAATAAAGTTAACAATCTAAAATCTCTTTTAAGCTTTTCCAAATTTTTTTTGCCATTTCCATGATGGAGCAGAAAGGAAAGGAGAGCAGTACAGATATTACGCTTAATACATTGTTAGGCTGAGAGTCTAGTTATAAATAGAAAGTATATATATATATATATATGTAATAACACAATCCCACAATTTCACCCTACTCTCCTTTTTTTTATAGTTTCCTCCCCCTTTTCTTGTCCTTGTTGTAGTTTCTGATTTTAAATTTCCATTCAACAGTATTACATTTGCCCTGGTATAGACCTTGTAAAGAATTCTCTAATTATTACATATAAATGTTCTCCCTTTTTTCAGTACTTAATAAGTCTCTTTTGTCTATCATAAGTCCTTTCTCCTGGTTACTGTGAGCTCTTCCAGATGTGTTTGTCTCTAAGGCGTTGTCTGTGGTTATCTAATGTTCTCAGTAGTAACCCTTTACTCTTTTTTTTCTTTTTTCTTTACAACTCTCTCTCTCTCTCTCTCTCTCTCTTTTAGTCCTCTTGCAAGTCACCCTTCCACACCTTATATATGGAGAGAAACAGAGTCTTTTAATATCTTTGGATGCTATTGATGTTATTTCTTCCTCTCTTCAATCTCTTTCTGCTGTTTATTTATCTTTCGCGCCTCTATCTTCTTCTCTCACTTAAACGTTCTGCTCCATCTCTTCCTCTTTCTCTTTACTTTATAGCTCTATAAGCACAGTGTTAGTCCATCCCCCAACAAGAGTTGCTACTTGCCGAATTTCACAGCATCAGTGTCCTTTACGTCAGTTTCTTTGCTTTACTGCTTTACTGCTTTTCTTTCCCTGTAGTTTCCCTCGCTTCGCTCTTTCCCCCAGTCTCTCTCGCTCACTCACCACACCTCGCTCTCCGACGCTCATTCAGGTTGGAAGCATGGGGAAATCTCAAACCAAAGGTAGAGAAATTGTTTCTGCCATCTCATTTGTGAAATATTTTTTAAAGAAAGCTTTGAATGAAGGGAGGGGGCGTTTCTGGTCTCGGTCAAACCGAGCAACAACAATGGGTGTCTTCGGTTCTTCGGCCCCTTGGGCACGCTGCCGCGGCGTCAAACCTTCGTGGTCTGGCCCCAAACGTGTGCGTTTTCTTCAAGGGTGCCCCCCACGAACCGCTAAGCTAGCCCCTCGTATCGGAGGAAGCTAAGGACGGGTTGAAGTAAGCCCCGTTCCTCCAAGCACCACTGTTGTAGGAGACCAGGTCGCGGAACTCCCGAACCTGCGTCCTCCTTCGGCGCCTCCCTCCCCGGAAGTTGGATTTTATTTGGATTAGTTGGTTTTTAATATGTAGTTTTCAATCTTATACTGTTTAATCTTGTTTTAAGGGGGGCAATATATATATATATATATATATATATGGATGTATTTTAACTTGTTGTACGCCGCTTTGATTGCCTGGCAAAAAGTGGGATAGAAATTTTAACATTATTTATTTATTATTATTTATGTTGGATTTGATAAGAATTTGTACATTGGTGGCCCACAGTGTGAGAACTGGGTACATTGCCACACCTGGATACAGTCTTCTTGAGGGAACCAATACAGTACCTGGGAGTATTCCTATATCCATCTCTGCTACTGGGGCCCCAGATGGACTCCATGATTCGGAGTACCTGGTGTTAGCTACTACTAGTCTCCCAGGTGCAGTCTTTCCCAACAGGGACATATCCATAGTAATTTATATACTAATAACTTCCTGATTAGACTCCAGCAATGCTGTATACACTGAGCTGTCCTTCATGAAAACGTGGAAGCTGCAGCTAGTGCACAGTGAAGCAGCTAATTTGTTGACAATAATATAATATGTAAACCACATAGTACTAGTATTAAATAAATGACACTGGCTTTCAATATACCTCTGGTTTAAATTCGAGGTTCTAGTGATGACCTTTAATGCTCTAAATGGACAGAAAACATGATTTTATGACAAGGTAAAGCAAGGTAGCCATTACAAGGAACTAACTTAAAGTTATGAATGGGCAGCAAACATATGCACTAGCATGCACGTGTACACACATAGTTCCAGGGAGGGGAAGAGGGGTTTTCTGCCTCACATTTAAAAATATTGTGTATTAATCACTTTCACTGATGGAATGTACAATTTACTGCTCTGCCTCAGGCAGAAAAATGTCTTAGGTGGGCCTACTTTTCAGGTTGCTCAACATCAACACTTTTGATCATGTTTGGAAGGACAAAAGGGAAGTAAATGAGTTACCATGAAGGTAGCCTGTTACATTCTACATGAGTAGTAATTTCTCAAACAATACTGGAGCAGCACTGGGTAGAATGTGTTACAGTGACCTACCTTTAGTATCAGGTTTGAAGGCCTGTGTGATAGGCATATGGTACAAATCTGTGATGTTTGCATACCTTGTCTTTTATTTTGCCTAACTGATGGCTACCGATCAGCTATAGGCACTTCTTGCTCAGACAAACCAGGGAGTGAATGTGAAAAGAAAGAAGACAGTAAAGCAGTAACCCTGCCATAGACTCTAGACTCAGTGAATCGTTTGACAAGAAAAGATATACACTGGCAGAGAGAACAGAATGGAAACTGCAGTATTGCAAAGTGCAGACATAGATCTGCAAGAACACTGCAGGCAATATTGTTGTTCTGTTGCACCTCTCTTCCTTCTCTGGAATGGCAAAATCTACAGATCGCATGCCTTTTATAAAATGAGATCTGCATAAATTCACAAGCAGGTGATAATCTCTCTGGACGTTACACAAGAAAGCTGAATAACACTCATAATGACAATTCTACTAGAACTGATTTATAGATCAAACCACATATTTGCTTGCATATAACCAAAGGAAAAGATGGATGTGAGTTTGACACCAATTCTCAACCAGGGAGATGCACTGAATGGCCATGTGTGTTCATCACTAAATACATACTGCTTTCATCTGTTCAGTCCACCATAGGAAATACAATGACTGAAGGTACACTGCAGTTTTCATTAGTAGATCCAATAGTGATGTTGCCTTCAGCATAGTTACAAAGGCAGCACATGTAATTGTCTATATGCCATTCTAATGTTAATTTTTAAAAAATGGGTGCTGATAAGAATATAAAAGAAACACAGATTTTTTTACTGGCAAAATCAGCAGCACTACAACCACAAATTATGCTGTATACCCAACATTATTCTATTGTGTCTCTGCAGAAGTGTCTTTCTGGTGGTTTTGGAAACCCATCCAGAATCAAAAGGATCTAGTGGCAGAAACATCTTCATAAATAGTTAAATTTGAACTTTTTTAAAAAATTGAAAGAATGACATTAGGGTTGGGAGATCCAGGCTTAGTTCCCCACTAAGCCATAAACTTACTTTGCAATTTCAAACAAATCACACTGGTTTAGACTGTTCTACCAGACAGGAAGGTCTGACTCATATCCAGGTGAGAGCCACTGAATAGTGCACCAGACCAGTTCTGGAGCCCTGCGTACAGACATGCAAGAAATCGGAAAATCACTGTTTATGTAATAGTCATTATATTTTCCAGTTTTAAAAAAACAGTGGGATTGAAGAATGCTGGTGATATTCTTATCTGAGATGGGAAGTTAGAGCTGTCAGTAAGGAAGTTCCTTTATTCTCAACAGGTGTTGTCCTTATATGGTGCTACTTTATAACATTTTAGAGACATATTCACTTGCTACTTACAAGCTTGATAAATGCACAAACAGAGGACTGCCTAGCTCAGGCCCTCTCCATTGTTGTTTTCCTCAAATGGAAATCAACCTATCTGCAGAGAAGAGGTTTCTGTTCACATGGAGGCTCTCCATTTAAGCAAAAAACCTTAGAAGCCAAGAACCTCTCTTGCACAAAGTGCCCCTGTCAGTGGCATTACTATGGGGATGCAGGGGATTCAGACCACATCAGGTGACACCACTGCTCCTCAAACATCTGTCTTTGGACAGAAACAGGCTGTGGCATTTACCTGTGTCCCATTAAAATGCTGAAGAGATGGGTTGAGTGGGGTAAGGCTCAGTGTGAGGAGAAAGGAGAGTCCCCAAGGTTGGGTTTGTTTTTCTTTTAGAAAAAAAAATCAAATTTCAAAAAAAATAATTTTTATTTTTTAAAAAAATACTATTTAAAATTTTCTTTAAACATGTCACATTTTACTAAAAAATACATTTAGGATGTGTGTATGATATTGCAATTAAAAGTATGATTTCAATTGTGCTATTTGTTCATATCACAACTATTGCCTTTACATTCAGTGATATATGGAAATTATGAATTATGAGTAATATTAATACAAAAAATTCCTAAGGATTCTATCTGGGGTAGTATGGGAGGAGGTCAATGGGGGAAGGGGGGGTGACACCATGCACAAGATGATGCCAACCCTAGCACTAACTCCTGTGCTTATCAGACTGTGAAATAAATGAATAAGGCTGCTGTCAGGCATTGTTGTAAGGATGATTCAGTCAGTCAGAATCTCATTGGACTGATATGATCCAGAAGCACTCCAGTATAATCTTATCTGATCCAGAACCAATGCAAATTAGGTTGAATTGGTCTGGTTTAGTTTTGAGGTTGGTTAATTTGCTTGCACAGCATTAAGATATGGAATAGATGACAAAGAACCAGTATCTCTGTGGCAACAGCAGGTTTCTTCCTAGAGGTGGGAAGGATATAGTTCACACCTTCTGGTACTCTGCTGACTGAGGAAGTTTACTCCTACTCTCTATCTGATCAGGTTGCTTGGTTAGCCTTTGCTAAAGTTAGTGGGTGTCTCCTCTGGGATTGTTATTCCTTTTGTTTGTGGAGGTTACATTTCCAAGCAGGTTTTCGGTATGGCATCTGCTAGGAAGCAAATATTATGATAAAGTGCATGTTTGTGGAAACAACAGTGCATATACACCAACATTACAAGTCAAGAGAGCATTTTTGAAAAATCAATGATCGCCTGCCCCCCGGGCATCACCAACCATCTTACAGAGAAAATTCATAATTGCCAACTAAGTTTCAGGGAGTTTGCACATCACTAGATAATAACAAATAGACTTGACAGTTTGGATGTTACATCAGCAAAGTGATCATATTGGTTTAATTATAGATAAATAATTGCTAAACAGCAGAGATGGGATTAAGTTTTTGTAGAGCTCCAGATTTGGGGCTGGGTTGAGTGACCTGCAAGTTTCTAGAATACAGTTCCCATTGGATTCTTGCAGCCTGCTTATCGATGTGGGATAATGGCTGCCTTTAGAGGTTTTTTTGATTTAGGGCTTCCCTCTGCTTTAGACATTCTGGCACTACACTATTCTTTATACAGACTCAATGGGTGTTTCTTGTACTTGAATGTAATTCCTAGTACAAAGCCTGAACATCATTTGAGGATTTTAAAATTGTCTCAGCCTCAACTTTGTATCATGTGTTACTGGTCAACTTTTTCCATGGCAATTTTTAGAGAGGAAAAAAAAATAGAGCAATGAGTTCTAATTAAAACACTTTTCCTATTAGGGGAAATAATGGTTACATTTACCTTGTTTTATGGACCTTCCTGTCTCTCTTTGCTGAACATGCAAAACTTTTTTGTAATAAAATCTACCCCTTTTTATTACAAGGCACCATCTTTTTTATTTGGTGATGACAGTTCTGTCTTCTCAAGATAATGAATCAAGGACTACATTTTAGATCTTTAAATCCAAGCAATAACTACTGCACTCAATATCATCTCCCTCTTCCCTTTTTGATCTTTTGAAAATGCTCATCTCTTTTCAGTCACATTTCCTGCCCTAATACTGCCTTCCCAAATGCACTGATTTGTTCTTTGTCTTTTCATTTTTATGTCATTCATTAGGTCAATGTTGAGATTTGTCTTTCGACTCCTATATTCTTCTTCTATTTTTCATATTTAATGAGGTGCAAGGAATTTTGCAATAAGGACTCATTGAAGCTGTCATTTATTGACATGACTTTGTTCTATTTGAGTAATAAATGCCCAAATTCTTTCTGTTTCTAACAATATTCCTCCCTGTTACTAAGGATCATTTTCAGATTCATGTACTTTTGTTTCTTCTTTCTCTAGATTGTTATCTTTCCAAAGAAACTTGGAAAATTAAGTCTGAAGACATGGATATAATACTGGCAAACATTTCTAAGTACATCATTATAGGTAAATGAAATGCTAGCTTTGTTGAATTCTCCTATTAATACAAAAGTGCTTTATCAGGACATTCTAAGAGATTTTGGCTCTAGTCCCACTAAAATTAATAGTAGCTGGCTAAACATCATGGGGGACTTAATTTTGTAGCTTGTTGAATTGGCTTCAATAGCTAACTTCAGCTGGACAGGGACCACTCTCCAGAAAAGTTGGTGGAAAATTTTAAACTCTCTTTTAATTTACAACAGGGGGTTATTCTTGATTTACATACTAGCTAATTAGAAGAAATAGGGAATTACATCCACAGAGTATAAGCATGTATCTGTGTCGAACAGAGCACATCTTATCACAAACTCGGGTCTTGAGTTAATTTCCTACTTCCCAAAGTTCTCAACGCCTTTCCTGCATTAATTATAATTATGTCAATTTGTTATATGTACTCTATAATTAAAATAACTGCTTGGCTTTTATTTTTAGTACTGCTAAATGAGGAACGAAGGTGATTTACACAACCATTCAAATTATAAGTGCACTATTGATGTCTTCAAGAAATATGGAAAAACAAAAATTAACCCAGAATTATTTGATATTGGAAAAAGATCCTCAGTCAGAAGTCTCTTAGTAGATGTCAAATCTGATTCTGGTACTCATACCAGTATAATAGAAAAGGATTAGCACTTTGTAACTAAATTATCTGCCTCTCACATGCAACCAGAATAATCAAACATTATGAGTCTGAGAAATACATTTATTAGGAGGGACCGCAATCCATAGATCAGGCTTCTGATGAAATGAGAGGTGAGAACAAGTTTTCTTGATTTTAAAGTCAAATCCTAGTTATCAGAGCCTTAAAATGGGAAGTACAGCTTTAATAAACACACATTTGTCTTAGCCAGCATAGCTAAGCACCCAATCCAGTAGGTGGTGTACAAATTCCAGGTGTCCTTGGGGGTCTTTTGGACAATGAAGCAAACAGTGGTTGATCTTTCAATTCTGAAAATATAAAATAAAACAGTTATTCAAATCTGCCTCTGATGACTCTGCTTGACTGTCCCTAGTTTTGTGAAGGACTATGAGTCATAGTCACTCACCAGTAGTGCCACCTTGCATGTTCACCCCTCCCTGTCCTCCATAGCGGATGAGAGTCAGCCTCTTGACTCAGTTAAAGTCTCTGAAGGAGATATACAAGGAACAGGAATAAAGAGTGAGGAGTAAAGAGTATACATACTTTATGCTCCAACAATAATAGTTTTCAGCTTCTTAGCACTAAATGGATGAGGCCTCACCATTTAGTGAAGGTGGAATACCTGGCTCAGTTGGTTAGGCACATTTTGCTCCTGTGTCATCTTCTCCAGGCTGGGAGGAATATGTGGAATTAAAACAGTCCATCAATGCAGATCCCATGCCATCCCACTCCACCGTAACCCACCCAACCCTCATCCAGTGAGGTGTACAGTCAAAAGTCATTTGTCGAACTCCAGAGCAAAATTGGAGAAACAACAGGAGAGAATAAAACAAGGAGCAAAACGGTGATATAATTTCAATCAGGTGTGGAAAGATAAGAAAGGAAGGAAGAACACGGAAGTTTTGTTTTGTTTTGTTTTGAAAGAAAAAAATGAAAGAAATGCTTCTGGCTTTGCCTTAGAACCTTTTATGGGACAGAAATGAGAGGCCTCCATAGGAATGAATTACTGGAGGAATCCAAGATTCTTTTGCAACTGTTGAATTATTAAAATAATGATTAATGTGAAGAGTCAAACACACACTAATGTTAACACAATGAATTTAAGTTTGTTGAGTTCCTCTACAATCAACAAAATATATAAAGCTTTTAAAACTTAACACTCCAGTCTCTGAACAATACATTTTAAGAAGAGGATTCTGCTTCCATCTTGCCAAGATGATGATTCTTTTCCCTTCTTTAGACATGATTAATGTATTTTGACGTATGTGTAGGATCTGACAATTCTCTAACTAGGAAATGAGATTGGTAGAGTGAGGTCCTGTCAGAACAGGCCAGGATACTGTGGAGACAGTCCTGAGTATCCTAATCCAGCAGTTGTCCCAGCCTGACCCTTTGCTGCCACAGGTCACTTGTTTCTGGGGTTAGAACAAGGTGCCTGGTGACTATCACATGTTGACAACAGATGTGTTGGGTGGCTCAGCAGAATGCTGTACAGACAACTGCCATACTGTGGGAATGGAGGGCTCTGGACCTTCCCAGAAGATCTAGAGCAAGAGGAATATTTTTTAATCCACTGTAAGATTGTTCTGGTATGGAATGATCACATGTAATTGTTTGATCACATAGAAATGACATTTGGGATGAGCGCTGTCCAAATAGGAAAATGCCAGAATGCAAATAGGTTCTTGAGGATTCTTTGTGGCAGTCCCGTTATGTATTGTGCCATACAGGTATGTTCTTGAGATTGTGTGAACTACAGTGTTATAGCAGTCTAAATGAATTTCTTCTTCAATGTTATAACAGTCTGATGTGAATTATCTGACAACAGTTTCATGGGTTTATATAAAACACTTATTGGGATCCTGTTAGTGACATATCCACATGTAACTTGGGGTTATGCACACTTACAGCTTGTCTTGGATGGTGTATAACATAGTTCCTCATGACACTGTTAACCCCTCCTGAGGCAGCTGCCATGCCCTAGAGGTGCTGTCATGGTGTTTATGTGCCGAGGGAGAAGGCGTTGTCCAGTTAGCACTCATCTGAGTTGCAGTGCTGTAGCTAGGGGAGAGAGAGAGACGAGTTCATGTTCCCAGATCTCCAGGTACAAAGTTTCTCATGTTTCCCCGTTCATATCAGGGAAGGCAAAAGATGATCATTCATTTCCCTTGGCTGACACAGATTAACTCATTCTATTACATGTGGCATTCCAATAAAAGGAAGGGAAAGTGAATCAATGGCCTGTTACAGACAGCCAAAATAAAGCTGCTTCGAGTCACAGTGATGGGGTTTCAATTATGCATATCATCAAGAGTCCAGAAACCACACCAAAGCCATGCTCCAGCCTTAGGGCTGGAGTGTGGCTTTGGTGGTGACTTCTGGACTCTTAGGACGCATGCATCATTGAAACACCATACCTGCACTGTGACTCAAAGCAGCTTTATTTTGGCTGTCTGTAACAGGCCAATGTTTTTAAGGGATAGGTGAGAATTTTATTATGTTTAATTCCTGATCAGAATTTACTAAAGTTCACACAGTTCAGGAAAAAGTAAATGGGTCTTCTTTCTGACAGATCTGCCAATCTTATTGGGATGGATGGCAATTTCATCACAGCTTGTTTTTGACGCTAATTTCCCAAAATTAACAACATACTGATGAGAGAGAAAGCAAACCTTGACAGATTTGTTCCAATTCATTCTGAATAGGTGTATAACTGTGTTAACATAACTGCAGATATGCAGTTGTGTTATTGCACTGTGTTTACTTATTTTACACACTCCAGAAATAAGGGGAAATATTTCACAGTTTCCAGATGACTTCACAAACAGCAAGCTGTTGAATAGTTATTTTTAAGTCACAAATTAATTCTGTTGGTATGTGCTATACAATTTTCCTACCATTAATTTCTAGATTTACTAGTACATTTATTCATTATCACTTGGGCAAATCCTATCTTTCAAAAGGCTGGTTGCCAGGATCTCTTGGCTTCACAATCTATTCCAGTGCAAAGGGCAACTCTTAGCCTGTGTATTCAGCAACAGTATGGCCCAAAACACACTGCAGAAACCATCCAGTTTGAGACCATTTTAACTGCCCTGGCTCAGTGCTAGGGTCTCTTGGGAATTGTAGTTTATTGTGGTCCCAGAACTCTCTGACAGAGAAGGCTAAACGTTTCCCAAAACTACAGTTCCCAGAATTGCCTAGCCCTTTGCACTGGAATAGATTGTGAGGCCAAGGCCCATGCAGTTCATGGTAGAACTCACAGTTCCACTTTGATCCACAGAGATCCTTTTTTCATAATCTTCAGCAACAGAAAAAATTTGCTGGGAAATGTATTTTGTGTAAAAAAAACATTGTTTTCATGGGAAAACATTTTTTGTGACCCAAAAAACAGAAAGAAAATTTTCACAAAAATGTCTTGAAATGCCAAAAAAGTTTCAACACCTCATAATCACTCAGAAGACTTTTGAAATATTTTCTTTTCATGTGTGAGAACAAGATAAGAAAAGAATTACAATCCTGCTTCAGGCAATAATTTTACTAAATTTCATCATCATTGAAAGTACATTTGCTAGGGACACAAACAGTGGCCTGTTTGGTGGCTGCTCCTAGACACTAGAACTTTCTGCGAAGGGGACAGGTTTTGATTCTCTGTTGTACTTCTCCCAGAAAGCAAAGACATTTCATTCAGGAAACCTTTTTAACAACTGACTGCTATTTCTTTTATTGTAGTTTCAGTGTGATTTTTTTTCCAAATTAATATTAAATAATAAAATAGGATCTCTTTGCCACACATTAGGTTCCAATTCAATCCATTAAAATTTTCACCCCAGTCTGACAAGTCTAAAGTCAGCCACATACTTTGACTTGCTCTGACATTAGTACACTCAAGCTGCAATGTGTTCATTAGACTCAAAGTGCTTCCCAAGAGGGTCAAATACATTCTTGCAGTAAAATGCCCAATTCTAAAATGCAAATAATTGTTCCACCTTAAAGAAATCTGAGGCCAGCATTTCTTTGTTACACTTGTTTAACCATCTAGATCACTACTGGTTTGCCTATTTTATATTCCTACAATGTTATGATCATTTTATATTCTTCCAATAAGTCTCTTTCCCATCATTCCAAGCATGCGCATATATATATATATATATATATATATATATATATATATATTCAAGTTGCCATTTCTTCACAGAAGATTACATTACATGTTACAAGAAGCCTGTGATACAGAAAGGTGTCATGTAACTTCCATAGGAAAATAAGGGTGAATATTTTGGCAGTGTAAGCGATATACTAACTTTCTGAGTAATAAACCTCCCATTTATGTTGTTTTCTTACTATTAATTTTAAACTTTAAACCCTCTTGCAAAATTGGTTCTTTGTTTGGCATAAGCTGAATGACTAAATCTGAAACAATTTTATTCTAGCCAAAAAAACTCCCACACCAAACCAAAAGTTGTTTTGATTTTGATCACGTCTGCCAGAAAAATAGTAAACATTTTATGTTTTGGCAATGGCACTTGGCATTATCAGTTCTGAACTGGTTTGGCTTTGCTTTAGTCTTGTGTTAATGTTTCTTGAGACACTGGTAATATTGCTATAATCTCATACACACTGACCAGAATCCTCCTTTGGGATGAAGCCTGGATGGGAGGAAGAGGGAGAGAAAGATACAGGTTTTAAATACCAAACTCTGGTTATTGGTTATAATTTATTCAATTACAGTCAGCCCTCTGTATCCTCAGTTTTTTTACCCAGGGATTCAACCATTCAGGGCTTAAAAATAGTCAAAAAATAATATAAATCCCAAAAACAAACCGAGTTTTTACTACTGTATTTATATAAGAGACAGCATTTTATTATACCATTGTATTTAATGGGACTTGAGCATCCATGAATTTTGATATCCACAGGGGATCCTAAGACCAAAACCTAGTGGATACCAAGGGCCCATTGTACTTAATTTATACATAGCATATGGTCCAAAGCAATAATGTTTTAAAAAGTGCAGCAAACAATCTTGTTTTACCAAATGATTCTACATGGTTGACAGCAGATGAAAACAAATTTAAAAGATAATTAAAAAGATGAAAAAGAAAAGTACAGCATGCCCTTTTCAAAACTCCTTTGTGATTTTGTATTGGGCCAGAGGTTCAACATCCTTCCTGACACTGATGTGATGAGTTACTACTGCTGCAGAAGCCTCAGGATGTTAATGGGTCTCCATAATTTTGGACCTCCAAAGCAAGACTCCTATAAAAGTGTGGATGCCAAGATGCCCCACCTGAACTGTGTTTAACATGTCTGGACATTCATAGCCTTCAGGAGAGCATCCTGATACATGACCTGGCTATGGAGCTAAGGAAAAGTGGACCTCAAGCAGTTTTTAGTGTGTGCATCATCATGCCAATCTATTTGTATTTGTCAGTGTTTGCATAGCTTTTGTGGAATTGAGAGTGATGCACTTTAAATATGTGGAATGTGGCCAATATTTATAAAACTTTAATGTAAGCACAGGCTGCTAGAGCATTGCTAAAGCTTACATAGACATGAATCCTGAATCAGAGACAACTGGTAACTCTGTGTGAGGTATAGAATCAGCACAAAACTAATGAGATATTTTTAAAAATATACAGATTTTGAGTTTAGAGAAGTTCATTAAAATGTGTGGTGCATTTAAAAAAAAATCCTTAAACACAGTATAACAATTGTTTTGAGCAAAATCTCCCTTAAATGTAACATACAAACATGACCCCTCTTGTTAGCCCCAATTAGTCTAGGCACATTAAATCAATTTACATATTTACATATGTGTTTATATAGAAGGATACCACTGATTCCATGGGTCTACTCTAGTTGAGACTTAGGAACTGCCTAAATATCACCAGTTATTATATTTTTATGGACCATAAGCCAAGGAACCTGTGAAACAGGACAAACGGGCTTGCTTTGCCTGTAAATTCAAACCACCTGACTTTTCTTCACTTCCCCTCATAAATCACATGTATCTTTCCTTCACCAATGTCAATGTTCTGACACTTTATCCCTGGGCCTTAGAATGTTTGTGACCATTACATGCCATCCTAGAAGCTTAGTGAATGGCTGGGTTTCTGTGGGGCTCATTTCATCAAAGAAAAGTACCATTCTAGCATTTCTGACCTCCAGCTTTCTGTAACATTGTCACAGTTCAGAAAAATTCCTTAAAAACATTCACAGATTGCCAGGCAACTAACTGTGGATCACTGTTAACTAAAGGTTTCATTCCTGTGACTTTCTTAAGCCTTCCTTTAAACCAAATGTACTAATTTTCCAGCAAATTTAAATATACTACTTTAAATAAAAGCCTTATTTTTAAGTCCATGGTAAATTTGTGTCTATTAGATCCAGTCTCACTGAGATGCAAGTGGAAAGGACATGTAAACTGATTTGGATATTCTGGCTCCCCTCCTCCTTGAATATTTGTTTATCTATCTGCATTTCTAGGAGAAGGGGTTGGGATATACTCAAAACAATGATGGCTTGCTACAAGGAAGGCAGAGGAAAGATGGGGGCACCACCATTATCTTCCCTAGGTAGCACATTCTCCGGGGAATCTTTGTATTGAGCAAGTCTTCCCATAAACCAGATATTTCTTTTCTTCTCCAGTGTCATTGTTCTGACACTTTACTCCTGAGCCTTAGAATGTTTGTGACCATTACATGGTCCAGAGGAAGCAACCAAAATGCTGAAGGGTCTGAAAACTATGTCCTCTGGGGAACAATCTAGGGAGCTGGGTATATTTAGCCTGAGGAAGGGAAGGTTAAGAGGTGATATGATAGTTCTGTTGAAATAGCTGAAGTGGTATCATATTGAGGATGGAGCAAGCTTGTTTTCTGCTACTCCAGAGGTTAGGACACAGAGCAATGGATGCAAACTACAGGAAAAGAGATTCCACCTCAACATGAGCAAGAACTTCCTGACAGCAAGAGCTGTTTGACAGTGGAACACACTCCCTTGGAGCTTGGTGGAGTCTCCTTCTTTAGAGGCATTTAAACAGATGCTGAATGGCCATCTGGTGTGTGTGTGTGTGTGTGTGTGTGTGTGTGCTTTAATTGTGTATACCTTCATGGCAGGGGGTTGGACTTGATGGCCCCTGAGGAGGAACTCTATGATTCTATGGTTCTAAGTCCAAGCAACTGGTCAACTAGGAGCTGGTTTACTATTTGGTAGGCGTACATCCCCTGCAGACTAATGTCCAAGGGGAAGTCTTTTCTCCAGTCTACCTTGGTGTCCTGGCCAGTCCTCTAGGAAGAGGATCTCTGCAGCCACAACCCTTAGTTTTGACATTGCCATGTAGATCAATACTGTGTGTTATATTATTATTTTGTTGTTCTATTTTGTTTCTTACAAGTCAAGTGTCTGGGCATTGAGTTGGATCCATTTTAGGGGGGACGTTTACTCCAGTCAGCCAGAACTAGGTCAACAACTGTCAGCCAGAGGACATTTTCTTCAGCTACCCCAAACTGTGGAAAGACCTGCCAGAAAAGATTTGACAGCGGAATATACTGTCCAGATTTAAAACAGCATTAAAAACTAAGCTCTTCCGGCAGGTTCATCCAGATGATTTGTACATTTAGAATTTTGAATTATGAATTTTAAATATGGATTGTTTTAATATGTATACATCTTATTTGTCTTAGATGTGTGTTTTAAGTGATGTCTTTTTAACTGCAGACTGTGCCCACCTTGTGGTCTCTGGCGCTTCTCTCAAGGAATCTTTGAGATACTAACGGGAGAGCCTCTCTTGGAAGCCATCCCTGCTGTACTTCAAAATGTTGGGGAGAAAGCAACAGCATCTTATACCCAGGGGAATCCTATAAGCTTCCATCCCATCAATTTTCCCACTGGGTGTGTTTTATAAGCTGGCAAGTGAGTAAGCTGGTGCATGGATCCATCATTCTTTGTGTGCCAGGGTTTAGAAAAGTATAACCAATAAAACTTGTGATCAATTTTAACTCCATCAGAATGTGTATAAGTGTATATATGTTTGTTTGGTTTTGGGCTCACACACTTTCCCCTGCCCTGAAAAGCCTTATATCTCACCCACTGATGTTTTTGTATCCAGCCTAGCTACCTGAAGGCAATAACCCTATCTATGACATTTAGAGACTGCTTGCATCATGCTGTAGTAAACTGTTTTTTTTTTTTTTACAGAACTGCAGTCTTTGCCAGTTTGCTTCCAGACTCAGTTTAAGAAAACACTTATCACCTGATAACTTCCTTGGAATCCATTATATATATATTCTGTCTACTGCACAGGCAGACAACATTTTAACTCTTCCACAATGCTCCCAACATAGAATTGTTGAGTAATATACAAAGTCCTTTTGTAAAATATTGCAAGCATGGAGAAACTCAGTCACATGATGCTTGTGTGAGTACTGCCATCCAAGCCAGGTTAATCTGTGTAGAGCTTCAACAGAGGAGGGGATCCACCAGATTACATTCTTCTTAAGGCACCCTGAAACCTGTTGTTGGCTCAGATGTCATTCTTTCAGAGCTGGACAATTTGCAAGCTGCTTTCTGTGTACAGTCTGCTTATGTTAAAAAAGAACAAAACTCTTTTTCATCAAGTTTTTCACAGACACTTCAGTTTCGGCATGAGTTCTTTGATCATCTATAGAATTATCTTGTTAGATTTATAAAGGATAAAGTACAGAATACCTTCTAAGAATATGATGTCCTTTTTATCGAGAGACAGAATTTGGTTTCACCCTGAAATGGTTTGTATCAAATTTTCAGTCAGTCATCATTTATTACAGTCCATAGACCCAAAATTTCCATATAGTCAAGAGATACAAATACTCAAAATTCCCCACAATAAACAAATGTCAAAGGGATTACTAAATCTAACTCTAAGTGTTCCTTTATACAGAGGGGGCTCTAATCCTTGCTGCCTGAGAGAGAAATTTAGTAACTTTGAGAGTGACTTATCTTTCAACAAGAATTTCAAATTGAACCTAATCCAATCCAATTCAGATTTGAATCTGAATCAAAATTGGGAAATCCAAACTAATTCCAACTGAAAAATAAATACAGTCATTTTTTTTAATTATTTGGTTGTGCCATTTTTTGGCATGCATGCATGTTATCTGGAGACATATAGTAGCCTTTCTATGAGGGAGTAATTTTGCCAAATTGCCAACAAGTTGAGGTTTTGTGATAGCCAGCTTTACAGTTTGGGTTTAAAGGGCCATAACTTAACTTTGCACATAAGGAGATAGGATTAAAGCTTCAGAGGTGTTAATCTTGACAAAATACAATGATATGTATCTAGTGGTGTGCCACCTTTAATGTCAGCTTTATGTCAGTGTGTTTACTTTTCTAATATGTGCTGTTTTCCTGCATTATGGCACTGTATGTTTTTTTATTGTGTGTGTGTGTGTGTTGCTTGTGCACTTATACTCTCTCTATATAACTGACATGACACACACATAATAGCAGTGTCTCTGACATTTATACACTGCTTGCATCATGCCATAATAAACTATTGTTGACAGAATTGCAGTGTTTGCCAGTTTCCTTACATACTCAGTTTAAAATACACACACACAAATAAACAACATACAATGCCATAGTGCAGGAAAACAATACATTTTAGAAAACTAAACATGCTGACATTAAGCTGACTTTAAAGGTGGCACAATAGAAAAGGTAGAAAACAGAACATGGGCATTATGGAACCAATACACTCCATTAGCCTTCGTATGTTTGCAATGTGGACCCTAGTGCCACTTCCTTTTATGAATCCTGCTTGTACCTCTGGAATTTCTCTCTCCATATATGATTGGAGTCTATGCTGCAGAATTTTGAGCATTATTTTGCTTGCATGTGATATTAGTGCTATTGTCCTATAGTTCCTGCAGTCCTTTGTATCTCCTTTCTTATGAACTGGTATGTATATCAAGCGTTTCTGGTCTGTTGGCTACAGCTTTTTTCCACATTTGTTGGCATATTTCAGCTAGCACTGAAGTTGCATCTGTCTGTAGACACTTAGCAGTTCAACTGGGATACCATCTGTTCCTAGTGGTTTATTTTTTCCCATTTCCTTTATTACAGATTCTACTTCAGTTCTTAAAATTTGGGGTTCATCTTCATATGGCTCGTCATCCCAAATATCATTCATTACCTCATCCTTTATGTATAACTCGTCTGTGTATTGCCTCCAGCATCTTTTTATTTCTTCTTGTTCCTGTATTATGTTCTTTTTTCTCCATAGAGCATCCCTGCCCTTGGTTTGACCTTGCTTTTAATTTCTCAGATTTTTTATAGAAGTCTCTTGTTTTTCCTTTTTTGTTGTTATCTTCTATTTCTCTGCATTGGTCACTGTAGTATTTCTCCTTAGCCCTGTATATCAGACAGTGGACAGCTGTGTTCATACCTCTGGCTTTGTTCCTATCTCCCTTTGCTTTTGCTGTACTATATGTTCACTGATGTATTATAGCTCTATTACATTTTTTTATAAAAGTAAAGAGAAAAAAGAAGGAGGATACTTTTTGTTCTAGTATGTATCAAAATTAAAGAAAAACCATTTGAGAGTTGGAATAAAAATGCAACTCAGGGTGAGAATTATCAGAAAACAATTGGAGTCAACAGAAATTGTTGGGAGAGACCAAAATATCAGCCTCACTTTGTCAGCCCAGGTAAGATACAGAACTGGGATGAGCCGTGAGTCTGGTTAGGAAGTGTTAGGAAGTGTTTGTAAAAAGCTGAGAGCTACAGCAAAATATGTCACAACCTCCAGACACATTTGCCTTGTCTGGAGAAGGATAATGTCTGGTTTTCTTGTACTGTCCACATCACCCAATAGCTGCAACTTAATTTAATCTAATTCTGACCCAAACTGAATTGATTTGATTCCATCACAAAAGCAGTATTCTCATACAACATAAAATAGGAAGGGCTTTTTCTGATATAATAGCACAATAACAGCAAACTGTATTAACAGAAATATAACATAAATTTAAACTGGAGCTATTTCACAACTTTCAGTTAGTTTAACTACACCAATGAAAAATAAATAGGTGCTTGGTGGGACAGTAACTGAAGAAGATGTAAAACTGTAGCTGAATATAAAGGCACCCAAGTTCATTCGTGATGTTTGAAAAGTTTCCCCTGAATTCACTATAGCAGCAAAACTGCATAATCTAGCAGAGAACATAAACACAGCAAATAATAAGCTGATTGCAAGCCACTTTAGCATAACATTTTTAATTATTGCAATAATTAATATGATTACACCCAAACTGTCCTTGAAATTTTAATTGGTCTCAGTTGAGCACATTTACCTGTTACAATGTTTGTTACCTAAATTAATATTTTAGGAATATCTTAGCTCTTTTTTTAGATCAGTTTTTGAAATTATCAATATCCTGGTGCTATTGCTTATGGCATAGCATCCGTATCTCAAAGCATAATAAGATGTGCTTAGAACAAAGCTAGTTCAAATATGTTTTGCCTCAGTCCCCCATTGATCTCAAAATATTCTGCTTTTGACATTTTATACATCTTTGTACAGCATTGTGCTTAGCTCAATATACCAGTTCTTTTGCATTAAATCTGAATGGATTTATTACCATACATAATGTGATGTGAAAGAGGTGTTTGAGCATGTGATGTGGCCAATATGTACCATATCCAAAATGCCTACTAGTAATTTACAACACTTATTTCTTTTAAAAATATATTTTTTGTAAAACAATATGTTTTATGCAAAAGTTGTGTTATATGCCTGCAAAGCCCCGTGTTTTACAAGAAAATATTGTGAACAAAAAGTATTTTTTGTGTGTGCAAAGTAAATTTTTGCAAAAAAAGGCAGAAAATAATGTCCAGAAAAATACTACCCAAAAAACTCAACTAGACCTCAAACAGATGGTTTTAAAAGGCTGCCATCAGGCCAGTCTGGGGGTGGGGCATGCACATGACACACACACCCAGATTGTGCAGAGGCTGCATGGAGGCCATGCTGGGGCCACCTAACACAGCCCAAGCCAGGCCACAAAAGGAGCGGTTTCTTACTCAGAACCATGGCAGTGGCCACCCTTGGGACCTCAATGTCTGAATGCTGTGGTTCCATGGCAGTCCTGCAACAATTGGGGCAGGAACAGCCTCTGGCTGCACCTTCTGCCCCATTTGCTTTGCCCCCTAGTGGGGAGAAATCTTTTTGTTCTCATGTGTTGCAATGCAATCAGATGCTCTACACCTTCAATCTTACCATGCTCCATGCCATAGGATTTTATTTCCTTACTTCCAATAGGACCACAATTAGGTACCTGCACTCCTAGATGCACCAGTTATTGTGTTAGAGTCTTTTAACCCAGCTGAAACCAACTCCACTATGCACCATCCTGGAATGCTCTTTGAGGGCATACTCTGCTGTTTTCCATAAATAGAATCTCTCAGGGTAATAGATTAATGCCTACATAATTTCCTCCAGGAAGTCCACAACAGAACCATTTCAACACCTCTTTTACCCACTGAGAAATATATTTGGTATTAGAGCAAAGAAAGACTCACTTCTACCTGAAAGTAATTATTACTTTCAACTGTCCACATGAAATTCACTAGTATTCCCCACCACATTCACAAGGTTAAAGCCTCTCAGAAAGAGGAGATCATTTCAAATAGAACGAAAATCCTTCTCTGCCCTATCCACAGATGGCCATTTAAGGAAACTGGAAGCAATGCACCACCTTGAAGAATTTCCCATAGCAGAAAACATTATACATCCTCCAGAATGTGGTGGTACTGACTGTTTGATAAAGGAATGCACTGCCTCACCATGTGGTGGACTCTTCTTCTTTGGACATTTTTAAGCAGAGGCTGGATGGCCATCTGTTGAGTTGCTTAAAGTTCACTGCATCTTTGTGCCTGGCAGATGATTGGACTGGATGGCTCTTGTGGTCTCCTCCATCTCTATGATTCTATGAGTCATCAGGACTTTCTGGCATTTGCATAGATTTTATGCACCTGAATGAATCACTTATAAAGCAGCTTTCAAATATTCAAGCTGCCATATGGATCACCATTATGCAGATGCTACTTTCAAGAGATTTAAGAGTTTTCAACCTACATTCATAAAAGCTAAAATGATGGGGAGGTCACCCATACACATTTTGTCCCACAATGTCCATCTTTACTTTTCCTGACCTTTTCATGTTGAACAGAAACAGCTGAAGGAAGCATCTATTTACACTTGCCCAAACTTGAATAGGAATCCCATATACGAGTGGGAACCTTGCATGTTTCCCAGCCTCATAGAGTGTGTCCTGCTCACATCCAACTGACTCTCTTTTCAGTCCAGCCAACAAAGGAAAGGGAAAAAAATGTTCTGGAATGTTGGACATTTTGCATGCAGTAGGAAATGCCTTTTAGGTACACTATGTTTCTACTGGATTTTCTTTCTATGTTTTTGGCAATGTTTCCTATGACAGACTATGATAAGCTTGTCCATTCTTTAATCATCGCTAGCCTAGATTACTACAATGTTTGCAGCTCTGCTGAGCAGGCTGATAAGCAAGCTTCTACTTGTACAAAAGCTCAGTTATAAAGATAGTGTATCATACACAGTAGAATGATGCTATCACTGGAGTTCTGGTGTCCTGTCTTTGTCAGACATTGTAAGAGAGAGAGAAGGAAGATTCCTCCTCCATATTTTATATTTAATAACATGTGAACCTGACAGATATTAATGAAATCTTTATTGTCCAGGTTTTGTAGAATACAAGGAACTGGGAGTTAATTTCACATTTTTAAAGGTTTGGTTCACAGGGCCAAGTGTTTTTGGATTCCCAGATGTTCAGACTTAATTCTTTGATTGGGGTGAATGTTGACAACATCACATAAACTTCAAATTAATCTGAGGTGAGCTTCAGGGAGCCATTTCTCTTCTCACAGCTGGTTTTATTGAAGGATGTCTTTTAAAAATAACCATTTATCAGTGAATCAACATTATATAAGAAGCATGCTAAGTAGCGACCATGAATGCAGTCACACCAGTTCACCCAGGTGTATTACCCCACTGGGGTGTCTCCCAGTGTACTCTGCACCTGCTCCGCACCTCTCATGACACCTCTGATACCAGGGGATTCCAAGCTTTGGTCCTCCTGGTATCATTGATTTCATCTCATGGAAACTCCAGCAAGCTTGGCCAATGGTCAGTAATTTTAGAAGTTGAAGACTCATACTCATGGAGCAATTTGAGAACCACTGTTCTATACCATTTCACCATAACCTGGAAGAATTCTTGGTGTGAAGCAGATAGTTATGTGTTCTAATCTAATTCTCACGCATAATTACAATATTTGGTACACAGAAAAAGTTTTCAATATGGCCTTATGTGGTATTCATCATTTTTCCCCCAGAAAGGGATATGAAATTCTAGCTATAAGCAGTTGGGCCACTATGTGTCACTTTGCAAGGATCCTAAAGTTTGGATGCGAGGAAATGAAAGACAGTTTTACTTGAGTTTCCATGAGCTGAAATTCGGACTCTGCTTTAATTCTACATCCCAGTGTACAAATAAATGTGCTTAGGACTGTAGCCATGAGTCAAATTCTGCAGCTTGATGGCAAAATCACTTTCCTGTTTTTCCAATGTTTTGTTTAAATAAACTTCAAGTTCTTTCTGTCAAATATATTAAGAAATCTGCCAATTTTGGTGAGCTGACATAAAAACTGACCTGAAGCAAATTCTTAGCTATTTGAACTGACCAAATTAAACAGATAGTCTCAATATGGAGAGTCTAATGCTGTACCTGCCTGTTTGTAGCTGTTAGGTGAGTGAGGCAGTCAAACATGAGGAGCTTGTCTGGGAAAAAAAGAGGTGACCATCCTAATTTAGCTTCATAAGCATAACTAAATCTGAAGGAATTCAAAGTCAGGCTTAGAATAGTATTCTGGATGAATCTGTCAGTCACATTACTTCTCACATTTTCACAGTATATATTTCAAGTTCTTGATATTGAATTTATGAAAACAAAATTTGAATTTGGGAACTTTCATGTTAACCCCCCCCCCCCCCCCCCGCAAACCAGTGACATTCTCAGACATCTCTAATCCTAACTATAGTTCTTTGGCTGTATTCCCAATTATTTTCTGGGACTTGCAGATGGGGTAAATTTCCTTAACACTCCAGCTTTAATTAGTTTATGAGTATTTCCATACACACATAGGCAACATTCTGTCCTCCTTACACAGTGTTCCTTTGCCTAGGTGTGTGGGTGTTTAATCAGTGAATTATAAGTACATCATGGATGTGAACTTTCTTCAGTGAAGTTGATGGCAGTTTGGTTTTAATTTAAAGTGATGCGTAGCTCTCATCATTTCAATTAGCTCTTTGATCAAAGCCATGCGTCAGGTTTCTGCAGGTTTAGCTGGATAAACAAATACGTATAGAAGTTTCTTCATTAACAAGCAGTTTTGAAAAGTCTTTTTATTGAAATTTCTCTTCACCAGCTGTTTAAAGCCAGCCTTTAGCTCAGTTCCTAAGACAATTTAACACAAATATTAGAGTTAATTTATGTCCTTTCAGTTTATGAAAAGGAAATTAAGAAGATAAAACTCGTAAATAACAAGAAGGGAAAGATGGATAATTGTCTTCTACTGTATATGCTATAAATCACACATACTATCACACTTAACTGTCACACGTTCATAAACAAGCTTTCCTGTATGTTACCTAATTTAGAGAAGAGATGGAAATTTTAGATGGAAAATGTAGCTCTTACAGAAAGATGAGCCCAGAAACAACCTGACTTAAAATAGTAGCATGGACAAAATTTCAGTATCCAAGTTTTTTTAATAGCAAAAACTCAAGCAGATGTCAGACTCACGGCTTAGTAAATGTTAGTGCTGTGCAAAATCTTTAGCCATAATTTTATGAGTCTCACCTCCCTGACACACACATACTTAAAAGTGAGACATATGTAGGTTTCTGGTGCATTTAGGATAACAAAACAAACTTGAGTGAAATTGCTGGGTGGCTGACAGGATGTTTAGCTTAATAATATTATTAGCTGATTGAATGATATGGTGCTCTTTTTAACTTCTGGCACATATCAGTGGCTAGGGACCTTCTGTGGATAAGAGGTAGTTTGCTGTGACACCAGAGCTCTCTGACAGAGAAGGCTGAATGTCTCACAAACTATAAATCCTAGAATTCCATAGCAGGAAGCCATGGCAGTTAAACTGGTGTCAAACTGCATTAATTCTGCAGTGTAGATACAGTATGTGATGCAATTTTAATTGTAAGCATAGGTCTATGAAATTTCTTCCAGTTGTTATACAGTTGTCCCTTCACATCTGTGAGAGTTCTGTTCTGAACCCACTCACCCCCCCCCCCGGATGCCAAATTTCATAGGACCTCAAGTTCTATTGTTTTTAATGGTGATGTGCCATGTGCTTGTGTTGGTGTGGCTGCATGGACATGCTGCCATTAGGGAGAATAAGGAGGGCCATCTGCAGATGTTTCAATCTGCAAATGGCAATCCTGTGGATACAACTAGAAATGTATTCATTAATGCTTATTCACCAAAGGGGGGGGGGACACCAAATCTGATCAGCATCAATGTTAATACTATTATCTTCTTTTACAGTTCACTCCTCAGTATTAGCACCCACCTTGATTTCTAATGCTATTTCATTTCCATCAAGGAGTAATCCAAGTAGATATGTACCTGTTCACAATGATGTCAAACAACTGAGCATCACATTTCAAATTTGCATCAGTGGAATGTAAATTTCTCACAGTGGGTCAGATGGTGGATTTTGCAGTTTTGATGTGAGTAATCTTAAATTCCCATCCATTGGTCCTTTCCCCATCTTTTCTCACTCTATTAAAAGAGCTCATTAGCTCTTGCTACTTTTCTCCACAGGAACTCCAACCTACATAAAACAGACTCAGCTGCTTGAGTCTCTTATTCTAATGCAAATTGTCAATGCTATTGTTTTCTTCCTTGGCATCTTTTTTCATTTCTCAATGTCATCATCCTTAACTGTGATCCAAGCACTTTAGTGCTTTCACTCTCTGTAAAATATTTTCCATTAAGGCATGTTATATTTACTTACAGCAAAAGGATTACGTTGAATGCAATGACATTGTGACTAGTTCATAATATGTTAGTTTGTAGTTTATAATATACCTTTCATTGATTTTTAAAAACAGCAGAAAGTAAGCCGGTACTAATTTTAGCTAAGATAGTGACACTTTTGCTTTCTCATGGTTCTGTGTACACAAACCTTATTTCATAAAAATTATGAAAAACATTATTATTATATTTATTATTATATTTATTTGTACCTCCCTTCCCCCCCCAAACTGAGACTCAAAGTGGTTTACAGACTAAAAGCACAGTACAATTAAAACTTGCAAAAGTGGCCATTAAATAAAAGTACTTCCAAGCTATATGTATCAGGTATATATAAAACTTAAATGAATTTCATATTTACACTTGGGTCCCATCTCCAAGATATCTCATTATGTAATGCAAATATCCAAAATACTTCTTGTCCCAAGAATTACAGATAAGGGAGACTGAACACATACAAATTCAAAAGTTTTCTCCATGCTGCATTAGATTACAAGAATTGTGGTTTATATTTCAGGGCTTTTCTTTAAAAAAAATCACATCTTTTGGACAAAATATGTTGCATTTTTCTCGGTTAGAATGTTTTTGCATAACGTATATTTGGGTGGATATTCTAGACAAAATACAACCACTGTTGATATTGTTGTAGCTGACGAAAAAGTGAAAATTCTTGTGTGGGGGTAAAAATATCTTATGCAGTTGACAACGTCTTGATAAGAAAAATTATGATTATTGTTAACATTCTTACTTCTTTCTTATGCCACAGAAATCTTTAACAGAAGCAAACATATGGGAAAACTGATGAAAATATCTTAAGTACTCTTTCTGTTTTCAGCATATTTTAAATTAGTTGAGGGATGTTGGTATAAAAGTTATTATCTCTACATACTTTATGTTTCTCAGATCTCAGATATCTTCAAAATCATCACATTTTCCATAATTATGATAGTACAACCCAGTAACTAGTCCCATTCTTAATCATTTACTTCCATTCATCTGCAGCCTTTGGGACAAGTAGGGCATTCAGTTTACTTTGCTGGGCCATCTTGCTTAATGTCCATTGTTATTCCTTTCTGTATTCTTAATTAATATTCAGTTTTAGCCAGTACTCATGACCTTTTAATTTGCTTCTCGTGGGCATTTTTGCTAATAAAATTCAATTGTGCTAGCATTTGCAGAGAAGAACTCAAAGGAGGGCAAAAACATGGTTTAGGAATCTTTATTAAAAATTCAAATGACTCTTGGAATAAGTTTTATGTGTGATACTGGACAAATCTTGGCAAGGATTAGCCACTCATTAAATATATGTTCCATTGCTAATGCACTTGGTACCTGTATGTCTAGGTCAAAGAAGTTTTTGTTTTATATTGTATTGCCACTTAACTGGTAAAACCAAGTTCTCTGTTTTACAAAGTTCTGCAACATAAGTTTATAAATCCAAGAAATACTACATCTGTCAAGAGTTCCTATCATGTTACTTTCTGATATCCTGCTCAACAGTTATGATATTGTAAAGTGGATTTAGATTTCCCCACTACTGAGGATTAACAATTAACAATTATGACCATGAACAACTAAATGTGATGCAAAAACGTATCTTTGCAGTATTCTGATCAAACTGTTTCTGAAGTGCTGGAATTCAGAAGGCTAGGGAAAAACATCTGAAGAATGCTCCCAGTCATGGTGGGTCTTGGAACAAACAGTTGTGGCAGGACCCTGAGAGGTCTATTCTCTGTCCATTCTCAAGACACCCTGCAACCAGGAGAATTCTGAAGGAAACATTTCTCCTTCCTCAGTCTCTACCTCCTCAGAAATCATTTGGTCAGAGCTGTGACAGGCGGTAAAGTTAGATGATGACAATGCAGGATCTCAGCCAACATGGCTATATAGGAAAGGGAAAGGATCATAGAACAATGTAAAACAGCATACAGAAAGACTAGTATGAGATAATATGATATAATAAATACCCAAGACAAATGATAAAATCAAGCACAAACATTTTGAAATGAGCCTAGTAGGAAACCGGTATTATTGTTTATTATTATTATTTTATTCATTTATATCCCACCTTTGTCTCAGTAATGAGACTCAAGGTATCTAACAACATAACAGATAGCCAAGAAAATTTATTCAAAAAAATGGCATGCTATGATTTCACTTTCTGATCTCTATTAGCAAGCTATCAGCTACAGTCTAAATTAGTTTCTGCTTCTGGATTTTGTATTTCAAAGGTGTCTCAGGTAAATTCATGCATTGCTGACCAACCATGGAAATAAAGAGAGCAGACAGCAGAGATTGGATTGAAATTGGCCACTTTATTTTAACTGTAAACCTATTTAATCTTTAGCCCCTGAGAGCTGCAAAATCGGGAGCAAATGAGTATGGGAGCAGCTGAGGCAAGTGGCCTCACCCAGACCTTTTCCTCAGCTTCCCCTGGGTGAAGTACCTGAGTCCCAAAAAGAACCCAAAAGCTGGGTTTCTCCCCAGCCAGCCTGCAACTGGAAAGCCAACCCAAGAAACCTTCCTCAAAGCTGCATTTCTAAAAGTGAGGTTTCTGGCCTCAGGCCAGGATTCAAATCTCTGGTCAGTCATGGAAATCTATTGGATGACCTTGTGTGTAAGCCTCAAAAGGAGGCAATGTCAGGTCTCCTCTGCATAAATCTGGCCAAGAAAACCCTAGGAGAGGTAGTGTGGTTTGGTAGTTGGAATGTTGGACCAAGACTTCTCTGGAAGAATTTGAATTCCCACTCAGGCATAAAAACCCACTGGTTGGCCTTGGACAAGTCACACTCTCCCCGCCTTATTTTGCCAATGTCTTGATAGATTCACTGAACAAGCAGTATTGTCAACTCTGACAATCAGCCCTCTCCAGGAACTGGGGTTTCATGTCCAGAGTTTCTAAGTGAAATCCATCTAACAGAAATTGCACCACTGAGCAAGGGACAGCCCTGCCTCAAAGAATCCAGAGCAGCCTCTGACATTGACAGTGGAGATGGAGATAGCGAGCAATAGGGAGACATGCCAGTGCCAGAGACTGATGGTGAAATCCCCAGCAGCCACAAGTTGACATAGACACAGATGATGAGACACACCCTCCCCAGCACTCTGGCCCTCTTCTCAAAGATGCTTGGCTGGACACAATACCACCAGGTCTGCATCTCCAACCATGTATATGTCAGGTTGTGGTTGCTAGGGTGTGTGAGTATCACCATCTGTGTCTATATCAGCCTGTGGCTGCTGGAGTATCTCACCATCTGTTTCTGACAATGGCATGTCTCCATGACACTCTGTCTCACCATCTGAGTGCTCAATGTCAGTGTCAGAGTCTTCACCAGGGTCTTGGAGGCAGGGCATGGTGAGATCCAAAATGGCACTTGCGGGCCTAATGTGCCACTCAATAGATCATACTATGGCTGCAGATCAGGACTCAGTGCCTCACTGGCCATAACCTAGAATTGGGGGTTGGGGGAAGCAACAGCACAACATATTTATATTGAAAAGAATAAATATATATCTGGCATGGCATAGACCTCCAGTGCCCAAGCCTCTGATAATCTGGGGAAGCAACTGAAGCAGTCCCAGTACAGAACAAGTGAGTATCAAATTTGACTCTTTTTAAACCCAGCAAGGATAAGGCCCTGGATGTAATAGACCAGAACTCATATTTAACCAAGTGCAGAAAATCAGCATAGCAAAACAAGAGGCCAGGCTATGACCCCCCTGACCTGCAAGGCACGAACTGGACATAGCAACTGGTGGCTGCAAGTCATTTTATTTTGAATGAGTGAATGGTAAGAGTCACATACTGCATTCCCAAACAAAGGTCATTGAATTCCAAAGCCTTTCATGACCTTCTGCCCTTTAATTGAGGGTGGCAAGAACTTATAAATCCTCCAACTCTACCTCCTACACACTCCATCTCAGCATGCAGTATCGTGATGCATTTACATTATCCCTTTCTGCATTTGGAGGCCAGCAAAGATGTCTTCCCACCCATGACGATACTAAGCACAGAATTTTACCTGAATTCTCTCTGTAAGTCAAGTCTTTTCTGTACTAGAAGATCATTTTTAGTTATTAAATTGCACCTATTCAAAATATTTTAAATATTCATAAAGCTAAAAACATTATTCTAATTTTCCTCACTACTTCTTTTAAACTACAATACTAGATAAACCAAAACAGACCTATATGCATCTGTGCTACAAATCCAAGTCTATACAGTAAGCACATACAGGCACCCCCCACTTATACAACAGTTTAGGGGCTTTGTGTGTGTGTGTGTGTGTGTGTGTGTTGTGTGCCTGCAAGAGGTTAATATCCACTTCTCTGTACCCCCTTCCAAACATCACTATGCTCCCAACGTTACTATGTTTTGTTCCCTGTCCACACCTCTAATTTTACCTTTCCACTAACTTTATCTTTAGCTTTCCTTTCATTCTTTACTTCCCTCCCTCCTCCTGTCCTTATGCTTGCTGCTGTGGCTCAGTGTGTTCGCGAGCCCCTGAGGCCTAGCCAGGCAACATATGTGTGGAAGAATCTTATAACCAGTTTTGCTCCTTCCAGAGGCATTTCATTGTCATCATGAGGATCCCCCTGCTCTCACACCGTGTGTATGAGACAAAGCAACCTCTCCTGCACAAGCTTGGTCATCTCTCTCTTTCTCCTCCCACCTCTGCTCTGGGAGGGTTCACTGTGTGTCTGTGTGGTGCTCCCCCCTTTCCCATCTGCTGGCAGAAAGTGTCTTAGAAACTGAGATAGGAGTGTGAGGAGAAAAAGTGGATAATGGCACCTAATTCTAAGTGTTAGAAGTTGCAAGAGCAAATCCTTCAAAACAGGGCAACAACCTTTGGACTCAAAGTGTTAATAATCTCTTCCTCATTTTTGCATGACAAAATGCCTGATAATTCCAACATTCTTAGAACAAAATCTTCCTTTTGCTTGATGAAGCATTTATGTAGAATGATGCATAAGCACAATTTCACCATAGCTCAACACTACCCATATGTTCTCTCTGCTGTACTTGTAGAAAGTAATGTACTGTAATAATAAAGCAATAAATCTGGGGAAGATAACCTGTCCTTTTAAAAACATTAATAGCTTAACATTTAGAACATAGGATCTGCTTCACAAGCAATCACTGGGGAATCTCAACATCAACAATGAAGAGTTGTGAGTTTGTTTTATTTTTGAAAGGATACAAAGACTGTATCATGCTATTATGATTAATATGTGGTAATTGGAAGCAGCGACAATGAACACGATAACCCCAAAACTGCTGCACAGCCACCATGCAACAAGGCTACTATTTTAGTCCTCTAAGGCTGCCTCCACACTGCAGAAATAAACCATATTGACACCACTTTAACTACCATGGCTCAGTGCTATGGAATCCTGGGAATTTGTTGTGGCACATAGAGTTCTTTGACAAAGAAGGCTAGATAACTCACAAAACTACAAATCTCAGAATTCCATAACATTGAGTCATGGCAGTTAAAGTGGTGTGAAACTTGAGTTTAAGAGATTCAACAGTATTAATAGTGATAAAGCCCTCAGAAAGGTTTTGATGTGTTGTCCTAAAAACAAAGGACATACAGAATGTTTTCTGGCTGCCACTGGCTGAGCTGATCAGGTCCTGAAGATGAACATAATTACTTGTGCAAAAATGGATAGATGATAGACACATGTGACTTTGAAATTATTTCACAGGTTTTGAGATTCTAACAACTACACATACTACGCAGCAGTCCTCAATCAGAGGTGTTCCATGTTTTTCAGGCACGCCACTGAAGATGCTTTCTTTACTCATTTCATTGCTGCCTACACCCTGAAAAGCCAGAGAGATGGCTTGCCTCCACTTTGCCCACTGCCCATTCCAGAAATCAATGAGGGCTTTGACAGAATTTTCTGACAAGGCAACAGGAACATCTCCAAGAGCCTCCAAGAAACCATCTGGACCCATTAGATTCTTGGGCCAATTGTTCCACTTACCACTGCAGATGTTCCAAGTTTCACAAAGTCTAAATCCTGCTAGTGATCTACCTGTGACAACAAAAAATTCACTAACCCAAAAGTAGTGTTCTTTTCTCCACATTTTCTACTGTTGTGTTTGTTGATATATTTCAGATTAAATACTCCCAATAGAAAGAAAGAAAGAAATAGTTGTGAATTTTTTTCAGTGATATACACTTTTAAGACTGAGTCTATGGTTTTTAATGGCATGTGCTATACAGTATTGACATATTTTTCTTCTATAATACAAAAAAGCATTTAAATATTACAGTTAATGGAAGCAGTTAGTCCTACTGTGTTGTAATTAATAATTTCCAAAATAAAATCGAGAACCTACTCAAGTTCTTTCTTAGAGAAAGGTTTTGAATGTTGCCCTATGAGAGCTCTCAGCTGGCCTGTTTCTTTTGTACATTGTGTATGTCTATCTACCCACGAAATGTCTGATATTATGCTGACAGTATTAATACAAATGAGGTATTTAAAATCTGAATAGCTTTTGTTAAAAAAGAGAACGCATATTAAACATGGTTAGTCTACATGAAATATGAATAACTTCCCTTCTTCTAGAACAAATAATTATTTTTGCTGTAATGGTGGCATGTTACTTGAATTATTAATGGTATTGTTAGCTACACTTTGGGTTTAGCCTTTCTCAGGTATTTCAGAAGTCCTTTCTCAAGTATCAAGCCCTGAACATGTCTGAGTTTATTTATTTTGAAACAAAATGCACACTTGCTCAGGAGAGAGCAAAATAATTCCCAATAACAAAGGACATCATCTTGAAGCAGTGGTGGCTGGGTAGCTCGGACAAGACTGGGGTAGTGACTGTATTCTGGGTTTTAATCCAAACTTTAAAGGAGCACTCTAGCATGTAAGAATGCTGTCTTCAAGTTAAGTCAGGCAACTTGGGGGTCATGCAGATGGGGCAGGACTGCAGCGACTGCACAGGCCCATTTCTGAAGCAGGCTGCCATTATAGTCCTGAACCTGGTTGCCAACAGGAACACGTTTTTGCTGCTTCTTTTTGTGCCAGCTCTTCTGGGTTGGTGCACTGTCTGCATGGCTTCTGACCATGTTTGGGGCATGCGTCTTATAAACATCACATCCCCAATGCAGCCCAAAGCCAGAACTTTTGGCCTGTGTATTTCAGGCATTAGATATATCCCTTAAAGTTAAATCTAAACCTCACAGTGTAATTACTGCTGAACACACATGGAAACCACCAGCTATCATTGTGTTGAAGGAAGAGGGGAAAACCATCCCAAGATGATTCTCAATGTAAGAAGCTAAAATAATAAAATTTAAAATAATGGCCAGAATTCTATATCAGCTATAAAACATATCTTTTTAAATGTACTATATCACAATAGTGAATAAAAAACAGGTACCTAGTTTTAGTGACCTGTAACTGTTTCATATTAAGGATTGCTGCTTAGTCATGATTATGACACTATTGCCAGAATCATAATTCCCTCACTAACCTGGGACCTTATCACACAAGCTCCAGGCACAGGATGAGAATGGACCAAAAAGGGCCGAGAAGGGAACAGAACGAGTAGGAGACATATTTTACTGCACACAAAAAGTCCCTCACTCGTTCCAGTCCGTTCCCTTCCATTCCCAATCCATCCCAGAGGAGGCGATTTTTGAGAACTGTTCTGAACAGTTCTCAAAAATTGCGTCCCCTGGGACAGATTGGGAATGGAAGGGAATGGAACGGAATGAAATGGGGACTTCCTGTGTGCAGTAAAATGCGACCCCCACTCATTCCCCACTCTTTCCTGACTCCTTTCACTCCATTCTTGTCCCATTACTGGAGCACCTGTGCAGTAGGGGCCTTGCTTTCCCAAGCATCAGATGACTGGAGAGTAGGAGATCCATTCTTCCAGTGACTGGTAAAGGATGTTTCCATCAGGATTTGGGGGAGGGGGCTCTGGCCAGGAGAAGTTACTTAGGTGTATTTAACTAAGGGCCATAGCAGACAGCCCAAAAGGATTGGCCTCTTCAGCCCCAATTGGGCTGGGACCACAGTGATCACACGGCATGCTCCCAAAGCAGGCTGCCACCAGAGTCACAAACAGGCCACTTGCAGGAGTAGATTGGCCAGGAGTGGATTGGCCAAAGTAGCCAATCTTTTGACTTGTCTGTTTTGGCCCTAAGTAAATGATACAGGATTCTGCCACTGTTAATCAACATAGTCATAGCAGTGAAAGTCACAGTCTACAAAATGAGCCACCATTCATTTAAAAACAGCCTAGAACAACCAGATCTTCCCATTGGAAATTGGTTATTATTATTATTATTATTATTATTATTATTATTATTATTATTACACTGAGATTATGTACTTGTCCGAAAAGGGAAAGTGTAACCTCATCCAGAATGGGCAAATTATCCAAATTCTAGACCCAAATTTGTTTATGATCCTGCTGGATTCAGGACATGTCTACAAGGGCCATTTAAGTCAGTTTTCCCCTGCTCTGATGCAGGGCCAAAGCCCTGATTAGACTGTAGACTGTCTTCACAATGTGCAGTTCCTTATCAAATCTGGGCCACCCCTCTCTTCAACCTGTTTATAATAATTTACTTTTGATCTGGGTTTTCTAGGGAAATTCCAAGCACTCTGTATGACTGTTTACATACACGTTCTGCTGTGCCAGGGAGTGCTGAGTTCATTATACTGCGAGATTAGAAGTAGTCAAATGTTGGAAGTCAGGTGACCTCTCCATTGAGAACTGGTGGGCTAGAATTTTGAGTATGTGGTTGATGGAGAAACCGTCTGCTATGACGAGGTTTTGCATTGGCCACAAAGGACTGGCACAATTCATGAAGATTGGATGATCTTTATTGACTTCATTAATCATCACTCCCACTGGATCCAACCTCCTACTCTACAGATGGATCTTTGCACACTCTACACCTTGACAAGCCAGACTCTTTGGGCCTTGCTGAGAACTATTTTTTTTTATTCTGCTGCAGAATAACTATTCATCAGATACATACCCTTGTCTCTTGTAGTTAGTTGTTGTTTTGTCATTGTTCTACAGACTTTATGTGTTTTATTGTAAAAACTCAATAAAAATTTCATTAGAAAAGAAAAAAGAAGAAATAAATGTAAATGTTAAATGCTATACTATTGCTCCCAGAGCCAGCAATGCTGGTGCAGGTGCCTTCCTCTGAGCTCACAAGAAAGCACCCAGTCATGTGACTGATGCTTAGCACCTTGCTTTTGACATCAGAGGGAGCAACTTGCACTAGTGGCGGCAGCATTGGTGGCACAATGGCATGTGTGTGTAGACAGCTTCCCAGTATCTCTTTGGAATGTGGAGGTAACAGCGGGAACCTGGGGCACCTTCAAAGTCAGAATACTCTGGAAGTATCCCAGAATATTCTAGCCACTGTAGACCTGCCCTTGGATGTAACATAAAGTAGATGCATACTGATGACATCAAACTCCATATTTCCTGATGTCCCCCTCCAATGGCTTCATACAGATGTAAGAAATGTTGGGAACAGAATGCTTTACTTGAAGTATTACATTTACAGTCTTTTAAAATTACAGTCCTGTTCTGTTTGTTTCTAAAACAAGAAGACAAATATCACATAGTTTGTCAAATTTAACATGAAATTGATTCAGCAGAATAAGGAACATGGTACATTAGGATATTAGAAATAAATTAGAAAGAAAATTAAAGCATTACAGGATTATGACTTATCTCTTTTCTTCAAAGTTTGCTATAATTCAATTAAAATTAACAGTTTCACACTGATTAGAGATAGTGTTATTCATATTTTTCATGCTATTGTTTTTCTGTGTAAAATAGTGTAGATTTGGTAATGAGTTTAGTCAGTTCATTCAACTATCGACCAAGGTGATACTTCGGTGTATTTGCTAATTAAAGTTGCTCACCCAAACCTACTTTTGATGAATGTGCTCTTAATCCCAAAAAATCCCTCTGATCTTAATGACTACATGATTGTATTTTAATATATCCCCTCTTGCATTTTAATGAAGGACTTCTTCCAGATATCATTTATCTTAGTGGACAGGTAATGGACACTAAAGGCTAGACATATTCACACCAATCTTTTTTTTTTTTTGGTCTTCATATGAAACTTATAGTGTTTTATAGATGATGAAGTGCTGTGCTTTTTAAATTGTTAATGATCTTTGCAGTTGCATCACATTCAGCAGAATCACACGTAGAATGGATAGGCAGGGCCACACCCCTAAGGTCAAATGGTAGGTCTCTCCCCAAACATGATGTCCATGTCAATGGAAGGGAGAGTCTGTATGCATAGTTCTTTTCAGTAGTATCACAGAATCTTAGCATTGTAAGGATCCTTCAAGGGCCATCTGGTGCAGTGCTTGCAGAAATACAAAACTAAAACATATCTGAAAGTTGCCCATCCAAATTCTATTTAAAGACTACCAAAGAAGGAGAGGTCACTACCACCTAGAGGCAGTCTATTCCACTGCAAAGTAGCTCTCTGTCAAAAGGTTCTGCCTAACATTTAAGTTGGAATCTCCTTTTTTGTAATTTGAATCTGATTTCTTTTCTAGTCTCTAGAGCAGCAGAAAAAGAGTTTCCTCCATCTTCTACATGACATCTTTTCAGGTATTTAAAAACAACTCTCATGTCACCTCTCAGTGTTCTCTTTTCCAAGTTAACATACCCAACTTCCTAATTTGTTCCCAAATAAGGGTAAATTCCTGGACCTTGATCATTTGGTCCAAAATATTTCATAATGTTGGTCTATAATGGTTCCATAATGTTGGAACAAACAAAAAGATTGCATTTGAACATCTTTTTGGATGTTAGCATATTATGGAGCCATCTTGTTCTGTGTTTGGTTTAATGAAAATACAATGTAACATATGGCAATGCATTTCTCTCTTTAAAAAAACAAAACAAAACCCTGAAACACTGAATCAGAGATCAGATTCTTGGGAGAGCAGGTGAAATTTACGTTTTGTTCAACCAATACGTGTGTGTGTATGTGTGTGTGTGTGTATTCATTTAATTTCATATGTAGAGTGCTTGATACATAGATTGGTAACTACTCACCAGAAACTGATATCCTTGTTGTTGTTATGTACTTTGATGTCATTTCTTACTTATGGTGACCCTATCATGGGTTTTTCACCTTTACCTTCCTTTGAGAATGAGAAAATGTTAATTGGCCAAGGTTACCCAATGGGTTTCCATGACTGAGCAAAGATTTGAACTCTGGTCTGTAGTGTTAGTCCAACACCTAAACCATTACATCACACTGAGTTTCACCTGATAATCTAAATCCACTAATTTATATGATTAGAACAGAAATCTAAGCTTAGCAAATAATAATAATAATAATAATAATAATAATAATAAATCAACAATATATAATTTCTTTAGTACAATGGTTCGGTGGCTATTATTTTGAATAATATTCTAAACAATATGCCATCAAACTAAAGTATAACACTCAATTTATTACGTATTTAAATATCGCTGTGACATAGAAGCTACAACTGCACTGCACTAAATGGATATATTTCTCTATCAAGGAAGGATCCATTGCTGGAACCTAAGCTCTAGCAAGCACCAACCATACTTAGAACTGAGATATTCCATTTGTGCAAAAATAAACATAATTTTGCTGCAACAAAAATAAGTAAATAAATAAATATGTTTTTGTGCAAACTATGCTGCAACCTGTGCAAATGTTCTGGTAGTGAAAAGAAAAAGAAAAAAAGTGCAGAAAAATATAATGTACCTTTATTGAAATAAGTTCTCCTGAAGCCTCAGAATATGAATAATGCTTGAAAATGGTACAGAAGCTCTCATATTCTCATGGAATGACAGATAACATTCGTACAATTATACATTTTATTTTATTTTTTGCAGTGAATGAAATGAGCAAAATTTTACACCTCTAGTTTCATGGTTAAGTGTACACTTCAGCCTGGATTAGCCAAATTCCAGTTCAGCATCTACCTACCACAAACTAACTCTACATTTAAAGTGGCCAAGTTAAGACCTATGATTTTTAACTTGCTAAAACATAAATTAGCATCCAGAAATTAACCATAGTGGTACCTGCTTCTCTGAGTCCCTCCTTTCACATTCCCCATACCTTTGTATTTACATCATAATTTAATTAAACCACAGTTATTATCATGTGCATAATTACAGATATAACCATGCCTACTAAGGCATAGCTTCCAGCTTGCACTATAATGTAGAGTTATTCAGTGGACAGACTGATATAGGAAAAGGTTCCTTCAAGATAGAAATGTTAAAACCATTGATCTAAAATATAGCCTATAGGAGATACTGCCCCTTTCCTATGTCAATCAATCAATCAATCAATCAATCTTTATTAATGCTTAAGCCAAAGGCCATTCGCATGATAAAATATAAAACCAATGACAGCAATTCAGAATTATAAAATATTCCATCAAATAACATCCAAATTTAATACATAATATACTTCCAGACCTTTCCTATGTAAAACACCACCTGTTGTGCAAGAAAATACAAAAAATAATAATAAAATTATCTTTGCTGAGATAACTTTGTGTTTTGACAGTTCAATGATTTTTAAGGGGAAAAGTATATATGTGGATCTTTTGTCCTTCTTTCCTGCAAGCTGGTAAATCAAAAAGCATTTGTCTTAGATAGATGTTACTTTTGCTATTATCCAGCGGCATGCATTAGTGGGAATTTCTAGGAAACATACCCGATTATGGGGAAAATAGATTTAACAAGCACTTGAAGACATTCAAGGCAAGCTACTACCTGACAAAAGTCTGTATAAGAAATAAAGGTTTAGTAATTTTATGGCCTGTTGATATAGTAGGGTTAACATGAAGAGAGTCTATATTGTTGTATACATACAAGATACTAATTGAAGCCAATTAGGACACATCACATTGATATATGACAAGCAACTCACAATTGTGAAATGCACATAATTTGCAGTTTGGACTTGTAATACATGTTTGTGTCATAGTTTCCATGTTGTTGGTAAACAGATTTGATCAGCTGTGACTGGCATGATCAATGGTATTTCCTCATATCCCCAGGTTCATTATTGCTGAGACTGGCAGGAGCATGGATTTCCCAAAGTTCTAAGGGACGGCCTGCAGCTGCCCCTTTTAGTGCTGGATTGGAGCTATGGCAACTACATGCTGCAGCCCTGATCACTCTTTTCCACAATGTAAAAAGGAGCTGCAAAAGCGGTTCCTTTTTGTGCCCTGGAAAGGGCAGCATAGCTGCAGAGGAGCGGTGTGACGCTGCACGCCATGTGGAGTGGTGTACGGCATCACACCGGTCTAGGAACAGAGTCGGGGCATGCGTCATGTGGACATCATGCTCTGACTCCACTCCCAGGCCAGTCTTAATGGCTGGTCTGTCGAACCCCTATGTCTCCTCTGGGGTGAAACATCAGAAAGAATTTAAGAAGGAAAGAGCATCAGGTAGGATGTAAGTGCCTCATCACTGCCATGCTTTTGATATTAAAAGTTGGAAAATTCAACAACAGAAGGAAAGGAGATAAGCAGAGGGGGAAGAGTAAATAACAGTAGAGATTGGCTAGGTAGTTCTTCCTATGACAGCACTGTGCTATAGATTAGAAGCCACCAAATTTGCTACCCTGAAGTAAAAAATGTTGTGCTTGAGGGCACAAGAAACCTGTTCAAAGGCTGCCTGATTATGACTTTATAATAATTGGTGCTGAATCATGAGAAATGTTTGTATCTCCTGTTTGTGCAAAACTCAGGAGAAATTCAATTGGTTCTCACATGCTCATATGAATCAACCTAATTGGCAACATCCTGATACACAATCCAGAATGCAATTATCCTGAGGTTTGTTTTTGTTGTTGTTCATTCTTCATAATTTTGTAATGCAAGTCTCTGACCAGAAAATAGATACCCGAAGGAAATTTTTATACAAGAATCTATACATTAGGGGAACTAGCACCCCAAAAGTCATACAGTACATTGGGGAGAAAATGTGCATATTAGGAGAAAGTGCATACAAAATTGTATATGTATGTTCAAGTCCATGAAAACAGATACAAGTGTTTATGCAGACCTGCACTGAAAATTGATCCTGTTATGGGGCAGATTAAATTTGTGCTTCAAAATTCTTATAGAAAGAGAAACCACTAAGAAATATTTTATACTTATTTGAGACATGTTGGCAATATTGAAAAAATGCCATCAAAGTTAAACCAGTTACACAAACTCTTACAGTGGGCCCCAGATTTCCACTCAGGTTTGGGTTCCAGGACCACTACCCCTATGACATACAGCGGGGTAGTAAAATGGTGTCCTCTATGTAAAATAGCAAAATCAATGTTTGCTTTTTGGAATTTTTTAAAAAGCATTTTTAACCTGTAGATGGTTGAATCTGTTGATGCAGAACCCATGGATACAGAGGGCTAACTATACAAATATTTACCCAGAACCAACCATACGCTTTAATATCCAATGCTAGCATCACTGGAATTCTCTCCTCCTCCTGTAATGTCACATATCTATGCCAGATGAGTTTTCAGCCCCTCATAATAGGATGTTACGGTTCACCGTGGGGGGCGGGTACAAGAGATAGGTGTGATCCAATTGAAGCACATGCTGGAATTGTGGTCATTATGATGATCTGCACAATAAAATGTAAACTATTTAAAAATCTTTATATACTCTGTCCATATAGAAATATTCTGAAATAGCCCAATGTTAGAATCATAGAATCGTAGAGCTGAAAGAGACTACAAGGGCCATCCAGCTGCCTTGTGTTCCTTTTGCTAGCACTTACAACAAAAATTGTAACTAAACTCAGCCTTAACAGCTTCCAAGCAAGCCAAGCAAGTTTCAGAAAATACAATCATCCCTCAGTTGTTCTGGAACACAGAACATACTCATTTAATGTATTCCATAAGGCTTTAGGTTCCCCTGTTTTTTTCACTGATTCTTTTAAGTAACATAGCCATATACTTGCATAGATCACAGTCCACAGGGATACTTAGCATCCCATCTCAAAATCTACAGTACATTGAGCAAGGCCAGTTTTTACAAACCCAAGTGGAAATATGATATGTGTGTATCTGGGAGCAAGCCTCATTGAACACAGTGGGGCATGGTTCTGAATAAACTTTCATAGCTTTCCACTGTAACTTCTGTATGTTTTTTTCTTTTTCTTTTTAGAAAGACAGTAAGATTTTAAAAGTCAATTTATCAAAATCATATATGACCCTAGTAGAAGAGTGTGAACCATATTTGCTCCAAAACTGTTTCTGCAAACTGAAGAATCCTCTAGAAGGAAAAAAATTCCCCACCAAAAAATGGATGATTCTACCATTTCCTCCCCTGAAAACAAGGAGTGGCACAATTTTTTTATTGTAACCAAAATATCTGGTTTTCATTTACAGTGGTGTGGGTTTTTTTTCTGAACCAGAAGTGACTTTCTAGAGCTTTCCAGTTAGGTTTTGAGGGATTGGTGTGGCCCTCAGAGGGTTTTGGAGATGGAAAAATAGTAGTAGTAGTAGTAGTTATAAATATTAGACTATGACTCTGGAGACCAAAATTTGATTCCCAAGCCATCCATGAAACTCACTGGGTGATCTTGGGCAAGTCACATGTTCTCACCCTCAGGGGAAGGCAATGATAAACCTCTAAATAAATCTTGACAAGAAAACTCCTTGATAGGTTTGCCTTAGGGTCGTCATAGGTCGGAAATGATTTGAAGGCACACAACACACACACACACACACACACACACACACACACACAGAGAGAGAGAGAGAGAGAAAAAAACAAGACATATGATCTTAATACCCATTTTTACAAGTAGAATTGTGATTCCAGGAGGTTTCTCAGTGGGTGAGCAAGGCCTATTGTGAGGCTGCTTAAATAAATTGGCTACTTGTTGTCGACCCTTGTTTTAGGGGAAGATGTTAGTCCATGTGTTCACACTTAGGAATCCACTGTACTCAGCAAGATTTAACTTAGTTGACTAGTGAATACTGATTGCAAAGAATCAAAATGCAAGAGGAAGTGTGCTGGAGTATATTGGCCATTGATTATTATAGGTTAATATGAGCTAGGTATTACTAAAGGATAACAACATTGTTTAAATTTCAGAACACATTAAAGAGCATTAGCTTCAAGAACCATATGGGAAAGAGACAGAGTAGTTTTATCTGATGGAATTGCTGGAGTATAAACCACAGAACCCACTGTAAACCTAACTTCAATGTTATTTTACAAGAAAAACTATTTACACCTCAAGCAACCTCCTCTTTCACTTCTTTTTCGTTTTGCAAATATCTGACCTCAGTATTTTAATTTCCTCTGGGCTGACTCTGAGGAAGAAATTTAGCTGAAACAGATGGTTGTCAGCAAACCCATGCCTGCAAAACACAATTGAGAATTAGCTTATGAAAACTAAAACTTGGCACCATCTAGCTTCTCTTGATATAATTGTCAAAAGAAATCTGGACTGAGTTCTTTCCCCCCTCCCCCACTTTACTTCTTGGATATAGTCTTTTCAATATTTAAATAACTGACACTTTAAATACAAAAAACAAAATTTGTTCCTAGTTTGTTGAAAAGCTTGCACACATTCTTGACAAACTGCTACAGAGAGTTTGTTAGATGTGATCTTCCAAAAAAACCCCCAAACAAACCATTGCTCACCTCATTCTTGGATACAAATTGTTATATATCCTTAGTCGGTTGCATGTATGAGAATGCTGTCACCCAAGAAGGGCCATCCAACTAACCTAATTTTAAGACACTGATGTGAAAATTTATCCTTTCTAAATTCTTCAGTGTGATTTAGTACACACACTCTTGGTCTTTTTCCAGCATCATATGTAGTACTGCCACACACTCAAAACTATTTCTGGTAATAAGGAATTAATGTGTAGGATAGTGAATGAAAATTATTTGCTGAATCAAGTGGAAACTAAGGTAGGCTGTTTGTTTTCCCTTAAGTATAACAACTACTCCTCAGATGTAGCAAGAGTTAGTGTCCGTATAGTCCAGTGATAAAAAAACAAAAAACAAACCCTCATTATGCCATGGTTTTGGAGCCTTGAAGATTGGGATACTGATAGTTGTTCAGATGCATTCACTTTTTCTACAGGGAGTGTCTCTATGATAGTTAGAAATGCTCAGTTACCCTAAGAATCTTTACTAAATGAGAAGTGGATACTTACTTGAGATCTTGGGCTTCACAAAGTACACATTAAGCTTCATAGGTCTCTGCTGCCCTGCAGCCCTTTTTTAATTTTTAAAGATTGTATAGTTTAAATTTTTCCCCTTTATACACATGTATTGAGAGTCTAGATGGCATGCGGTGGGAGGGATTTAGCATGTTTGAGGACCTGTTTCAGTTCTTTCGGGTCCAGGAGAGAACCTTGACTAAAACAGGAAGTAACTAGTTTTTTAAAAAAATCTGTAAAGTTAAATCCATCAAGATTCTTTAAAAACCATATAAAAGTCAGCAATACAAATCACTGATCATGTCAGTGAAAAGTGTGGAATTTTCCAGTGCTGCACTTCAGGCTGTCATGAAGTTCTTGTTCCTGAAGAAGAAAACTCCAAAGGAAATCCATTAATGTATGATGCAAAAATTGAGTGACAAGTGCCCATCACACTCAATTGAGAAGAAGTGGTATGTAAACTTTAAGTGTGGGGATTTTGGGACCGAAGATGCAGCAAGGTCTGAGAGGCCTTCAACAGTGTCAACTCCTGATATTGTTCAGTGGGTTTATGACCTGATTTTAGCAGATCAACAAATCTCAGGTAAAACAATTGCTGAAACACTAGAGGTATCCCATATTGGTTTTTGTGGGGGTTTGGGGCTATGCAGCAATGTTCTAGAAGAGTTTATTTCTGACGTTTTGCCTGCCTCTGTGGCTGGCATCTTCAGAGAATGCTAGCATGGAAGTGTGTGCAGTGTGTGTGTGTGTGTGTGTGTGTGTGTGTGTGTGTCCCCGGAATGGAGTGGGGTGTATATTATTATTATTATTATTATTATTGTTGTTGTTGTTGTTGTTGTTGTTTATTTCTGTAGCACTGTATATGTATACAGCGCTATACATACAGATAATCAATCAATAAAAATATAAAACCTGCCAATGGCGTACAATCTACAAAAATACATATAAACAGTAGGTAGTAATATAAAATAGATTTGGTTAAAAAACAGGCAACAATTAAAATATCAATTAGTGTGTGTGTGTGTGTGTGTGTGTGTGTGTGTATGCGGAAGGTAGTGCCCTCAAAAGGCTGGATTGAGGCCGCGGCATGAGGTTGCTGTGGCCCCAATCCAGCTAGGAAAGGGGCAGCATCCCTTAAGTGCTATATGTACAGCCCTTAAAGGAGAATACAGATTTTAAGACTTAGGCTGAAATACTGAGCATCTTCTTAGAAGCTAAACATCAAATGTCAAAGTTGCATAGAACTGGGTGTTAAATACATTTCAAGGATTGTGCGTGTTGTGTGCTTTCAAGTCAATTCCAACTAATGACAAACCTATCATGTTTTTTTATTGGAAAGATTTATTCAGAGGAGGTTTGCCCTTGCCTCCCTCTGAGGCTGAGAGAGTGTGACTTATCCAAGGTCACCCACTGGGTTTCCATGTATGAGCTGGGAATTGATCCCAGCTGTCTAGAGTGATAGAATTCAAAGATATAGCTATGTTAGTCTGTAGAATCAGTATGTAGAGACATCTTGTAGCATCTTTGAGACTAACTAAAGAAAAAAGTTGCCAGCATGAGCTTTTGTAAACTTAAGTCTCCTTCCTCAGATGTATCTGAGGAAGTAGACTTAAGTCTACAAAAGCTCATGCTGGCAACTTGTTTCTTAAGTTAGTCTCAAGGATGCCACAATATCACTGTACCTGCTCCCCAGAATCATAGTCCAACACTCAAATCACTACATCACACTAAGGTACACATTTTTGTTTCATTCACTTGATAAGGAAAATTGCAAACTTGTAACTGGATAATGCTGAGCAAATTTTCTAGTGACATCAAAGTATATGTAACTTTAAGCAAAGCATTTGTGGACCTGTAAAAAAAGATTTTCATATAGGCTGTTTTTTTCAGGAGAGGCCAGGCTTGCTTTCAAAACAAGAGTGAAACGAAGCAAATACATGGTCACTCTAATTTGGCTGATGCATCAACATAATTCTAAATACAGTAGAGGAAAATGTGTGTGTTAAATAAATAAATAAATAGGGATGAAGGAAAGTGCTACATCCATGTACTCCCTTCCTGTGGGAGTGCTTTCGAGTAATTGTCACTTCAGGCACTACAGTCAGATCACATCCACTCCCTTCCAGTTTTATGCTTAGGGATATACTGAGACTATAAAGGTTTAACTTTAACTCTATTTTTGAGCCACTCAATAACTTAAATACCACTGTATATTTATGACACTTTAGTTTTATATGCTTAGTGTGCTCTTGTGCTACATTCAGTGAAATATACTGAAACAGTCAGTGGTATATCAAGAGTGCAAATATGAAATCAATTGTAATGCTGATTTCCCCCCTCCATACCCCCCACCAATTTGGAATTACCACTCTGAATGTGGTGCCTGGTCACTCTTTAATTCTCTGTGGAGCTACTAAATGCTTATTGTGTGTTGAGCTAAATGTATGGAAAATCTTCCCATGAACAGGAATGCTTTAAAGCATTCAGATGTACAGAAATGCTCCTTCAGACTCAATGCAGGGAAATCAGAAGTGAAACAGGCAAAATGAATTGGGAATGGGCTTATCATGTGCATCCTCATGCCCTCTACATACTTTGGAATTCCTTGTTCAGTCATAAGAACCCAACAGGGCTAGTAAGAGTGGAGAAATCAGGGGAATTGGGAACAAGCGAGGTATGCTATTCTTATGTCTGTCTGAAACAAAAAGGATAGAAAAGAGAGTTTTTCCTTGGGATTATGTTAAATCATATAGAAGGCAGGAAGAGCAGAAGTCCCCTGGTTGTAGCAAGTAAAAAACAGGGGGGGGGGGGGAAGAAGGCTAGAAAAGGATAGTTGAATGAGAAACTTTAGAAATGGGGTATACTAATGATCAGTCAACAAACAATGTCTGCTGGCAAGACTGCTTTTCATGTGCCAACACCAGTTGCAGTCTTGGGGAAAGAACAACACCTGGAAAGGCAATTGGAAGAAAAATTTCCAGATAAACAAAAAGGGGAGGGGGTGATGGGCTACAGATTTTCCAGTAGACAGTGTCTTGTGTTTTGGTGGCTTTCTTTCCATACTAATTAGCAGGTCACATAAGAAACTCAAGGCTTCCAGTAGCCAATTGACACATGATAAATTGACATGGTTGTGATACGAATTGAGGGACTTTTGTATTTTGCACTTCCAAAAGCTTCTCAGCCTCAGGCAAAGAGGACAAGATGTTCTCCTGATCAAAAGAAGATACTGACTAGTCCTGGAAACACAACAACTGCCTTGGTTTGTCAGTGGTTGCTCGGTGGATGTTAAAGGAAAGACGGAGAAGATGAGCCAAAGTGGTAGTGTGGCAAGCTGATATTCTCTGATATTGTCAGTCTGCAATTGTGACAACTTGGCAGAGCTTTATGTTCTTTAAGACACAGAGATTTCTTTTGTCTATTAAATTAAAAATTTCAAAGAAATTGTTAAGAAAAAAGATGTGTGGTTGCAGAGAGAGTGTCTGTTCTCTAAATCTAATAACATGCCTCATGTTTCTTTTACTTACACTCTGTTCTTCAGACTATAAAAACAGAATGTGTGAAGGTGGGTTATTTTAATGGCTTTCTCATTTTTTCCTTATAGTAAAGGGAACAATGTAGTTGTATACCACATGCATGCATAGGGTCTTATTCTCCTTCAGCTTGTATATTCACAAAGCAGGAAGATCTGACTCAGTAATGCATGTGTTTGGGGTGAGGAAGGGAATTACTTGCCCAGAAACTTTCATGAATAGGTAAGGCAATTTCTCTCACCGCCCCCACATATTACTTTTTGTTTCTTGTAATCTCAGAAGAACTGGATCTGCTCAGATGCAACATTCTGTATAAATGACTGGCCGAACTCAAAGGGTGCTCAACAATGACTCCTTTTCATCCTGGAGAGAAGTGACCAGTGGGGTCCCACAGGGTTCTGTCCTGGGTCCAGTGCTGTTTAACATCTTTATTAATGACTTGATTGACAGAATTGGGGGCAAATTTATCAAATTTGCAGATGACACCAAACTAGGAGGAGTAGCTCATACCCCAGAGGACAGGATCAAAATTCAAAATGATGTTAATACAGTGCGCCCGCATCATACGTGGGCACATTATATGTGTATAACATTTCTTCCGGTACACATGCCATTGTTTCTTCCGGTGATCGTGCATACGCATTTTTTGTTTTACGGGGCTTGAGCATACGCATTTTTTGTTTTATGCAGGGGGGGGGTCCAGAACGGATCCCCCTGCATAAAACAAGAATGCACTGTAGATTAGAAGGCTGGGCCAAAGCTAACAAAATGAATTTCAACAGGGAGAATGGTAAGGTACTGCACTTAAGGAAGAAAAATGAAATGCACAGATATAGGATGGGTGACACCTGGCTGAACAAGACTACGTGTGCAAGGGTTCTTGGAGTTCAAGTAGACCACAAATTGAACATGAGTCAACAGTGTGGCGCAGCAGCTAACAATGCCAATGTGATTTGTGTATCAATAGAAATATAGTGTCTAGATCAAGGGAAGTAATAGTGCCACTCTATTCTGCTCTGATCAGGCCCCACCTGGAATACTGTGTCCAGTTCTGGGCACCACAATTTAAAAAGGATGTTGAGAAACTGGAGCGTGCCCAAAGGAGGGCGATTAAAATGGTGAAAGGTCTGGAAACCATGCCCTATGAGAATGACTTAGGGAGCTGAGGATGTTTAGCCTGGAGAAGAGAAGGTTAAGAGGTGATATGATAGCCCTCTTTAAATACTTGAAGGGATGTCATATTTAGGAGGGAGCTAACTTGTTTTCTGTTGCTCCAGAGACTAGGACCCAGAGCAATGGATGCAAGCTACAGGAAAAGAGATTCCACCTCAACATTAGGAGGAACTTCCTGACAGTAAGGGCTGTTTGACAGTGGAACTCACTCTCTTGGAGTGTAGTGGTGTCTCCTTCCTTGGAGGTCTTTAAACAGATGCTTGATGGCCATCTGTCGGGGATGCTTTGATTGAGATTACCTGCATGGCAGGAGGTTGGACTGGATGGCCCTTGTGGTCTCTTCCAACTCTGTGATTCTATGATTCAATGATTCTTTGATTCTATGAAATGAAATTACCCTTCCCACTTCAGAAGCCTACACCCGGGTTTCAGCCTTTCCATTTAACACTCAAAACTCAGAGGTGTGTTCACCTTACCTTGCTGTGTTTCATATAACATGATAGGTTGCTTTAGGAAGGGAAGAGAAACCTTCTGTGCAATAAGATTCTTACACCACATCTTTGACTGGCTACATTAACACTTTCATGAAGTAAATAAGTAGAGATGCAGGCTTTAATTGTTGGGAATGTCAATCTGCCCAACAGTCCATAATTGAATACTCAAGAGGAAACTAAAACTTCACTTTGCCTCCATCACTTGATTTCGAGACAATAGCCATTCATCATCTTTTGACTTCAGTATATGATAGGGTAGAGGTAATCCATCAATATCCTTACTCTTCAGTGCTTGCCTACATTTGACACTCTTTGCATTCTTTAGCTAGATGATAAAAGTTGCCAAGACATTTGAATGGTTCTCCTATAAATTTTGTGTGGGCATGTTAAGTTATGTGGGACAGTAATTGCCCTTTTGTGACTGCTGACATTAAAAAAAATGCACTTAGAATTCTAATGAGATTCCAGATGTGGGGCATTGCCACTTATCACTTGCTCTCACTCCAGTGTGATGAAATTCAAAATCATCAGGGTAATTCTCTCCCCCAATAACTTTTATTACATGTCAATGTCAGCAGGTGTCTCACTGTGACTGACTAGGTCTACACTGAAAAATCTTAGCGAGACAGGCCTACCAGTCTCTGTGGAGTTAAAAGCCCTGTGATATCTTTTACCTGTCACCATCTGTCCATAATTTAGATTTCTCAAACTATGCTGTGTGGGTTCTGCTTCCTTATATTTTAAGTTTTATTCTGTCACTCTTTGAAAGAAGGAGCTTGGCTTCAGGACACATCAATCAAATGGTGTTATGTAACCACTTCTTGTCACATTTGAGAAAATGACACTATGATATCCAAGGTGAAGAATTCACTTTAATTATATTTTTAAAAAAGTAATGCAGGAAAAAGGTATCAGTCTTAAGCAGTTATAACTGACCCACTATGCTCAACCAACCAGGTGTTTGTAGCTGATGGCACAGTCAGCGCTAGATTTTTTTAATCCTTAGGAAAAAGAAGAAATTGTGCCCCCTATCCACTCAAGTCAAGGTGTGTAGTAACTAAAGTCAGGCAGGTTTTTCTGGTGCAAAATCCACAGTGGATTATTCCATAGCAGCTGCAGCTGAAGCTACAGGTAGGCATAGTTATAGATTTGCTTTTAAGCAAATAGACACTTAATTCACATCAAGTATGTAGTGTACAGTGAAGGAGATTTAGGACAGTAATGGGAATTTATTATTTAATCCAAATTGACACAGAGGGAAGGATAATAGCAAAGGAAGGAAGAAGTAAACCTCCCTCCCCCAAAACTATAGTTCTAGCCTGGATTGGGAATCTGCATGTTCACTGTGAAATTAAAACACATGTAGGGTCTCATCCTAACTAGCACTTTGAATTGTACCTGGAATCAGACTCAAAGCCAGTGAAGCTGCCATAACTGAAGAGTTACCTATAACTACCTCTGCTCAAAAGACTTATTGACACATTCTGAGCCAGCTGCATATTGAAGAACATCCCTGGAGGGACGAGGGGACTTTAGAGTAGTCCAAATAAAACATAGAAAAGCCATGCATTATTTTAGCCCAAACTGACTACACCATGAAGCAGCATAGGAGGTGTTAGTTGTTCACAAGTCCTCCTCACCACCACCACCACCACCAACATGGGAATCTGAGAGTGGTACCCCAGCTGTGAACCTGAGCCTTTCTCAAAGTAAGTGCAACCGTCTGAGACAGTGCTTGATCTGTCTTTCTAATGTCTGGGAGTAAATCTGTCTTGTATTTATTGAGAAGTTGTACATATTGAGAACTTGGAATACTTTCTTGAAATTAAATGGATAGGATTTCATTTACTTTGTGGATTTAAAAAAATAGTAAAAAAAAATCTTATATTAGATCAACTAACACAATATTGTATTTACTGATTGTGCTCCCTTACCTTGACATGTGAGGCTGATCTGACCTACACATTCAGAAATATTATCTTAGCTATTCAGGATGTATCATAATCAGTAATATTATAGAGCTGTTCTACTGCAACATAAGATGAGCATGACACAGAGTGATTAAATGTTCTACATGCCATACTTGTGAAAAAATATCAAGTCAGGGAAAACCATTTAGCTTAAGTTCCCCAAATATGTATTAATTTCTTCTTTTTATGTGTACACACTTTTCCATTGCAAAATATTCAGTCGCACAAGTCCTTACTGCCAGTAGGTGACACAGTCCTGAAAAAAAATATATCATAACAGAATTTAGCAAACAGTCTAGGTCTCAATAATCTTTGGTCCATGACACCAGCATACAGTCTGGCAAAATGACAGCAGAAGCAGGAAAATTCTATATATAAGTCACTGTTTTAGAGTGACTGCAGCATGCAGCAGTTTGTAAATAGTATTATGATCAGCTTCACCAGTGAAGTGCCAATATAGCTTGATGTCAGTAGTAAGCTATAGTACACATGGAAATTGGTGGATAAACTGTTCAAAAACTGTTGTAAGCTTGCCCAGAAGGAGAAAAACTGAAATTATTTGTTCTTGCATGAGAGGATGGGATAAACAAAAATTTACATCCCTAGTATATAGCCATTAATTCCGAAGCATCAGTCGTAGATAGTGTCATCACTATACATACACTCTGTTACCACATTAAAAAAAACAACCCTATCCCAAATAGCTTTATATTTTTACAACCTAGCTGGGTGGTGCACTTCCCCTGTAGCCATACTTCTGTGCAGTCTTTCTTTCTTTCTTTCTTTCTTTCTTTCTTTCTTTCTTTCTTTCTTTCTTTTTGGCTGTTCACATTACATATCCAGGAATACAAATTTGTGAATGAGTGCATTTTGTTGCTCTCCTCCACCCAAATGCTGAATATGATATGATTGCTACTTCTGGGACTAACATCAGATCTCATAGTCTGGTAGTCATGATCCTGTAACCTCCTTTGTGTATTTGGGCTCCTGGATATTTTTATGTGAACAGCAGGGCTGTTCCTGTCATTAATATAGTGAAGAAATGGCCTCAGACTGTAAGTGTTGTGTGTTAGGGATATCATTAAGAAGAGTGAAGTGATTATATCAGGTGTCTAAAGCTGGGGGACAGCAGTGGCAGCATCCTAACCATTATATCTGGACTCCACAGCTCTTCACCTTTGCTATCAACTCGTTCTGTTGTCCCTCAAGTAGCCTGAGATCTCAGATATATTGGAGGTCTTTCTCCCATCCTTGGTATTAAAGTAAGACTGAATTACCAGTTCAACTGGTTTCTTTACACAAAACAGGCAGAATATGTCATCATTCCTTACCTAATTCTGTGATGTATTTTGAGCCAAACCTGATGACGCCAGTGTCACCACACCCCACCTGTTCATCCTGAGCCCCTCAGCCTTTCGTATCTGTCTGAGGGCAAAATTGTCTATACTCCAAAGGCTGTCCTGGCCTCCCTAAATTAACCTGCTGCCTTGGGGTGGGGTGGAGAACATGGTTGCATCCCCACTGTTGGCCTTTCATTTGTTATTTGTGCCACAGGAAAGGTGTGCCATCTCCTTCTTGTCCTCCTCCAGAAAAATGTCTTAGGACAGGCATGGTGAACAGGGATTTTGTCAGAAAAGAATTAAATTTTGCAAATCCATGGAACTGGAGTTTTATTGGATTTGTGCAAGAATCTTCTAAAATCACTCAGTGCTCTCAATGGTTTGTAAACCTGCAGGTATCATCTTAATATGTCTAAGGAAATTATTTAGTGCCCTAGATATGGTTTTAGATCATGTCATGTCTCCAAGACCTACATAGGATGTTTTAAAACATATTAATCATGAAGATATAGAAGGTCTTCTTCCTCATCTCTGTCCAATATTATGTTATGAAGAAATAGGTAGGAGAAATGGTGAAGCAGAAAGCTTGTTTAGTAATAACTCCTTTCCTTATGGGAATTGCCTTGTTAAGTGGTAATTTGTGAATGGTTGTTAAATCCCACAGTGGTTTTACAGCTGTGCATGGGTGTAAAGAAGCAAATATGGTTGAAAATGCAGTTTACAATAATATGATTTATTTTTAAAAGGACAAGGACCCAGTAATCAAACAACAACAGCAAGTCAGGGAGCTGCAAGATCTATTTGTTCTTACTAAGAGATGGAGTTAAGCTTGACCTTTACTGAACAAATTATCACATGCATTTTTTTCAACCTTAACATTCAAGGTGATCCCACATCTGGGGAAAAGGGCATGACAGACTCCTACAAAGCAGAGCAATCCAGCAGGAATAGGGACATAGCAGGAGTGCAGGCCATTTCTCTCTCTCATCCTTGAGACAGGAACCAAACCTTTGCTGAATTAAAAGCAGCATTCAAAACTCACACACACTGCATTTTCCTCTCATGCTGAAAAAGCAAAAAATAAGATGCCTCCTTCTTGTTCAAAAAGATGTTGTCAAGGAAGGCACACTCATATTCTTGACCGCTTTCAATCTTATGTCTCTTGTAGTCTGGCAGAGGAAGAAGGCTTCTCATTTCTTTGAACTTTTGCTCCAAAAAACTTTTCTAGAAAGCATTAAGGAAGATTGTCAGTCAAAGACATCATGCAAGGAAACATGAAATGACAATCAACAAGTGGATGCATGTGATGATAAAAAGAACCAGTCCCAGGCAATGATAACTTGAGACCATTAATCTCATGAGACTTTTTCCTCCTGTCAGTAATAAATCCCTCCTGCCTTGATGGGCAGGAGGGGGGGGCATGGGAAATAACTAAGATCTGGGGAGAATTCCTGGTTTGATTCTTCATTTTTTCCTATGGACAAATAAAAAATGTTGGGGTGCTTTCCCTAAAACTGTGTGTGTGAAAAAGAAGTGGTATTTCTTTAAATGATCTTACATCTATTTTGTTATTGTTTTTGCTATTATGTGCCTTGAACTCTGATTTATTGCAAATCTTACATAGGGTTTTCATGGAAAGATTTTATTAGATAAAGTTTGCCATTGCATTCCCAAGTTCACCCAGTAGTTTCTCATGGCTCAGTAGGGATTCATACCCCTATCTTTTAGAGCCTTAGTCTAGCACTCATAACCACTACATCTTGTGTCTCTCTTTAATTTTATTAATATGTTCTAATTTCAAAATTTTCATATTGTGTGAACATGGACCCAGAACATCCACTCCTGCTTTTCCTGTTGTGGAAAAGAATCCTGCAGTAGCAATGTAAAAGAATAGATATCTATGGATTTGAACAACCACAGATTGAAATGAAGAAATGGTTCAAGTCAAGAAGCAAAGTAGCGGATGCTGCAGCAGCAAGACCTGAGCACCAGGCTCCTTCCTTCAAAAGGCAGACACACCATTCAGTTTTAAACCCCTTGACTTCTCTCTTCCCACCATGATGCTTCCATCTGATTTTATATCCCTACTGAAGTTTAAAATTGGATGGAGGCCTCATGGTGGTAAGAAAGAAGGCAAGGAAAAGCAATGTTATATTTTAAATACTGATTTCAGTGTTCATGGTTTTTGATATCCGTGGGGTGTCCTAGAACCAAATCCCTGCAGATACCGAGGGTCCACTGTACTTAGAACATGAATCACACTCAGTAAGAAATTAAGTCACAAAATATCAGGACACTTCACATAGTGTGAGTTGGGCCACATACTATGAGATTTTTTTTAAAATCTGCATTTTTTTGAACTTTTTGATGAAAATTTCATTTATTAAAAACTGTTGTGCAAAATACACTATTTTCTGGTCAATAGCACTGACTTTTGAGCCAATGCTTTTTTGGGGGAAAGAAAATCATTACTGAATTGCCAAAACGTGTTAAACCTTTTGTAATTTTATCTCCTGAGAGAGAGAGAGAGAGAACATCTTCATAGAATTTGAATGAATTTGAATGAGTTAGAGTTCCATGTTTCAGTTAAAGTCCCATGAGTTTATCATAGAACTGTATAGCTGGAAAGAATACTATACCAACCCCCTGCCACACATTACCACACTACACTATTATAGGGCTGCTATTTCACTTTTACTGCTCTGGCTGCCTCCTGTTGCATTTTGGGGTTTGTAGTTCAGTGAAGCCTAAGAGCTCTCTGGCTAAGAATTCTAAATGCCTCTCCTTTAACTGCAAATCCCAGAATTCAACTGGAGATAGCCAGAACAGTTAAAGTGGAATAGCAGCATTATAACAGTGTAATACGGTAATTTACACAGTTAAACCATTCATGACAAATGGCCATCCAACTTCTACTTTAAATTTCTAATGAAGGAGTTAAGAACCTAAAGGCACCACATCCTGTCTAATCTTAGAAGCTAAGCAGGATCAGCCCTGGTTAGAACTTGGATGGGAATCTGCCAACTTATTTATTTATTTATGGATTTTATACCACACCCTTCATCCCTAATGGCTATCAGAGTGGCTTACAATTATTATTTTTAATAAGATGGTTCCCTGCCCTCAGGCTTAGAATCTAAAAGACACAACACAAAAGGAGAAGGGAATGGTGGTGGGAAAGGGGATGAGGTCCAGTGGTTCTTCTCTTCCTCTGATGCCGGGACCAAGGCAGATGGACTAGAGGGAGGGCTCTTCTTCTTCAGGCTAGCCCTGATGGAGCTGGGACAGGCTGTTCACTCCCTTGCAGGCTGAAGGATGACAGTTATGGAGGGAGGACGCTCTATCTTCAGGCTAGCCCTGATGGAGCTAGGTCAGCCTATTCCCCCACAGGCCGAAAGATGACAGTTATGGAGGGAGGGCACTCTATCTTCAGGCTAGCCCTGATGGAGCTGGGCCTGCCTGTTCACTCTCTCACAGGCCGAAGGATGACAGTTATGGAGGGAGAGCACTCTATCTTCAAGCTAGCTCTGATGGAGCTGGGCCTGCCTGTTCACTCTCTCACAGGCCGAAGGATGACAGTTATGGAGGGAGGGTGCTCTATCTTAGATGGCTCTAAGAGAACAACAACCAGTTGTCTAAGCTATAATTCAGAGGAAGGAACTAGCAAAACCACCTCTGATGATTCCTTACCTAAGAAAATCCTATGAAATTCATGGGATTGCCATATGTCAGCAGGCAAATTGAAAGCACATGCTCATGCACACAATGATAGAGATTTCCCCTAACATATTCTAACCTATCCATCCCACTGTCCAACAGCTCTTACAGCTATCCTCCAGTTGTGGAGAGAACATAGGCAGATTAGAACATTGGAATAGCCAATGACAGTTAAACCAGTAAAAGGTGGGGGCTGCTCCCAGGAGTGAGTATAAATAGAGGGACAGAGCAGTGTTTGGAGTTAGTTAAGGGAGCTTTAGTTTACCCTGAGGGGTTAAACAGCCAAGGAAGCTGGGGAAAACTGCTAGGATATGCAGTGAGAGGGGGGTTTATGTACCCAAGATAGGGAGATATGTTGACTGTGTTGAAACAATGGATTTGAAAAGACCAAAAACAAAAGGCACTATAAATAAGCTTTATCTAGATTTGTTTAAAAGGGTAACAAACAATGTATATAACAAAAGTATACCAAACAACTATATACAAAGAATACAAAATAAACCATAGTAATAATGGCAAGCACAATAACAAATAGCAAATAATAGAAACTATATTGAAGCAAATAACACAAAAATAATACAACAGAAAAGAAGGCTGAGAATAGAGTGAGTAAAAGAGGGAGAGAGAGACTCACAACTAAAGCTAGCCTTATGAAGGCTCAAAAGTTGATTAGAGCTATACATAAACAGCTGAAGATCATCTGTATTCTAAGTAGCTCTCAATTAACCCAATAATAATAATAATAATAATAATAGGATTTATTTATATGACGCCCAATCACTGGGAATCTGGGCGGCTTACAACAGAGAGGATAATAGACGGTTCCCTGCCCTCAGGCTTACAGTCTAAAAAGACACAACACAAAAGAAGAAGGGAATAGTGTGGGGGGGAGGGGATCAGGTCCAGCGTTCTTCTCTCCCTCTGAGGCCTGGACCGAGGCAGATGGACTGGAGGGAGGGCTCTTTTTCTTAATTGAGGCCAGGCCCGATGGCGTTGGGTCTGTCCTTTCATTCCCTCTAAGGCCAGAAGATGACAGTTGGAAGGAGAGAGGGGAGGGCTCTTCCTCTTCAGGCCCGATGGCGTTGGGTCTATCCTTTCGCTCCCTCTAAGGCCAGAAGATGACAGTTGGAAGGGGGAGGGGAGGGCTCTTCCTCTCAGGCCGATGGCGTTGGGTCTGTCCTCACTCCCTCTAAGGCCAGAAGATGACAGTTTGGAAGGAGGGAGGGGAGGGCTCTTCCTCTTCAGGCCCGACGGCATTGGGTCTGTCCTTTCGCTCCCTCTAAGGTCAGAAGATGACAGTTGGAAGGAGGGAGAGGAAGGCTCTTCCTCTTCAGGCCTGATGGCGTTGGGCCTGTCCTTTCACTCCCTCCCAGGCCAGAAGATAACAGTTGGAAGGAGGGAGGGGAGGGCTATTTCTCTTCAGGCCCGATGGCATTGGGTCTGTCCTTTCGCTCCCTCTAAGGTCAGAAGATGACAGTTGGAAGGAGGGAGAGGAAGGCTCTTCCTCTTCAGGCCCGATGGCGTTGGGCCTGTCCTTTCACTCCCTCCCAGGCCAGAAGATGACAGTTGGAAGGAGGGAGGGGAGGGCTCTATGACAACTCTATAATGACTCAAGTATAGAGCTTGTTACTATTCCAACAGATTGTACCCTGAGGGGTGAAGAGCTGCTGAGGCTAAGATAGGCTGCAGTGAGGGGCAATTCTTAATTATATTTTTGTGTAATATCCTGCGCGAGACTAGTGGGGTCACAGATAACCAGAAGGATTAAAAGATGTAGAAGATAGATAAAGGTTATGTGAGAGCTTAGACTGTATTTGTAAGGCTATAAAGAAACAAGTACAAAGATAAGTAAAAGGTACTGTTAAATCCTGTAATTACTGAAGTATTTTAACATCATATCCATCTTGAATGCCAGCCCTGAGAAAGACACTGTATTCAACATGATTTGTAAATAAAGTCCTTTTGTTTGTTCAACAAGCAGTTGTCTGAAGTGGTTAAAGAAACATATTCAAAATGCTACCAAGAGAGAGAAAATACTTTTATTAGTTAGGACACAGAAAGAGAGGTTGTATAGTTATCAGTTAACAATTGGAGTCAAGTTGTTGGGATTTTAATAACACAGAGGGCTGGCATCTGAAGCCAGTTATAGAAGTTTATTGCACCGGGTTTAAAATGTTCCCCGGTGTGTTCTAATGGGGGGGCGTGGGGGCACGCAGGGAGCATGACAGAAACACGATGCGTCCCAGAACTCCATTTTTCCACATAGCAGAATGCCGCCTTTGCCTCTTGGCGTTCCCATCATGTTCCCATCGAGTTCCAGGGGGGGGGCGATTTCTGGGAACGCTTTGAAACAGTTCCCAGAAATCGTGCCCCCTGGAACTCAATGGGAACGCCCGGCGGCAAAGGCGGCATTCCGCTGTGTGGTAAAATGGGGTTCTGGGACCCATCGCATTCCCATCACGTTCCGTGCGCACCCCCTTGCAGGCACGTTAGGACGCATTAGGGAACGTTTTAACCCTGGTGCGATAAACTTCATAGTGCAGGAGACACTGGCGAAGACATCTGAGTTTGAGTGTTGCATCACAAATTAAGTGGCAAACTGGTGGGAAAGTTGCCATCCCATTATATATTGGTGGCAGATCAAAAAAGACCTATTGGGCTGCCATCCGAGAAAAGTAGTTGGGTGGGTGAGTCTCACCTTCACACCAAATCTCTCCTGTAATTTGAATCCATTTTTTGGGGCAATTGAACTTGAAGCCTAGGATATGCAACATTTTCCAAGCATATTGCTATACCCTCTTAAGTGCCAAAAGAGTTTGAGCTTTCCTTATCTTGAGGGGAAAGGCACTAAAAATTGTAACCATCCTGTGGTACATTTTCAAAAACCCCAATGTACTGGAAATGGAGAGAACTGGTACATTAATTCACTATGATTAGAAGTTAGAGTATCCTTCTGGTCCTGTCCAACTTTGTCTTGTCCTTACACGGAGAACTGGAAGAGAAATCTCTCTCTCTTTCATCCTTCATCTGAGCCTTGGTGTTCATCTGGATCTAAATTTTCAGGAGTGTTCAAATTGGGATTCAGTCTGTTTTATAAAAGTCCAAAATGGTTTTCTCCTAAATCTGTTTGAATCAGGCATATCTGATTCTATTTTTGCAATTTATCTGAGTCAGAAGCACACCCCTAATAGGTTTATGTTGAACTCATCTGAATAGGCAGTTATATATTTATGATAACAAAAGAGAACAAATGAACTTCTGCTGGATCTATCTATCTATCTATCTATCTATCTATCTATCTATCTATCTATCTATCTAT
>NC_056525.1:94105187-94110134 GCF_019175285.1 Sceloporus undulatus
TTCATTTATATCCCACCTATTTCATTTATATCCCACCTTCCTCCCTGGAGGGATCCAAGGCAGCTCACAGATAAAACCTTTAAAATTTAAACAATCAAAATGTCTATATATAAAACCACATATAATATACAATATAACATAAAATCACAAAATACACACAAGTTAAAAAGAGACTAAAAACCCACCTGCTTTATAAAATCATCCTGTTATGCATTATGTACAGAAAGTTTGCCAGCATAAAAAATGTTTTTACTTGGTGGCAAAAGGACAGCAGGGAAGGGGCCAGCCTAGCCGCCCAAGGAAGGGCATTCCAGAGGGTGTGAGCAGCCACCGAGAACGCTCTTTCTCTTCTCCTCACCAGGCGAACCTGTGATCTTCATGGGATCAAGACAAAGCCTTCTCCTACAGATTGTAGGGCTCTTGCACATTCATATGGGGAGATATGGCCACTCAAATAGTCTGGATCCAAGCCGTTTAGGGCTTTATAGGCCATGACCAGCACTTTATATTGTGCCCAGAAACAAACAGGTAGACAGTGGAGCTATTTTAACAAGGGAGTTACATGGTCCCTGTAACAGGGCCCAGTAAGCATTCTGGCTGCAGCGTTTTGAACCTTCTGAAGTTTCTGGACAGTTTCCAAAGGCAGCCCCATGTAGAGTGCATTGCAGTAGTCCAAACGGGATGTAATTAAGGCATGTGTCACTGTAGCCAGATCTGACATCTTAAGGAATGTGTGCAGCTGGTGCACAAGTTTAAGTTGTGCAAATGCACTCCTGGCCATTGCTGAGACCTGGGCATCCAGGCTCAGAGTGCAGTCCAGAAGTTCACCCAAGCTGCGAGCCTGAGATTTCGGGGAAGTGTAACCCCATCCAGCACAGGAAAAGCCCCAATTCCCTGATCTGCCTTATGACTGACCAGGAGCATCTGTGTCTTGTCTGGGTTAAGCTTCAATTTGTTTGCCCTCATCCAGTCCATTACTGACAGCAGATAGTTCAGTATAGAACAGCGAATCTGATGGAAAGAAGAGATAGAGTTGGGTGTCATCAGTGTACGTGTGACACCTCACTCCAAAACTCTGGATGACCTCTCCCAGTGGTTTCATGTAGATGTTGAATAACATGGGGGACAGAACAGAATCCTGAGGGACCCCACAGGCCAGCAGCCAAGGAGTCAAACAGGAGTCCCCCAACACCACCTTCTGAGTTCGCCCCTCCAAGAAAGACTGGAACCACTGCATAACAGTGCCCCCAAGTCCCATCCCAGAAAGGCGGTCCAGAAGGATACCATAGTTGATGGTATTGAATGCCAGAAGGACCAACAGGAACACACACACCCTGTCCAGTTCTCTGTGTAGGTCATCCACCAAGGCGACCAAAGCTGTCTCTGTCCCATAGCCAGGTCTGAAGCCAGATTGAAATGGATCTAGATCATGGCTGCACAAGATGCAGCCTGAGGGCCAGATGCGGTCCGTCAAAAGGATTTCTGGAGTCCCGGGGACCCATTGTCAGGAGGAGGGGTATGTCCTGGCTCCCAGAGTCCTCATCCAATCGGATGGGGCTTTGGAGGACGGGAGCAATGGACTATTCCCCCAGAGTTTGCCTCTGCTTCCCAAGGGAGCTTTTGCTGGGGGAAGGTTTACAGCTCCTCTCACCCCATTGGCCAGGCAGGCCCAGAGGGAGGAGCTTTTTGCAGGCAAGCAGCGGAGACAGCCGGGAGGGCAGAGAGAGAGCAAGAGATCAGACAGCAGGAGACCTAGAGATCACCACTTCTTCTGGTGAGTGAGGGGGAAGAGGGGAGAAAGAGAGGTGGACACCCGACCACTGCGTTATCCTCCTTCTCCTCTGCCGAGTCATTTGCTTTTGAGCAGCCTGGAGGTTTTGCCTTTGAGTGGCAAGGCTATCCACCTGGAAAAACCCCCAGGCTGCTCAAAAGTGGAGGAGGAGGACAATGCGGTGGTCAGATGTCCACCTCTCTTTCTCCTCCTCCTCCTCCTCACAAGGCTGTCCACCCAGCAATGGGGGAAAGAGACAAAGAGGACGGGGGAAAGAGACAACCGCATTGTCTCCCTCCTCATCTGCCGAGTCATTGTGTCTTTCCCCCATCCTCCTCCTCCTCTGGAAGGAAGGAAGGAAGGAAGGAAGGAAGGGAAGAAATGGAGAAGGAAAGAAAGAAGGGAGGGAGAGTAGGAGGAAGACAAGAAGGAAAAAGAAGGGAGGGAGGGACAAAGGAAGCAGGGAAAGGAAGGAAAGAGGAAGGGAGGAAAGAAAGAAGCAAGGGAATGAAGGAAGGAAGGAAAAGAAGAAGGGAGGGAGGGAGGGAGGGAGGGAGGGAGGGAGGGAGGGAGGGAGGAAGGAAGCAGGGAAAGAAAGAAATGAGGAGGAAGGAAGGGGATGCCTTGCCCACTGGTAGGGTGACTAGATTTTCCCTCCTTTTCCCAGACATGTCCCCCATCTCAGCCTTCCTGTCCAGGAGAAGGGATTCCACAATGTCCTCTATTTTGAGCATGGCTAAGATGTATGGATTTGCATTTTGCTTCCCGCTTTTCATTGGTCATGCCCCCCGTTTTTTAATGTCCTACATTTCACCTAAAACTGTTGGCGGCCCGAACAACTTTACCCAATCTTAATTTCAGCCCCAACCTCCTTTAAAGTTGATCACCCCTGATCTAGATAATCCATTTTGTCCAGAAACCCCTGAAGCCGGGAGGCCAAAATCTTGCCCAAGAATGGAATATTAGAGCCTGGCCTATAGTTATCCAAAATAGTTGATTGTTACAGTGAGGCTATGAGCTGTAGTAGTTTCATATCAGAAAACAAAACACAGAGAGTACAAGTCTACTTGAATTAAGACCAAAGCAAATTCTTTCACTTTTGAGAAGTAGAAATAATGGATTTTACACAGTTCCTACTTGTGGCTTTTATGCATGTAAAATCTTAGCTACATTGTGGCAGTGATACTTTCCCACCCTTTTATTGTATGACTTAGATTTATTTAGTTTTGAGAGAGGATATATTCTAACAAAAATGCATCACATGTGCAAAGACATTATCACGATAATATCTAATCTTCATCCTTCCAAATAGCTTCCACTGACATGATTCAAAGTGTTAGACTTTGATGGACATTGTTAACAAATGTCTTTTCATTACATCCATGACAGAGAGAAGTGATGAAATACAAAAGTGCCTTACCAATCATACAAGAGTAAATTACTGGGTCTCCAAATAAGTGACGCCTTACTTGTTTCTTTAGATTTGTTTGCCCAGTTATTTTGAGAAAAAGAGTTCTTTAACTTCACATAGAAAGGTGTCACTTTATAGTGTGGCTCTTCCCCCCCCCCTTTTCTTTAGTTTGTGTGTGGATATAATATTATTTTAACCATTTCTGTTGTTATCTGATTTGTGATTTCCAGGTGGAGGCAAAAGTTGCCCAAAGGAAGGGGAAGAGAAGGGTATAGGAATCATGTTAATAAATAAATTTCATCTTGTACTCATTTGCATCACTAAAGGTAATACAATACTGAGATCTGAAGGCAAGGAAGTGACAATCTAGAATTGATGTAACTACATGGTACTCACTAAGGTCCCCCATGCCTCCAGATCATTTATGAACTGGTTACTAAATTTGGAAGCCAACGTAAAGGTTTTGGATCAGAGAAGAGAAAAGAAGAAGTGCTTGTGCATTTTTATTCTTGCACCATGAATAAATGGAGTGAATGGTTGTATTTCTAGGAATGGCTGTGGGCCCTGCAGAAATAATCCAGTTTGACAATACTTTTAACTGCCATAGTTCAATGGCATGGAATTCTAGGAACTGTAGTTTTGTGAGTCACTGAGCCTTCTCTGTCAAAGAGCTCTAGTGCCATAAAAAAACTACAGTTCCCAGAATTCCATACCATTGAGCCATGGCAAAGAGTTGTCAAACTGGATTATTTCAGCAGTGCTGACATCGCCTGGATCTATAAGAGACAGAAGGGTAAAGACAGAAAGAAGGAGCATAGCAGGATTCCAGAGAGAAATGACATGCAATTGGGAGATAGTGCAAAAATGGAGCTGGGGAAAGTTCTTCTTTTTGGCAATGTTCTTTGGATGTAATTTATAGGAATAAATCTAATTGAATAAAATTAACTTTTGAAGCAATCTGAGGAAATAATTGATTGGTCCTGTTGTAAAATGGGTGAATCTCTGTGAAACTCAAAGAGACAGTTTTATGCAGCTCATGCCTTATCTCTGCCTTTTATTCTGGTTCTTGATCAAGCTGTCATTTATCTTCATCAGTTTGTCTTTTTTGGAAATTGATGTTTTGTGGCAGGATTAATTCTCCATAGCACCCAATTTATGAATGGATGCCTAACACACATACGCATGGCAGCCATTTTATTATGACAGTCATAAACATCTCCTCAAATTAGATAATTTGATTTCTTATTATTAATCTTAGCTTAATACAAGTGAGCACACATACATAACACAGTACAAATTAGATGAAATTCTGGAAGATCTCTTGATGATTTTGGTTAAAAGTTTTAAGTAACCCTGACTGTGCTTTAGATCTTATGGTTAACTACTGCATTTCATACATGTTTTACACGTTTTCTCTCCAGTTATTTAGTTGGAATTTTCAAATTCCACAATTATTAAAGATTTTCTTTCTTTGACACTTTCAAATTCTTGTGTAGGTGAAATGTATGCTTTTAAAATAAATAACCAAAGCTGACCCTTTGGAAAATAAGTGCTTTGAGATCATTCGTATGATACTCCATCAGGGCTAGCCTGAAGAAAGAGGCTCCTCCCTCCATAACTGTCATCTTTCGGCCTGTGAGGGAGTGAATAGGATGGCCCAGCTCCATCAGGGCTATTCTGAAGAAAGAGGCTCCTCCCTCCATAACTGTCATCTTTCGGCCTGTGAGGGAGTGAATAGGCTGGCCCAGCTCCATCAGGGCTAGCC
>NC_056525.1:94110144-94128962 GCF_019175285.1 Sceloporus undulatus
TGAAGAAAGAGGCTCCTCCATAACTGTCATCTTTCGGCCTATGAGGGAGAGAACAGGCTGGCCCAGCTCCATCAGCACTAGCCTGAAGACAGAGCGCCCTCCCTCCATAATTGTCATCCTTCGGCCTGGGAGGGAGAGAATAGGATGGCCCAGCTCCATCAGGGCTAGCCTGAAGGAGAGAGCCCTCCCTCAGGTTCATCTGCCTTGGTCCAGGCCTCAGAGGGAGAGAAGAATGCTGGACCTGATCCCCTCCCCCCTCACCATTCCCTTCTCCTTTTGTGTTATGTCTTTTAGATTGTAAGCCTGAGGGCAGGGAACTGTCTGTTATCCCCTCTGTTGTAAGCCGCCCGGATTCCCAATGATTGGGCGGCATGTAAATAAATCCTATTATTATTATTATTATTATTATTATTATTATTATTATTATTATTACTCTGGGTGACTGCCTCTCATGTAAGCATTTTTCACACTTGGAAAAGGGTAGCCCAGCCAATGTAACAAAGTTTGCCTGGATCTACCCAATATATTAGATGTGGGTGTCTGAGATGAGAAAGTCTATATGCCTGGTGTTCCACAGTAAGGTTTCATCTCTTGTATAGGGTTCAAATTCCCAGTCACCTGTGAAATGCATTGGGCCACCATGGGCCAAATTCAACAGTTTCTTGTGAGGAAAAAAATTTGTGGCAGGACAAGTACCTTGCATACCTCCTTGAACAACTTAGAAAAAGGATGTGGTAGAAAATACCACAATTATAATAAAAAGTAATAAATAAATGAGCAAACTAATTCAGATGGACATGGGGTAGTCATGTAATGTCCAGGTGATAGCCAGCATTTTCATGTCACTATCTTTTAAATGTGAAGATACAAATAAACTTTTAGGGCATGAAGAGGATTTCAGACAACTTGTTTTGTTTTTTAAAAAAAAAATGAGGAAAAGTCAAATCCTCTTTGCTTTCCAACAAAATATTTCAACCGTTACCATCTGACTTATCAAACTGGAATCTCAAAAAAAAAAAAAAAAGGAATTTACTTCTGATTAACACTGGGGACAGAAAAAAGAGAAATTTTGACATTTTCATATCATTTTGGAATCCCTAGAAGCTGCATGTTATTGGAATGCTGTACTAGATGGATCCCATCCTGTCCTTGTTCTGATTTACTATGGCAGCAATAAAAGATGAGGCCGAATGTAAGCATTACCCCAAGGAAACAGATTGCTGTCTTTTGCCAATGCTGGAAATAATAATTGTGATCCTAAGTCGAAACTCATAGAATCTCTAATTTAATGCCATGAAAATATATCTAAGATCAAAACCCTCTTCTTCCTGAATAACAGTTTTTTTAAGGTGATTAGTCTCTGTAATCATAAATATCTTGCCTCAGGGAAACATACATATACAGCATCATCTTCATTTTGTTTTCTAAAGTGCCAAGATGCATGCTCTGTGAGTAAAAAGTTATAATAATTTTATTATCTGTCCTATGCAATGTAACCGTGGTTAATGAAAAAAGGTACTTGAAGTGGTTTTAATTGGGAGGTGCTTGATTAACCCTGCCGTAGTAATGAATGCAAATTCCAGTGGTGTCTAAAAATTATACCTTACTTTGTAGGTCTGCATCCTATAATCAACAGCTTCTGAAGTGCTGATTTATAAAAAAGTTAGACTAATTTAATTGGTAATGCAATCCAACCTCAATCTTTTGCTTTGCAAAAGATCATTTGGGGTTAAATGTGTATTACGTAGAAGATGCTTCCATTAGCCTTCAAAAAAGATAGCCTAGTGGCAATTTTGCAGCAGAAAGAGAGTATGTCAATAACATTTAATTCTTTTGAGGATGAAAAAATATACAATAAACTTCAGGATAAATTCCTGGTGCTATAATCTCAAGGATATTGAACTGAATTGAAATCAAGCTGTTTATTCACCTTGTCATTCCCAATGACATTAAATATTGGCCTTGCCACATTATTTACTACATCTTTTAAAAAACTGGAAATCTTTGATTACGCCTTCCTTGCATGAGTGTGGAATAAAATGACATATAATTAGGTAAGTTAGTTGTATGTATGGGCAAGGAGACGTCTATGGATCAAGGTGCATGCTATTTTTAAAACACGGGTAACAGTTTTCTTTTTCCTCCATTTTGTATTCAAATTCAAGTGCAGTTATACCATTCCAGTTCAGAAATAGCATGTTTAGAAAACAAAAATACTGTTTATGCTAGGTGGGGAAGGATACAGATATAGCTATGGGAGGCAAGATTGCCCACCATTAAGAATGCTATCACCAAAATAATGTTGTTTTTTGTTTAGCCTCCAAATTTCTAGCATTACAATAATTTTAAACTTCAGTTGAACAATTAGAAATGCAGTTGGGACATGCAAAGAAAAGAGGCCGGCAAAGTTACCAAGCAAATACAAACACAGCAGTTTCATAGTTCTATGTGTGAACAATTTTCAGTGCCTAATTCTCTGCAGTGCTAGAAATCTGGAGGCATTTCACTGGGGGGCAGAATTTTTTTGCGGGGGGGAGACAACATCCTCATTTCACTTCCTCTGGAGCTAATCCTTGTAAGTAATTCTAGGAGCTGTAATCCCACCCTGTTTCATTTTCTTATTTTGGGAACATGAATACTGATTGTAAAGAGTCACAGTCTTCTACGCTCCTTCTACGCTCCTCTTGCATCTGCTATTTACATTACTGGGAGAAAAAATGTACATGATAAATTTGAACATGAATGCTGATCAGGTTTTGGGAACCTGAACCTGATTGTGGGTTCCGCACCTGTAATTAAAATTGCCCCAAAGGGATCTTCTGGAACAAATAAGGCAATGTAAGTTGTAAGTGTGCCCCTAGCATCAAACTAGAGGGTGACAGGAGTAAGGAAGACTTAAATCCACCTTGTATAACATTTTAGGGGAAAGGTGGGATTTAAAACAAACAAATAATGTATATTCTTTATCCATTTCAGGTTCTCTGCACTCACTTTTTGAGTAAAAAAGAAAATGTTGCACCTGCTAGCTATATCTTTAGAGCAGGTAGGAATCATTGAGTCCTCCAGATGTGTTTGGGTAATGCACCCCAGCCTTCCTTAGCATTGGTCAGGGCTAGAGGAAGTTGCAGCACAATTACATCTGAAGGGACGCATGATGCTTAATTTAGAGATAATGCTGGCTACATGATAAATTCAAAGTGTTTGAATCCAAATTTGATTATGCTTAAAGTATACCTATTGAAACCAAAGTCTGTATAGTGGCAATGTGGTTTCATTAGCCCATATAAAAGACACTTTTATTATACCATATAAAAACACAATGAGACTTAAATTCAATCCAGAGTCAATCAAGGTTGCTTCTGCACTGCAGAATTAATCCATCTTGACAACTTTTTAACTGCCATTGCTCAGTGCCACGGAATTCTGAGAATTGTAATTTTGTGAGACATCTCGCCTTCTCTTTCAGAGAGCTCTGATGCAACAGAATTATTGTTCTGGCAACTACAATTACCAGGATTCCATAGCATTCATCCATAGATGTTAAAGTTGTGTCAAACTGGATTGTTTCTGCAGTGCAGGTGCAGTTCAAGTTCTTGATTTCACTGGGTCTCATCTATGCCTGAACTGAACCTGACAAAGTCAATAAGCAGGGACTTTAAAAAAAAAATTGTGAAGAGCAGCTTGGAAGAGGCAATTTTAATCAGGATCTGGATGAGATTCTTCACAATCCCATACAGTCTAATGGCCATCAGATCCTTCTGCAGCTACTATTTACATTTTTTAAATTATAACTATTTACATTATAATCAGAGGCAGCCAGAGGAATCTGCTGCTTGAAGAGAAAAACAAAATGGTCCTCCCTACACTTCATCTACTGAAGATAAACAGATGAATTTTACCGAAATGCTGGTGATGTGACAGCATCATTGACCACATCTGAGAGTAGCCAGATAACGTAGAGAGTGCAAGGCAAGCTGCCTGAATCACACAGGTCTGCTGCCATTACTACCTCCACACCACTCAGCATCTATCAAGAGCTTTGCACTGCCTAATGGTAGAGTCAACCCTAACATTAAGTGCTGAGAGCTGTCTTTATGATTTAAGCAGCAGTCTTTATTCTTTATAGTTATTGTTGCTATTGTTACTGTTATTATTTTATTGCTATCAGGTGGGAGCATAAGGTTTTTACCCTGTTTCAATTTTTTTCTTTAGCTGTTTTCAGATAGAGTGAGGAAACGTGGAAAGTGGATTGTATCTATCTATTGGCCAATCACACTCTCTCAGCCTCAAAGAAAGGCAAAGGCAAACCCCCTCTGAACAAATCTGAGAAATCCCCATGATAAGTTTGCCTTTGGGTTGCCTTACATTGGAATTACTTGAAGGCATGCAACAACAACACACTCCCTCCTTCCCTCCCCTCTCTAGCTCTCTATGGTTTATATTCTGACCATAAGGGCTATCAAAGTGATCTATGATAAAACTGGAATATGAAAGTGAATCAAACAATTTTTCTATATACATTTTACACATGTTTTCTTTATCTCCAGCCACACCTGACAGAATCAACTTTTGGCAAAGGGCTAGACAGAACTGAAGTGATTTCTCCAATCAACAACATAATAGAAGTTTTAAAAAAAGCCTCAACCATCCTATGCCAATTGTCCAAAGGGAACTTTGAGAATAGTCTGTGTTAAAAGTCTTGAAATAATTTACACACTACAACCAACAAATGCAGATAAAGATAAAGCTATAGCTATCTTGCTTTGACCTTTAAATATTAATGCTTTCATAATGGCGATAATGGGCAAAGTTAAGCTGGCCTACCAGGCAAATAAAAGAAACTGTCAAGTGCAGTGGGGTTTGTGCCTGTGTTTGCCAGAAGCAGGCTAGGATGCAAAATTTCAGCATCAAAAACCTCATTGATAAACATCCCATCTCTAGTTCAGTATTCTCTAAATCTGACCTGGAGTTACAAGACTTCACATTCAAATGCTGTGTTGTCAGTTCTTTGCAAAACCTCCCATGCTACAGGGAATATGTGAGGATAATTTACTATGCCAGGCACTGGACATTCTTTCATATGTTTGTGCTGACTGCAATTGAAAGAGCTCCCACCCACCCATCTCTTTATCATACTTGCATTTAGCTTGAGTGTACCAGTTTTTGCCACTTGGCTTCAGCACTGTGTATCTACTGCATCTGAAACAGAGATGCAAGAAATTTGTTTCATTATGAATGAGTCAGACTGAACAAAGATAAATGCAAGGCATTTGAGCACATTCATAGCAGTGGTGTTTACAATTATAGTTGGCCCTCCGTTTTCACGGGGGATCTGTTCTGGACCCACCCACCCCCGTGAAAATGGAGGCTTGCACATATTCAAGCCTCATAGGCCTGAATGGGGCATGTGTACCAGGTGCACAAGCCATTGGAAATAGCAGGGGTCGGCCCTCCATGGATGTTCGAAGGTACAGATCCCAGATCCTCAAGTTAGGAGGGGTGACTGTATTTGAGAGTTAAGGGTAGCAGTACCCCGTACTTTCTCTATCAGTGAGATAGTTACTCTGTTCCATGTTGGGGGCGGGTTATAGACTGCCGCTTTGAGGCGGTCTGCCGCTGCCGCCGCTTGCTCCGTGCGGGAGCCGTAGCAGCCACACCGCGCGGCTCCCGTGTGGAGCAAAAAAGGAGCTCCTTCTTGCGGCGCCTCTGTGATGTCGCGAGGCGCCGCTGGCGCATTCGCGATGTCATAGGCGCCACAACACATTTGGATGCTATGCGTCTGATACGTAAAGATGGCGCCGGCCATGTGGAACGGCCGGCGCCATATTGTACGGATAGAGTCCGTATTAGACCCAGGGGCATCTAGAAGAGGCACCCCTTTTTTAAAATGGGGCGTCCTGCGGACGTCCCAAGTGCCGGTGTGTAACCAGCCTTAGTCTGCAGGATGCATCCAATTTGCTAAGCCCTATCCCCAAACTGAGACCTGGCACTGAGCATTGGACTATGATTCTGGAGACCAGAGTTCAAATCCCCTCTCGGCCATGGAAAGCCAGTAAATGACCTTAGGCATATCATACTGTCTCAGCCTCAGAGGAAGGCAATGGCAAACTCCCTCTGAACAAATCTTGTCAAGAAAATCCCATGATAGGTTCACACTGGGTCAGCATAAATCAGAAATTACTTGAAGGTACATAACAACAATTCCCCCCAAAAAGGTTTCATGTCTCAGATAGTTGGCAAAATTTACACTAAAACCTGAAGCAGATTCATCACCCCATAGACAAGGAAGCCACCAGCTGACACTGGTTTAAGGAAGATCCAAATTGCAGGACTGCAGGGCAACTGCTCTGTCTTTCCCTGGCCATTACATGGCAATAAAGGGGCATGAAAAAGGAGAGTCTGTGCATGGAGATAGAGTATTTCCACACTATTTCTTCCTTTCAAAAATATTAGTGATAACTGCACAGTTTTAAAAGAGTGTCCTGCGGCAGAGAGAAAAATTGAATAAATTATTCATTCTTCCTTGCAGGAATTAATAATTTAAATATGCACATCCCAAACCAATATATAGGCTTCACTACTTAGAAAACTACTCCTAAGGGCCCTTGTGTCTTCAGGTTTTAATTATGTTACCTACTTGTCAAGATTGTCAAAATTTTCTGGTGTAGAATCCAAACATAAAGAGGAATTACACACATCTGACTGAAGCTTCTTTTTACAAATTCTTTTTCTGCCTGCCCACCCTCCACTTTTCTTCCTTGTTCTCTAGCTATTTATTTTAGTCTGCTTTAGAATTTTTCCAGTATCAGCATTGGGAAGATGATGGAATGGGCTGGAGAAACAGATACTTTAAGTTTTGAGTCACAATGGCATGTCTGCAATAAGCAGTGCAATAAAGCTTGATCTAAGAAAGCATTTAATTCTGCTGTAGCCAATCCTACAATAACTGGGTCTGCCTGCCTATAACAGGTAAGGTAAACAGCAGTTGCTTCCGGGATCCCAATAACTTGAGCACATGTAAACAGTGAAATCTTGAGAAGGGGGGGGGGGGCAGATAAACCATCCTCAACAGTTATATTAATCTGTTTGAAATATGTAGATCTACAAGTTTGGTCATCAAAACAGAAATTATAAGAAAGCTGGAGACTGGAGAGAAATAATCTATATCTATATCTGGTGCAGTTGGGAAGAAACAATCAAGTTTTTAGGCAGTTCCAGAAGGAAATGACCTGATTGTTTAATTTAACAAGTGCATACTGTTAGTTTCAAATTAAATAATTTGTTGAAGGTCAGACTCTTTGTGGTGCAGGAACTTATCCCTATTATCTTCATGTTATTTCTGCTTCTGGTACCAAAGTTTCTGTTAACGGAGTAATGGCCAGGAATACATCTACTTCATAAATTGAGATATACCTGTATCCTTGTATAATGAAGAATTCTATGCAATTCAGATCAGAGTTATGTGTTACAAAACAAATGTAAAGGGGTTAAAATCTTTGTTATATTTATTAAAGTATTTTAAATTGCCCTATTTTCACAAGATCTCATGGTGACATGTAGATAAAATGTATTTAAAACAATTTGGGACATTATATTGAAAACAATGAAGAATTATGTAAATAGCTTTAAAATATATTAAGCAATGTAACAAATTAAAAACATTTTAAAAAGTTCTATATAATTGGTAAAAATCATGCGGTCCCAAAGGCTTTGATTTAAAAGGCAAAGTTAGTTCATCTTCAGTATGACATCGCTCCAAATACTTAACAGGGCTATTGTATCACATAATAATAATAATAATAATAATAATAATAATAATAATAATAATAATAATAGGATTTATTTATATCCCACCCAATCACTGGGAATCTAGGCAGCTTGCAACAGTGGGCAGCTTACAACATTAACCTTAATGAAGAAGGTAGTAGGAAGAGAGGAAGACTGCATGCTAGATGAATAGACTCAATCAGGAAGATGACAGACCTGAATTTACAAGACCTAAGCAGAGCAATGGAAAACAGGGGAGCTTGCAGATGTCTCATTCACAGGGTAGCCATGCATTGTGGTTGACTTGAGGGCAGTTAACAACAATTTAACTGAGAACATGATGTTTTTCACATGAACACAAACATATACACACAAACACACACGCACATGAAGGCGGAACATCATTTTAATGAAAGGCAGTGCCTTTTTGTCATGAGCCAAACTTTTGCTTTACTGATGCTTCTCTAGCACCAGCACACATAAGTGAGCCTAGGTAAATTCTGGACATATTTTAGGCTTATTTTAGATTCAAGCATATCTCAGGATGTATCCACACTACAGAAATAAAGCAGTTTGACACCATTTTAACTGTCATGGCTCCATCCTTTGGAATCCTGGGGTTTGCAATTTGGTGAGGAATTCAGCCTGGTGCACCAGAGCGCTCTGGTACCTTACCAAACTACAAATCCCAGAATTGAGATTAACAAACTGCTTTATTTCTGCAGTGTGGATACACTCTGAGATTAAGGATACTGCATTAGTTGCAGCAAACTTTCCAGTTTCCTACAACTAATGAGTGCCTTGCAGTTACTGGTAATATACCAGAATGCCATCAGCTCATGGCTTCTTGTCCAGAGAGATACCAGTTTTTCAAAGTAGCCACAGTGACCTCATTTGAGGTTAGCTGGTGGTCCATGTAACATTCTGGATCCTGAAAATATGTGAAATTAGGGCATTAGAGCAATGAAGTTGAAGACTGAGGTCTGATTTTAATATGATTCCCCTTCTAACTTCCTGCAGCTTGTGTGGCATGGCCATTCCCTCTGCACCTTCTCATGATCTTATCCTGGGTGTTGGGGTACCATGAAGAATGGCTTGGTAAGTACTGTGTTTCATGTCAAATGAATGAGGAAGTTGGAAGAAATCAAACAGACCTCATTACATGACTGGAAAAGCAATAGGATCCAGGCTAATGTATTTTCCTGAAATCTGAATGTGGACACACTGCAGACTAAAAAGACATGGGATGATTGTATGAATATTGACTGCAGAATAAAAGACATTTTTCACTGTCACACTGAAACTCTCCCTACAGAGGTGGATGCAACTAAATAAGTGGCATGTCATATTGATATCATAAAAAGAGATGTTTGTCAGTGTTTTGCCTAAGTAAAATGTATTCACAAAGTTTTAAGAGTAGTGACTTGATCTTTGCTTCCCCATTAAAGGGACAAAGAGGTCATTGCTTGATGTAAAATAAGAGCTGTCAAGACTGTGAGTTGCTATCTTGGCCACACTGAACATATAATAGCAAATTTAATAATTGTGCTCAAGTTGACACCTATTTCCTTCCTACTAGCCTGAAAAATAACATTGTGGCAATTATGTTAGCAGTAATAGTTGTCCTTTGTAACTTACTTTGTATTAAAATAGCACTTTTAGTGTTATAGTTAGTGTTATAAAATATATTGTAAAATGGGAGGGAGCCCTCAACTTTCCCCTGATCAATACTTTTACTGGAATAAAAAAAAATCTTTAAAGCATGCAATCAATTTAAAGAGTTAAATCCAGTCTCCTTTAATTTGATGGGAGAGACAAATTCTTTTCCTTCATTTCCAGCATTCATTCTCTCAGTTCCAATAAAAATAAATCAATCCCTAAGTTCCACTAACAACATCAGTGCTTTCCTTTTGCAACAGAAACACACTCACTATTTGAGCTTCACTCTTTAGCGAGCCTTTTTGTTGTTGCTGTTGTTGCTGTTGCTTAATCCACACTTTCAAGCCAAAGATATTATGAAGCTTCAGTCTGTATGCTTTCTCTTTATATTTGAGGGAAATAAATTTAATGAGGACAACATCACATAACTGCTTAGCTCTCAGGGAAATATTGCTTGGAAATTTACGGTAGACAGAAAAGCTTAAAACCTGGGTAATGGAAAACTTTTTTCCCCCATGCTCCATGATTTATTCATGATTCAACATAAACATCTTAGGGATTTTTTTTAGAGGTTTCATTAATTATTTGTGCCTCATGATAGATACATAAGGGTATTTATTAAAGATTTGCAATGAAATGCACAGGGAAAATTCCTGCACAATTAGTTCCTCCAAATACATTTGGCCTCCACCATCGGCAGCCTGTTTCAACATCACCTTCCTGTCTGTCAACAGTCATACTTCTTTTTATAAGGTTGCTGTAGGAAGAAATGATGCCAAGATTATAAAGCAGCACTGTAATAACATGGGACTGAAGCTGGACATTAATTGGAGTAACCGTCTGAAATGGACGAGACTTCATTTAGTCATGAATGGCCTGGTACAGACTGCCAGAAAGTGGTAGTCTGAGGCTGATTTTAGGGCTCAGGATTGAGAAGCAACCGAATGGTCCCGAGTCCTAGTGTATGGTGGTGGCACCATCATGGTGACCTCCCGTCTGCACGTCATGGCACCACACTTATGTCATCAACACACAACAGTGTGCCAATGGCACACTTATGGTGCCTGCTGCATGCAGCAAAAAGAACTTGCTTTCAGTGGGTTCTTTTTGCTACGGAGGGAGGCTGCATGGTTTGGCTACTGCAGTGTTCCTCAGGAGGAAAAATGAATGCCTCCATACCACCCTTTTGGGGCAGTCTGTCGAGCCCCAATAATTCTTAGAGGAAAGGCAGTCCCTACTTCACAGGGTGTTATTTATTTATTTATTTATTTATTTATTTTCTGGATTTATATCCCGTCTTTTTCCACATTGGGATTACAATATATTTAAAAAAGACAGAGCTAAAACATTGATTACAAGAGTAAAAATAATTAAATAATACCAACATTATTATTATGGGAGGAAATGAAGCACTGCTCCACAAATAAGAATTGTGCACCACATGAAATTTACCTTCATTTTCCCAGTTCTAGCACTGTAGTGAGGTCATACCTACAACTCTTATATTTGGTAAATATAAGTAAATTTGCCCTCTCCTTTTCTTTGAATGCCTCCACTCTCTTTCTAAATGCTCTACTGAAGTTTTAAGCTACTGCAATGCTAAAAAATAGGAGAGTGAAATAAAATTTCCTAGGAGGGCAGAATTCTTATTTGGGGAGTGATGCCTTCATTTTCCTTGGCCTAACAGCTACAGTTCTGCATAGGAAAGCAAAATTAGAAATGAGTGGAAGTTCACTTCTCCTTCCTTAAAAATACATTTTTTTTTATCCTTCTTGTTCTGTCAAAAGAGTTTGGGATAAGAGAATTGCATTTTCTGGTATGCCAGGCATCTGGGAACATGATTCACCTTTCTTTTAAAGGCATTCTTTTTGTTGATGGACTTCTGGTTTCAGCAATTTTCCAAGGTTTTAGGTAGGAAGGAATACACATATCTGCCAGTTTCAAATCCCACATTTATTTATTTTTTGGAAAATTTTCATAATATCTGATCAAAAATGAAATGAAGGAAAATCCCTACCTGTTTAGATATTACTAATTCCCAACCTTAACCAAGTATGCCACAGATTAAACTTGGAACCATCTATATGCAATGCACGTACTTTAATAATGAGTGATGACCCTGTCTCATACTCAGTATTCTCTCATTTGGCAAAGAAACCATTAAATAGGACAAACTTGATGATGCCTCACCAAAATACCCTCTCTTTATCTCATACACATTTCTTTTCAAGCTTTAAAAGTGCAGATATAGTGGTTTGAGTGTTAGGCTGACTCTGTGGATCAGGGTTCAGTTCCCAACTCAGCCATGCAAACTGTCTGGGTGAACTTGGAAAAGTCACTTGCTCTCAGCCTCAGGGGAAGGCAATAACAAACCTCCTTTGAACAAATCTTGCCAAGAAATCCCCATGATACCTCAGGGTCGCTATAAGCCAGAAAAGACTTGAAGGCACACAACAAGAACAATACAACTAGCAGCATCTCATAATTCCCACGTCAATCTGGTGGGGAATCTGCTCAATATTTTAGTCTGACATTTAAAGGAGTTATCCTTTTGGGAGATAGGGGTCAGCTTTTTTAAAGTTTGAAGTAAAACCAGAGGGGATTTCTCATACTGCTGCTATAGGATCCACTCACTACATTAAAAAAGAAGATTTTAAAAAGTACCAGGGTGCGGGAAGAATCTAGCAGCACCTTGGAGGCACATTATTTTATTTTTGCATGTGTTTTTATGGATTTCAATCCATGTCTTCAGACACACTGATGCAATCACCATTTTACACAACAAACCCGGTTAAGGACAAAATGAAGAGTCATCCAAGGCATCTGTGCTCAAAAGATACATGAAGAATTGTCTGTACACAAATCACTTCTCCATTCATGATTTAAGCCTTCTCATTACTTCAGTCTGGTTGTGTCCTACATGGAGAGATAAAATAGATTACCTCAGTAAGAATTCTTGCCGAGAAAGGAGGGGGTGGGAAGCACTTTGGCACTTGGCCTGTGGCAGCTGTTCTGGTTTCTTTTGCATTCACAGCTGGGGGATCCATGCCCACCTGTTGAGCTTAATAAAAGAGCCCCAGGACACAACAGGACACATGCAGCTGTGAGTATGAAAGATCAGAATACAGCTAAATGTGTCAAAATCAAGAATTCTCCAAGCTGATGTCAACACTCATTTACATGCTTTCTCCTGACTCAATATTTGCATATGTTTTTTGTTCAACATTTTTTTTTAACATGATGGATAAACTCTCATCAGCTCATTTTGGCAATAGGCTCAGCAAACCAAGCTGTTTTCATACTAAATGTCATGGGAAGGAAATGTTTATTTCCTCCCTCACTATACCCCGAAGCTCAGTTCTGAGTTCTGTTCCCATCATGAATGCAATGACGCCACCAGGAGCACACCTCCCAAACAATAAAACAGTTGCCTACCACAAAGATTAGGAAATGCATACATATATTAAAAATATGGTTAATAAACCTGTCCGTAATATAACTCTGTAGTGAAATGAGTAATAAAAACCACATTAAAAACAGAAGACAGGATACAAGCTCCATGTGCTCTAAGATGGTCAACTATTTATTATTTTTTAAATGGCCAATATATTTCGGCTTGTATGAGAAAAGGGATTTTTCAGGGGCCTTCAGTAGGAATCACTGGAGTTGTGAACACTTTCCAAAATAAAGCACCATTGAGTATTAAAAGAACAGAGTGTACAGAATTTTGCTTATTTCTTCACTGTTGTCTCATAATATGTTTGTGCAAATATGTATGATGATACAGAGAACAATGCATTCAGTCACAATACAAGATATTTATTCTAATTTTAAATTAGAATAAATGTCCTGTATTGTGATCTTGTGGTCTCTGGGAGGAGGTTCCATGGGGTCATACATAATGGTAGATTTCCACTTGCAAGGTGAGAAAAGAACTTTAAATTCAGAGAAGGAAAACTGCTCTTGATCTCTCTTTCTTGCAGAACAAGTTTAATCACTGAATCTCCCCCATGAAAGTATTACAGCATTGGGAATGGGCACACCATATGAGGCTTAGATCTCTGAGCTCATCGCCAGCATGTGAGAATAGTGATACATCTGGCATGAAGAATTTCTAACTCCTTCCTTCTCTTGCATCCCTCCCTTAGTCTGACTCTATAAGTAAATGCCACTCTATAATTTTCTCTTAACTTGGAACAAGAGAGCAGCAGGACTATGGGTACATTAGATGTTTCAGCCTCAGAGTATTATGATCCTAGGTGGAAAATTACTACTACTGGACTATGGATATGACAGTCATGACAAGGCTAACATCACACATTTAGAACATTTAGAACCGTGGGTGCCATCTTGGTGTGCCCCCATTTACATGATGATGTCCGCCATGTGCAGCACCAAAATGGCACAGTGCACAAGGGGTGTCATAATGCTGCGCTGCGGCAGTTATGGTGCCCGTTCTGCAGTGCAAAAAGAAGCCCCTTTTCAGGGCTTCTTTTTTAGCCATGCACAGGTCACGGCATGTGGTTGCCGTGACTTGCTTCCGGGACAGAAAGAGGGAGTGTCTCCCCACCTCTTTCTGCCAAGCTGTCCAGCCCCTTAGTTCACCACTTGATGGACAACTTGATTCTCAGTGGTAGCACCCAGAAGGGGCAACTCAGTTTAAGCCAGCTGTCCTATGGCACTTGTAAGACTAATCAATTTTATTATCATTGGCGGGTTACACACCGTCCAAAATTATTTGCTCGGCACGTACTAGGTTAGGAAGGGGTGTCCTTTCCGGATGCCCCTAACCCTAGTACGTGCTGAGTATGTAAAAAATGGCAGCGCCCATTCTACATGGGCGCCGCCATTTTGACGTAGCAGATGCTTAGCATCCGCATGTCTCGGCGCCATTATGATGCCGCAAGTGCGCCAATGGCGCTTTGCGGTGTCATAATGGCACCGCAAAAAGAAGCTTCATTTTTCAGCTTCTTTTTGTTGCACGAGGGAGCCACGCGGTTTGGCCGCTGCGGCTCTCTCGCGCAACAAATGAGGGTGGTGGGAGACCGCCCTTTTTAGGTGGTCTGTAAAGCGCCATTATTTTCTAATTGTAAATCTTCCATGTCATAAATTATGACTGTCTCTTATTGCTGTTGGGAAAGTGTAGCGACCCTAATATGGATGTTATGTACCATAGGCTCCTCCCTAGGATGAGAATAGCTATACCTTGAATGCAAGAAATGGGAAGGAATTTGTTTCAATTCATTTGTTAAAAAACTTAACAAAATTTGCAAACTGAAGATATAGGAAAACATGAGACTTTTTTTAAAAAATCTGAAGGTGGGAGAAGGTGAAACAGGCATATTTCCTCAGTCTTGTTTGATAGTGTCATTAAACGTAAAGACCTTGGTGGGCTTTAAACGATTAATTTTATTATCCATAAAACACTAAAATGGAACTCACTTAAGAATAGATAACTTAGCAGTAATTTAATTGCAAAATAATTGACTGAGAAGTCCATGTTTTCTGTTTGAAAATCTAACACTCGGTCTTTCAGCTTCTACCTTAGAACAGCAAAAGCAGTGTTCACACTACTAATCCAACAAACCATGGTGAATCAGATATAAAACAATGAAAGTGAGACAATAACAACAAGATTTCATATATACTACATATGCTTGTATATAGGTTGACCTCACGTATAAGACAAGGGCAGGTTTTAGAGTCAAAATTATGGATTTTTATATGACCTTTGGATAAGTTGGAGGTAAAACTTGGGGACATGTAACAAAGATGAAAGGACAAAGCAAAGAAAATGGCATCTAGAGGGAGAAACCTAAGCCAAACATACAAATAAATAGCAAAATAAATAAGGCAGGCAAAGTGGAAGAAGGCAAGGGAGAGACTTAATGCTCTCCAGTCATTTCTACCAAGCAGGGGCACATTCCCCCTGGGGCATGAAGGGAGCTGACTGAGAGTTGGGCATGGACCCCCCTTTTGTGCTAGAAGGACAGAGGAGAAGAAAGTGAATGGGACTGGCAAGAGGGAACCATCTGACTCCATGTTTTCCCTTTCCAATGGAGCCTGCCACTTTCCAAGAGGGAAAAACACATAGACATGCATGTGCACATGCACAGACACAGGGCAGTCAAAGAGTTGTGCAGATGAGGAAAGGACAGGTCAAGAGGACATGCAGGTGAGCCACCTTTCACATCCATACACGCAGGTCAGCCAGGCAGGCTGGTGCATGGCCTGGACAGGGCTCTGCCCCATTTTGGTGCTGTTTTCATTGACTATTATCCAGGCAGCGGATGTTTCAGCACTATACCATCCAGGCATTGAAGCTGGAGGTGGTGAGCAATTTGTAATCTTCACTGATCTTAAACAATAAATCTGACATGGACATCAGGATTCTTCACGGTGAGGAGGAGAAAGTGAATGAAGGGGAAAAGGAAAAGAAAAAATGATTGATGCAAAGTGGGTGGGCAGCTCCAGCAGAGGAAGGGACAATGGTGGAGAAAAAAAGTGGCTGATGTAGCAGCTTTCCATCATCACCACCTCAGCAACAAGCTTTCAAAAGTGTGGCAGGCAGAGGGGGGAGTTATTATGAGAGAGACACATGAATAAGGAAATCCTTAGTTTTGGAAGGAAGAGGGGGAGGGAGGCGCCAGACAAGCACCCCTTGCCACTCATCATGCAAAAGGTGGGTGGGTGAGGGAGATCACCTATCAGACAAACACATTTTCCATCCCAATGCACTGAGGGAGAACCTGGTAACACATATGGCCAATCCTCACACTGAAGGAGGCAGAGGACACAATTTCCTTGGGTCAGTAGGGGATAGAGGAGGAGGAGGTGGTGGTGGTGATGATGATGATGATGTTTAACTGTCCCACAATCACTTCTGAGGGAGTGGAAGAAGAAAACTAATGGCAGAGGAAAGTGTGTGTGGGCACAGGTAGGTGTGACAGGCAACATTGCCTTGTTTTAAAAGACTGACTTTAATTTAAACCAGCACTGTTTTGTGAATAAGTTGACTCAGATTTTAGGTCCCTTTCTGACCACTATTTTTTGATTTAGACATGAGTTTATAGGGTAAGTGACCATCATACTGCAGATTCATCAGATGCATAAATCTGATATAGCTATATTTGTGTTGCCTGACTCGAACCTCCCATTAATTCCCCTAGGAAAGGTTACATGTCCATTCTGCACTAGGCATATAAATCTTCATGAATGGTGTTCTTGCAGGCCAGAACAACTAATTTTATCATTTTTCTCCTCACAGCAAGAAAATCATCAAGGTCCGTGCAGTTTTTGAAGTCTATTTGCAGCTTGGAATTTATGTATTCTCTTTTGTTTGCACAGAAAACACCATTTTGTGTGCAGAACACAGGTTTGCTGAAGAAAAAGAAAATTCACTTTACAGAAAACAAACACAAAGCAATCATCTTTTTTCTGCACAGAAATGTTGCTTTTCTTCATATAAAAGACTGTTTTCAGCATGGAAAACTTCCTTGCTGTGCAGAAATGTTGCTTTCAGTTAAGAAGATATACTTTACTGTTTTCTGCATAGAAATGTTATTTTCTGTAAAGAAAAAAATACCCTAAGTATTTTCCACACAGAATAAGTCCTGAACTGTGAAGTTCCTCACCTGTCTAGCATTCTTCTTGTCAGGGTTTCCTGAGACTTACAAAACACATTTTTCTACCAATCTTTTGTGTTGGCACAGTGGTTAAATGCCTATACTGAAGCCCCTCACTCACAAACCATAAGGTTGCGAGTACAACACCAGCCAGGACTCAAACTTGTCTCAGGCTTGCATCCTTATGAGGTCTCCAAAATGAGTACCCAGTTTGTTGGGGGCAATTAGCTTACAGTTGTAAACCGCTTAGAGACTGCTTAGGTGGTATGAAGCGGTATATAAATGAAGCTGCAATTGCTATTTCCTTTCCTTTCTTTTTTCTTTTTTCCCTTTTCTTAGTATTCTTCCCATCCCCATACTGTATATATTGTTACCAACCAGGTTGACCATAAACCAAGTGTCATATAAATCTCCAAAATGAAAAAGTAGAGGGGATTTTAAGCATAGGGTGGGTACCATACATAGCTAGTAAAATAGGTTCAGTTGAGTGTGTCATAACTTGGTCTGCCCTTGATCCAGGACCTGATGAGAGTCCAATTATGAATCCAAATTACATCACAAGCTCAGTAGATACTCAGTTTGTAACACATCACACATTGAAGTGACTGTGAGTAATAGAAGCTACGAAGAGATCACACAGCATTTGTTTGTGGCTGGTGAGCCAATGACAAGGTTTGATAGGTTTCTTGCTGAGCTAAATTCCATAGCTATCAGTTTGAAAAGTTCAGATTGTCAATTAAGGTGTATATAGGTGCTGTATGGGTAATGAACCACCTGCTGGGGTCAGATTAGTTGTGCAGACATGGTTGAATTGTGCATAAATATCTGAGAAATCTGTTTCTCAGAACAGATAAGACACCCATGAAGGAGAAAGACAAGCTGAAGTTGTACTGCACCATACTATAGTTTGACAACTCACTGATGAAAATGTCCCTCAAATGGATATCAACAAAGCACAGAGTCATTTGTAAATAATAAAAACCAGTAACTCTTCACAAATATCTTCAACCGTAAGAGAATTGTTCTGTCAGCAGGAATGTTCAATTTCTCTTATTTTATTCTTACGTGCAAGAACAAATTAAAATTTAAAAACGTCTTCCTCCTGGAAGAGTTTTTGCACAATTTTCAATGATAAATGCTCTGTTCATACACTCACACAGAAAGAAAACATGGGGGGGGGGGTGAGCCTATTGGTTAGTCTCACCAATGAATCAATTGTTGACTGTAGGGGAACTTCATAAATACAACATATCTACTGTATCTGGGACTAACAGTAGGATACCAGACAATATTTTGGCCCCAAAAGGCTAATAAGAATTGGGTAGAAAGGAACTGGTCTTTTCACTTTCACAAAGGGACTAAATTGAGACTTGTTGGTTAAGGCTAAATTTATCTGTGGCTACACATCAGGATGGCTGCCTGTTAACTCCAGAGTCAGAGACACCATACATCTAAACACCACATGCTTCAAAATAATAGCTGGAGAAGGCTATCCACTGCATCCTCTGCTTGAGCATTTTCAAAGGTATCAAATTGGGTACAGCAGGAAGAAGAACACTAGACTAGCTATACAACTAGCTATACAACGGTTTTAATTGATTTATTACATTATTATTAGTTATTATTATTATTTTGTTTATTTACATCCTACCTTTCTCCTGATGTAGGGCCTCAAGGCAGCTAACAACAAATTTAAAACTGTACAAGTTAAAAACAACACAAAGCATTAAAATATAGACAGAAAGTTTAAAAAAAACAATTAAACAA
>NC_056525.1:94128972-94252251 GCF_019175285.1 Sceloporus undulatus
GTTACAATGTTACAAATGCTAAAATGTATTAAAAACTATATACAAACCTGAACATCTTAATTGCACAGCATTTAAAAGCTCAACCCTCATCAGTTCGAAAAAGCCAGATGTTGTAAAAATGTTTTTAAGAATGGGGCCTTCCTGCCCTCTTTAGGGAGGAAATTCCAAAGTCTGGAAGCAGTCACTGTGAAGGCCCTTGTTCCCACCAAACAAGCCTGAGAAGTTCATGGGAGAGAGAAAAGGCCCTCTCTGGATGCTCTTAGTTCTCTAATGGGCTCATAAAGAGAGATACAGTCATTCAAATAACTTGGATGCAAGCTGTATAGGGCTTTATAGATCTAAACCAGCACTTTGACTTTTTCCCGGAAACAGAAACAGCCAGTGGAGTTGTGTGCTGCTTCTAGCCAGCCCTAGTTAACAACCTGGCCGCAGGTTGTTGGTTACAAGGGAATAACCAACTACCTTGTAACTTCTAAACTTATATGTGCAAAATTTAACTTGTCGAGGCAGGGGAAAATATATAGGAGAAAAGAAAATAAGGTTTCTGTCACTCTTGAATCCTCTTTAAAACAGTTTGCATTTTAATGTGTGATACTGTTTTTATCACCAGTTTAAAAGACTTAGCAACTCTGATTCTAATCTTCCTTTGTTTCTTTTTGGTATGGAAAAGTATCCTTACTAAGTTGAGTGCATATCTATACATCACAGTGTCTATACAGTGGCCTTGCCTTATCCACAGGGGTTTGGTTCTAAAAACCCCTTGTAGATACGAAAAAGGGTGTGTGTTTTATTATTAAATGGCACTGATGTGAACATGAACACTTCATCATGTCTGCTTTCACATCATTACTATTTAATAATATGTGATGAACGATCCGCAGCTGCTGGAATTTGCAGAACCAGAACTCAGGGATAGCGGGTCCCCACTGTATAACTTGACCTCTCAGATGGCTTGCACATGACAGTTTCCTAGTGGCAGTGTGAAAAAACATACTGCATTTTAATGCAGAATTGCTTCTCCCAGTAGTGTCATAAAAAGTAAGATGGCCACACTGTTCAATCAAGGATCCAGCTTCAATGACAGAAATGCATTTTTGTCCCACACTCTGACAGAAGAATTTGAACAGAATGGGGTTCCTGAGTTTAGTGCTTGTACACTACATGTATACATGTGCTTTCAAGTCGCCTGTCAACTTTGGTGACCCCATTAATTTCATAGGTTTTTTAGGCAAAGAATAGTCAGAGGTGGCTTGGTCAGTTCTTTCCTCTGAAACACAGCACTGACAACACCTGGTATTCACTGATGGTATCCTGTCCTAGTACTAACCAGCACTGACCCTACTTAGCTTTCATAATCAGAGACGATCAGGTACCTTTAGGGTATTTCTAAAAGTTGTCAAGTCACTCATACATTAAGAATGTACTGAAATAATTTTCCACCCAACTAACATTCCTAGCAGATGTCTTTCCAGTCCTTGTCGCTTGCTGTCAGAAAGCTCTCAAAACATACAAATCACAGAGGAATGAGTTTTGCTGCCTGTAACCTTCATTGTATCCATGTGCTTTTTTCTGGAGGAAAACTCCTGAAACCAAGGGTTAATTCTAAAGAGATACAATATTTTTCTAAGCAGATTATTGCACTGGCCTTTCTTGTCCTTTCTTCCTGAGATAGGTATGGGATGTAAACTTTCACACATGGATTTTATCGCACATCTCCATGCCTACGCAGGAGACATCTCATGGCATCCTATAGCCAATTGGACTTCTCCCTCACCTTGCAAATACCAGGAAAATCCTGCTCTTTAAAAAAGTGTGGGGGAACTCCAGATCTGGTAGGGGATGCCTGGGCACAGAGGCAATAAAATATGAGTATGAAAGTTTATATCCTGTGCCTAGCTTGGCAGGAAGGGATGGGAAAGGGCAGTGTGATAACTCCTAAGTTAAACCAAGCAAATTCATATTAAGGTCTAGCCCAAACAAAGCCATATTATAATATGGCTTTGTTTGGGCTAGACCTTAATATGTTTGTTTCCTTTTTTGTTTGTTTCACATCTATGTTGCCTTTCTTCCAAAAAAGGGACCCAAGGCAGCTCACAAGGTAAAACATTATGTCTCACAAACACTACAGTTCCCAGAATTCCCTAACATTGAGCCAGGGCAGATAAAGCGGTCTCAAACCAGATTATTTCTCCAGTGTGTTTTGGACCTTTGTCACATTATGTGGACACACCAAAATCAGTGAGATTCCATCCCATTTTTCAATGGTTCTATTCTAACTAAATGTGGTTTGAAACTTCTCTTAATTGCATCAGTCCCTGAAGTTCACTGCTTTCCCTCTGGAAGTAAAAGCCTCAGTCACTATATGAATATGCTATTATATATGTAAAAATATCACACTTCCCATACAGCCATTATTTCTTATGAATGATCCAGATGGGGAGAATAACTTCTGTTTTTGACATTAAAAGTTTCTGAAAAAGCAGTTGCTCCAAAGAAGCAGATGCACTACTTTTCCTCTTTTTGTGCAAGTGGAAATTTCCAGCAAAATATCTCTGGCACCCTCTAATTGAGCAATATTTTCTTTTGCATGCTTCCTGAGTAACGAGTGCCTCCCAGCAAGAGTCCCTTTTTATTGGATACGTCTGGTATGGTCAAGGGCCTACTGTAACATTCTTGGAATTCTTCCCTCTTATAATGCACACATTAACAATCACTTACTGAACAAGTGGAGCTTTTTCATTCATTCACTCAACCAGGTGGTTGGAAAGAGATGCTTAATAGGCAATCAGGAAAATCAAAAGCAATAATGACGGCTAAGATTTTGGAATACATTGCCTGCTATGCAAAATATCTCCTTTATGGTTTAAATATCTATCATGGTTTAAATATCTATCATGCCTGGAAATGGAATAAATTTGCTGATTTTGCATTTTAGTTATTTATTTCTTGGGATCAGAGGTTCTGTTTTGTTGTTCCTCCAGAAAAAAAAAGTGAGAGATGTTTGGAGAACAGTTGGCAGAAACAGGTATCATAACAATGTTCTCTTTGTCCAGAGATCTCCATAGCTATTTGGTTAAGATTGGCAATAAAAGTAAGTTACATAATATTCTCCCAAATTCCATAAATAAATAAAATTTTAATAAATAAATGAATATGTGTTGTGAAATTAGTACTGGCAACCACTTGGTGAAGAATGCAAGATATCCTCATATAACATCTGCAGTCTCTGAGTATTAAGTTCTGTCAAAGAGTCCTTAACAGTTGTACTGTTTAAAATATTATATAGTTGGCCCCCTATATCTACAGATTCTGCATCCACAAATGGATTCAGCCCACCACAAAACTTTGATTTTTGCCTTTTTATATTAGGACACTATTTTGTCATGTCATTGTATAAAATGAGGCTTGAGCATCCACATATTATGATATCCATGGAGGCTCCTGAAACCAAACTGCAGCAGATACAAAAGGCTTATGAAGACATAAGCAAGAATTCAGCTGGTGTTGAACCTGGTCTCATTTGAGGAACAAGTTGAGATGTGGTAGTTCTCCCAAGCTTTTAGGACTCAAAACTGTCATGTGGTCCTAATTTATTGGATTTGGTAGTAATGTTATGATTATGATGAGCTATTTAAAATTATAAATTGTTTTACACTTAACTGTAAGCTGTTTTTACTGACTGCCTCATTCTAAGAGTTTCATATATAGGAATAGAATTATTTTAATTTTTAAATTAAAGAACAATGCCAATGTTAATTAACAGTAAAAATAATGTTGTTATTCCAGTTACTGTAACTATAACAACAATAGCTAATTAATTATAATAATACTAGCACACCCTGCATACCCTGCATTATTATGGGTACGCTGCTTTTATTATTTTTTGTTATAATAGCAGTTACATAGAGGCTAACAGCATGATCCTGGAAAGGACTTTTCATGGATGGTCACACAAGACCTGAGGTCATGTGGAAATGAACCATGTAACTTAATGGGTGTAAGTATTGCTTCTTCCAATCCCCTGCCATGTGTATTTCCCCTTGAAGGTCAAAGAAAAAAGCATAAAGTAGCAAGCTAATTTCCCTGATAGCCTCAGGGCCAGCTCTATGTATTTGGCCACCCTAGGCGAGAAATATTTTGGCACCCCCTGTCACCCCTAATTGTTTTCACCCCTTGATTTCTGATTATGTAATGATAAAAGACATAGGATACAGGGCGGCTGTGTGCACCCTATCCCCTAAGATAATGTAATAATAAATAGAGTACTCACCTAAACAACTAAAATTTCCTCTTTACTTTAAGAATGCAACACAGTATTAAATGTACTAGGCAAACATTCAAAATCAAATACAAACACTGAAACACTATTGCACAATCATTACCAAAAATGCAAAGCACAAAAACAGATTAGTTTGTTGGTTGTAAACAGTAAACTCAAGACGACTGGCAACTGGCATTCTGTGTTGTGGCAACAAGGGTAAGGCGGGTTTGTTTCTGGGATTCCTGTAAAATCCATTTGAACTGCCTCAAAACATAGTTTGCCCCATAAATATGCCTACTTGGGCACTCCCACTTTTGTCTAGTTGGAATCAGACAGAAATTCAAGAGTCAGATTTGATTCCTCAGTATTTCTGGTTGCACCAAAAAGCACCACCCAACTCCCAGCGTTTCCCCAGATTGGAGCCTGGTTTCTGGAACTGGTATATACTGCTCACTGCAAATCTTTTAATTCACTGTCTACTACTACCACCTTTTAACTAGTGTGTGTGTGTGTGTGTGAGAGAGAGAGAGAGAGAGAGAGAGCTTTGCATGTATGCTGATTCCCCTTTTTATAAATCAACTAAACTAATTTGGAACCTACCTCTGGAGTTCTTTGGGTTTGGAACTGATATACATAGGCTGAATATCCTGGCTAGAGTTACCCTGGACCTTTCACTTCTCCCTATTGAGCTAAATTAATTTACCCATTAAATTCAATTTGTTGGTGCTCTTCCAGGACCCTAGGTGTTTTTGCTAACAATAATATGCCCTAAATCTTATAGATAAGGCTGAGGAGACATATTGAATCATGGGCATTTACCTAGATGTTGACTCAAATTCAACAATTCAGCCAATAGGTCTACTTGTGTTGAGACTTTTCAACATGATTACTGTCAATGTTGTTATTGAATTAAGTAACTTTAAAAACTACTGAGGTTGCTTATATGCTTCTTCCCAACCCCTTTCACTCTGGTGTTGCATTAGATTCTAAATTTTTGGAAGCAACTGTCTTGTACTTGTATTGTTCTGTTTTTTTACCGGGACATTGAAAATGTTAGGTGCTTTATAATAAATGTCATCCTCATGGGGGTCTACTTGGCACTAAATTATGAGCATGAGGTACAACAAAATATGTTTTTAGAGAATGCTGCTTACTTTTTCTTCCTTTAGGCTCTTTGGGATAGATACAGATTTATTCATCCACTGCCATTACTGGAAATAGTTGCAAACTCTTTTTGCTGAAGACCGAGGGAATGATCCTCATTCTGCTAGGAGTCCCCACAATTAATGTTATTCAAAATGTTGAACATTTAAGGAACATTTTCAAAAGCATCACATAGCTTTTCTAAATGTCAAACTGAACCTTCTGCAAAAATGTCAAAAAGATTTTGCCTTGTACTTGAGATGAGAATGCACATCCACATTGTTGCTGTTGCTAATGGACTGGAGTGATGTGATATGAATCTCCAGGCATGAAATGATTCTCTCTTTATTTTGGTCCTATGTTAGAACCTAGAATGGTTACAAATAATAGATCCAGAGATATTTTTTAAGGGATTTGAGGATTGACTGGGAAATAAAAGCAGTGTTTTATTGTTCTCCTTCTCTCTACAGCTATTGAGCAGCTGTGGTATAAGAAAGGAAAAAGAAGGTTAACCTAATCTGGAGGTTCCAGATTTAGTTTACGTTTCACACACACACTCTATGATTTATGCCCCAATCTCCACAATGTGAAATCAAATAACAAAGCTACCTCATGGCAATACCATCAAAGATTAGCTGTTGTGTTTCCTATGTTTGCCTTACATCTGATATCATCCAAAATGGCAGTTACGCTGTCAATACTAGATCACAGCCACGACCAGCAAAAATGAATTTGATTGGAAGAGTGTAATAAAATAAGGAATGGGATAGATCCCCTAAGGGAGGAAAAACATGTCCAACGGAGGAGGAATCATGGTTTGGCATTTTTGTTTCTTAAGATAAAGAACCAAAATATAGAGGAACTAAATGAGAAAGAGTGAGGAAAACTAGCTGGAGTATATTTTGTATGTCAAAAATATAACTTGATCCCTTACTGGTGTGGAATGTAACATGTAAAAAAAGGAGCTTAAAAATTAGTGTATTGCAAAGCATGAGGATTTGGAATAAAGTAAGAAAATGATTTTGGCTGAGGAGTCCTGTACCAAAACCTTTACTCAGACCATGCAATTCATAGAATATTTCCTTTTTCTTCTCACATCTTTCTATGTATATGTGCACATTCATGTATGTGTGCAGATAGGTATAGTTGTTCAGTTGCTGTGGATGTCAACAGAGTGAGAGACGGAAGATCACTTTGCACATTAAAGGCTTTGATTTCTGTAACAAAAATGGTAGCAGACGCATTCTGAATGAAACGTGTTTGCATTGTGCTTATTGGTACTTGCTTTGTAAGTACATCTGTTTACATGATTGCTTATCTAGGAGTAATAGCCCCTGAATTCACTTCAGCTGCAAATTTGTTTACATGTTGAGTGACCTAAAAGGAAGTGATGTTTTCAAGACAATAGACAAGAGAATCTTGAGTTTGCATTCATATACAGTGCTTGAAAATAAGACAAACTAGAAAGAGTGTTGCTAAGATAGCTTGACTTTATTTCTTTGCATAGGTAGCCATAGCATTTGATCCAAGCATAGTCATACTTAAATTAAATCATCTGAATCAACTGGACTTGAGTTAGTTGTGATTTAATGTTGACATCAATTGGCTTATTTGGAATGGCTAAATCTGAATATAAGTGATATCATTCAGTGTATCATTGTTTTAATTTAGCAGCTTGATTATGCAAAAAGACTCCCCCCCTAATAAATAGATTGGGGTAAACTGATGATATGATTAAAATAAGTAATGACCTACAGTCAGCCCACCATATTCAGAGATTCTGCATCCATGGATTTAACTGTCATGGCTTGATTTTTTAAATCCAAAAAGCAAACCTTGATTTTGCCATTTTATATAAGTGGTACCATTTTACTATGTCACTGTATATAATGGGAGAATTTAAAGATTTAGAAGATTATCACATTGAATTTAAAGTGACTTATCCCTGATGGGATAAAGTTGTGTTTACTTTTAAAAGTGGGTGTTATCACATGCAGTCACAGCCAGGCAAATGCAACCAGTAGCCCGGATCCCAGCCAAACTTATCCAGTGGTTTTTCAAAAATGGCAACCTCCTGTTTTTGAAAAGCTGCTGGATAAGCGTGGCTGGAATCTGGGCTGCAAGTAGATTGTACTTGCCAGGCTGCGGCTGCATGTGATAACACTCACTTTTAAAGTTAAATGTGACTTTATCCTATTGGGGATAAATCGCTTTAAATTCAATGTGTTACTCTCTTTAGTCTGAAGAATTGCTATACAAAGGGATCTTGCAGCACTTATGGGACTTAAGCATCCATAGATTTTGTAACCATGGGGTAGATGGGTCCCAGAAGTAGACCTCAGTGGATACCAAAGGCCCACTATTGATGGATTCATTGGTCCACTCCATAGCGCCTATCCTTTCCCCAGATGTAGTTCTGTTCAGATTTTTAAATAAATTCTGCATATACATATTCAGTGTTAATTCTATAATTATAAAATAGCAACAAAACCTACTGACTGGAAGAAAGAGGCACAAACCTTTAAATGATAACCTTACTCTCAGGGAAACTGATTGACTGTTGTGAACTACAGAAAGAGACCACATAAACAAGCAGCCTTTTCTTTAGTAAGCATGTTCTGTCTTTGAATTTACTCTTTCATATGTTTTTTGCAAATGATTCAAGATAGGATCAAAATTCTTCCTCATTCTAGGCTGAGTTTGATAGAATGAGTAGGTATATGAATTCTCTATTATTATTATTATTATTATTATTATTATTATTATTATTATTATCCCACTCTTTTCACAAAACTAGGACTCAGAGCAGCTTACAAGATTAGAAACAGTACAATTAAAAACATAGAACATTAAAACAGAATTAAATTATTACAATATTAAAACAGATTGCATTTGTTCTAGTACCAATTTATTGGTGTTTATAGTAGTCCATGATATTTACAAGACACCACATTTCAAATGAGTTGATATTTTTCCTATCAGCTTTTTTCTCTGTCCAACTTTCACAACCATGCACAGAAATGGGGAATACTATAGTGAGAACCATCCCAACTTTAGTATTCAGTGATATATTTTTAAACTTCAGGATCTTGTTTAGTTTCTTCATAGCTGAAACCCAAGGCTGTGACTGCACTGGCCAGAATATTCTGGGGGCAGCTGACCTGCTCTGCCCCTGTTACCTGGCCCTCCATTCCTGTGTCACAGCAGCTGTGTGCACAAGCATCCCACTGAGTTGCCCAGTGCAACCACCACAGATCACTCTCTTCTGAGACCCATGACAATGGCGCATGCAATGGGTAGCTCAATGGGATGTGTTATGTGTTGTGGGAATGGAGGGCTCCAGATCTTCCCAGAAGATCCAGAGCAAGATGTCTATTTTAAAAATCTATGTTAAGGCAGTTATACCCTGGTTCTGGTATGGAACGTGGTGGACATTGTCCAGACTGCTTACACCAGAACCAGAATGCAAAAATATAGCCATGTCAGACTGTAGGATCGATAGAGAGATCTTGTAGCACCTTTGAGATTAACTGAAAGAAAGAAATTGGTAGCATGAGCTTTTGTAGACTTCAGTCTACTTCCTCAGACTACATCTTCCGCAGACTGAAGTCTGTGAAAGCTCTTGCTACCAACTTCTTTCTTTCCAGTAGTCTCCAAAGTTTGTGATCTGTATCATTTGAACAAGACAATGCCACAAGGGGGACTTTTGGCCCATGCAGACAAGGGCCAAGTCTTCTGCTTTCTTAATTGTAGTCTCCACTCTGATTGATGATTGAGCCCATGTATGAATAATCTTAAACTATTTCAATGTCTTCATTGTCTGTTTTAAAATTATGTAGATTGTCTCTGGTTGTTATTATTGTTTTCTTAATGTTCAGCTGTAACGCTGTTTTTTCACTTTCTTCAATAACTTTTCAAACTTTCTGACATTTTCTGCTAGTAGTATGGTGTCATCTGCATATCTTAGATTGTTGAAATTCTCCAATTTTCATGCCTCCTTCCAAGTATAATCCTGGTTTACACATTATATATTTGGCAGACAAGTTAAATAGATAGGGAGATAGGATGCAGCTTTGCCTGATCCCCTTGCTAATTGAAAACCATCCTGTTTCTCATTATTCTGTTTTGACAGTACCCTCTTGTTCAGAATATAGATTACCCATTAGGACAATAAAATATGTCATACCTATTTCTTTAAAAGCATTCCAGGGATTCTTGTGATCTATACAATCAAATGTTTTGCTATTGTCTATAGTACAAGCTATTTTTTTAATCCTTATATGTTACATTATCCCACATATGTTGGCTGTATGATCCCTAGTGCCTCTTCCTTTCCTACATTTATGAAATAACAAGAACCTTGAACCTGAAGCTGAAGTTAAAGAGAAATTTACTGTAAAGTCCTAGCCACTGTATAATAAGAATAGCAAATTCTTGTCCAACAGCTCTTACCACTGCCTGCCTATTAAAGTCTTACTAAACCTCCTATTCTAAATACTACCTATTATACGGATGTGATTTGTCTACTTTAGGGCTCTCCAGGCCCTAAGTTTAACTCAGCCCTTGGAGGATTGCAATGTACCCTGTCAGAGCTATTGTGCTGCTCCTTCCTTCTGAAGCATTGAGAGATTTCTTGCAGGACAACTTGGTTAATGGACCCAGTGGGAGTATTATTTTATCTCACCCTAGTGTAGTTTTTCCTAACCTGATGTCCTTCAGATATTTCCAGATTACAGCCTCCATCTGCCTCAGACAGCATTGTTAATAGTTGCAGATGATTAAAGTTGTAGCCCAAAACATCTGGAAGATGATAGCAGGTTGAAGGAGACTGTTTTAGAATACAGTGGATCCTTGTTATACACTGGGGTTTGGTTCCAAGATCCCCCATGTATAACAAAATCCATGGAAGTCCATTAAATATAATGACATAGCAAAATGGTGTCCCTTATAAAAATGGAAAATCGAGTTTGATATTGAAATTTATGCTTTTTTGAACATTTTGAAACGGTGTATGCTTGAATCCATGTATAAAAAATCCATGTATAAGAAGGGCCATCTGTATAATAATAAGAGTACTAAGGTACGTATGACAGGATAATGAAAAATTGTGAATTCATGTTCCTTTGAGTGGTTTTGCCCGCCTCTCCACATGAGGTGGGTTTATGTTCTGCATTTGAGAGTCACCAGGGGTCTCTTTCACACTGTCCATCATAGCACTTCATACTACCCCCAAACTGCTGTAGCTTCATCATGGGTACAGACATTGCAGTTTGGTATGGCACCAGGGTTCAGCAGAGAATTCTAAAACTCACAAAACTACAAGTCCAGGATTCATAGTTGGAACATAGCACTTAAAGTGACACCAAAGTTGTCAAAGGTAAAGTGTGAAAGGGCTCTGGTCTTCATTAGGTTTTTCTGGAGGCATGTCAGACCTAAAATGTAAAATTCTTGACCTACAAATTCTTGACTGCATCAACAGAAAGCAGTAACACCACTGGCCATCAACAACATGAATTTTTGAATTAATACTTCCATGTTTTCTTCACTTTAACACTGTTAGAGTCAATATTCAATCCCCAGTATATGTTCAAAGTGAAGATGTAACTGTTGATTTTTTAAACAAAAAAAATGTCTAGACATATTGTGTTAACATGAGAGATAATCAAAGATGACTCCATTTAAGCAAACATTTTCATTGCGTATTTAAATAGATTTACAACTGTGCTTTTTAGATAATTCACAATGAGAAATAGAATTCAGAAATAAACTTAGCAGCAAAATGAGGATTCGCGTGTCAACAGTGGAATGAAAACAGTTCTATGTTGGATTTTTTTTTTAAAAAAAACCCTGTGACAAGCAGTTCCACTGCAGTGATGAACAGAAGTTAGAAAAAAGAATGATTCGACTGTCCTTGTTCTTTAGGAAGTCAGTAAAACTAAGAAGGGAGAGGGAAAGGAAATGATTCATAGACTGGTTGGGAAGAGTCTGCCTTAGGTTCTCTCTCTCTCCCTCTCATCTCTCTCTCTTCTCTCTCTCTCTCTCCTCTGTGTGTTGTGTGTGAGAGAGATAGAGAGAGAGAAGGAGATTATCGCACTGCGTTCTGAGAACGTTCCATCTCATCACGTGATGAGAATGTTCCTGGAACGGATTTTACCGCATTAGAAATCAAAATGTGATCAGAAACGGATCAGAGACGGCAGTTTACCACACTGCGATTCCTTTTTCTTGGAACCGTTCTCAGAACGGTTGCTGTATAAGTTTGTGGGCTGTCTTCTGATGACGTCGCCACTCAGTGGTTGGACGGCTCGGAGAGGCGCTGCCCCCAGGAAAGAGGGAAAAGGGAGGCTTGGGCCATGGAGCTCGCCTCTCCTGAGTCCCTCGGCTTACTGAAATCCCTCACCTCCCTTCCCCATAGGTAATCAATCCAAAAACGGAGTTTTAAAAAAGCAGTGAGCCCATGGGTCTTCATCTGGGGGGAGAGAGGATGCTTGGCTATGGGTTGTCCTGCCATCTCTCCCTCTCTCCTCTTTCCCCATAGGAAAGAATCCAAAAACGGAGTTTAAAATCTCTCCCAGATGCAGACCAAAGGGCTCTCCTTGCCCTCCTTTTAAACTCAGTTTTTTTGGATTGGATTCTATGGGAAGGGAGGGTGGGGGATTTCAGTAAGCTAGGGATCTGGCCGGAGGAGTGCTCTCAGCCTCACTGAGAAGTCTTCCCTCCGAAGATTCTCTTGGGAGGGAAAGAAGGCCAAGCCCCTATAAAACGCTGGGGCTTCAGATGGCTGGCATATGTTTGAAGAAAATAGGATAAAACCTATGTAACTTGATGGGCAAGGGCAGAGTCCCCTCCTTGCAGCCTGGCATTAAGGAGCTCCACGAGGTCCCTCAAGCGGAGGAAAGGAGGGGACTGGGCCAAGGGCAGAGCCCACAGCCATAGCAGCTCTTTAAAACCGGTTAGAAAAGAAGAGTCCTCTGCTGTCATCCCATTTCCCCTTTTTGGCAGATTGACACCCTTTTGCTCCTTGTGTTGTGCATGTAATGTGTGCCTTCAGGTTGTGAGCTTCCCTCCCCGCTTTAACTCTTGTCTGGCTCTTGTGCTATGGAATTCTGGGAGTTGTTTGCTTGCTTTTGTGTGGGTGCTCCAAACAGAGGGGCTTTTGTGGGTTCCCTCCTGGAGGGAAGGAGGAGAAGTCCTGGGCATCCCTGCCTCCTGCATTGTGACAGCACAGGAGCCCCACTGGACATGACACAGAGACCCCGGAGAAGGCAGCCAGACCCCTCTCCTCTTGCTCTCTGCTCGGTCTCTTCTTTCCCTCTCTTTCCCTGCTTTCCTCTTCTCTTCCTCCTGTCCCACCTTTCCTCCCTTTTCCTCCCTTCCCTCCCTCCTTCTTTCCCCCTCACACACACACACCTTCCCCCACTGCAGTCGCTTGCCTCCCTGCTCCCTGCCTCCCTGCCGTCATTCTTTCAGCCAATCAGGAGACGGAGGAATGAGGGAACGGATTGAGAAGATAAGAATACCGCACACACTTCTCTTGGAACGTTTTCATCACGTTCAGCTCTCTGGGAACACATTCAGAACACATTCAAATCCGTTCCCTCCTGGAACACATTTGGAACACATTTAAGCATTCTGAGAACCCATGGAAAACATACGTGCGGTTAATACTCAAATGCGTTCCGTTCTCATCACGTGATCAAACGTTCTCAGAACGCAGTGCGATAATCTTCAGGTGTGTACGTGAGTAAATGGCAATAATCTGGTCCAGATTTGAATATATATATATATATAATAGAGAGAGAGAGAGAGAGAGAGAGAGAGAAAGTAATGTGTATTGTTAATTAGTATTGCATGCAGGATGTATAAAAGAACTTTGATCTTCATCTCTCTTTATGTGCATGTGTGTGTGAGAGAGGGTATATAATGGTGATTCTGCAATGAACAAATGTTCTTGACAATGGACAACTCCAAATAGTGCCTGTACACTTTCAGACATAAGGCACCAGGAATATTCATATCTCCTCCCACCCATGTCAGACTGATTTAAAAAAAATCATGTGCTACTATTGTCTTGATGAACTCAGAAATAATTTTATATAATTAATGCAAATGGAAACTTTCTCTAACTAGTGAGGCATAGAAACTTTGCATTCAGCTTTAATTTTATTTTAGCTTTTTCTTATTGATGTAATCTGTTTCCAGTTCCTGATCACATATATTTTTTATTGTCCATTGTATTTTTATTGAATTCTACTGCCCATTGCATTAGAAGAAAACGAAGAAAGTATATGACAAGGTACTAGGACAGAACAGTCCACATGTTGTGGTTTCTGCAATCACTTATGCTTGTGTTTAACTAATAAGGCTGTAATTTTTTTTACCAGATCCTCACACAGGGTTGCCTAGGACCTTCAAGATCAGGCCAATGCAGCAAGTATTCATAAACACCTAGAATCAATCCTATGGTCTTGGTGACCATGCCTAGGGCCACTGGATGAATTCTCAAACCTCTTCTGACAACTTGGATTAGATCTGGGCCTCCCTGATATTACTGAACTGTAACATCCAGCATTCTTCACAACTGTTTTTTAAGGCTTTGCCCTTTCTATGCTTAATCTGTTGCAGTTCAGCAATGTATAGAGGGCTACATGTTATCCCCTCCTGTCATAAATGGAAAATAAGCTGAAGGTTCCAGTGACAGAATTTCTCTGTTTGCTTGGATTGCTACCCTAAGGTGGCTAACATAAATCTGAATAAGTGGCCAGTACTTCCATTTGACCTTAAGATTGTTGCATTGCTTACTGCACAAAAATCTGCTTTCTACACAAAAATCTGTGTGAGTTAAGCCACTTAGTTTATGCAAAACACAGGAAAAATATTTTCCCATATATCTGTATCCAGATAGATAATAATAATATTTATTTATACACCACTCTTCAGCCAAGGCTATCAGAATGGCTTACAGTTTGTTAATTAGACATTTCCCTGCCCTCAGGCTTACAATCTAGAAAAGACAAGACACAAAAGGAGAAGGTAATGGCAGTAGGGAAGGGGAAAAGTCCAGCAGATCTGCTCTCCCTCAGAGGCCTGTTGGAGCTGGCCTGCCTTCCTCTCCCTCAAGATGATGGATAGAGGGATGGATAGACAGACAGACAGTACTTCTACCTCAATATTATCTACAGTGACTGACAGCAGCTCTCCAGGGTTCCAGACTGGAATCTTTCCCACTATACCTAAGAATTGAACCTAGGACCTCTTTGAATGCAAAGCATCTGCTTCACCACTGAGCTATAGCCCTCCCCTGAAGAAGCCATCTGTGTCATCATAGAAGTCTATATAAATTCTATTTTAAAAATAAGCAGAGATTTATTGGTAAAATTAGTCCAAAACAAGATTTTGTCCTTGGGCTTATCCTGGTGTGATATTATCTTAAGCCAGCATCTTCCCAGATCCAAGCCAAGGTACACAAATGCCACCAAACAAGGTAAAATGTAGACATAGCTGCAACAACGCATAATTTAACATAATACCCTCCTCTTAATTACCAAGAAGGGTAGTAAAAACTTGTACCTTCACTACAACATATCCAGCCAACCACTGAAGAAAGGAACACATAAAAGTCAGTGGATGTCAACTGGTAGTGACCACCAATGTATAATTTCTTCAGCATTTTTTTAATGAAGCCTAGAAAGAAAAGGTATTGGGCCAACCCAGTCTCTAGCTCACAGCTCATAAATTCTTAACAACAGCAGACAGAAGCAATGTTCTGAGGCCTTACATGGGAACAACTGTCACCACTCTCTTAGGAAGAAATGTCAAAAGTTTTCTTTTTTACTTTTGTTATCACAGAGGAGAGAATAATATTTGGGCAACTGCATCCTGGGTTCTATATTTAGATTTTTAGGTTTAATGTCAGCTCAACATTAAAGCTCGCAGGTGTTCAAAAGTCTAAGCACAGAAAGGACATGGAGAGACACAGTGGTAGAGTGGTAAATTTTGAAGTGCTGTTGCTCATCATATGAATCCCCTTAGCCATATTCCCAAGTAAAGTTTTTTAAAGTTCACACTGGCTGTTTTGACTGATACCAGTAAGCCAGACGTAGAGGGGTTTTTTGTGCCCATTATCAGTAGGTCATTTGTAAAAGTAATGACTTGCAATTGTTTAATCAAGATCAAACCATCTCAGAATATTTTGCTTTATAACTGGGAAAGTTCAATCAGAATATATTGTTGCTGAGTAAATCAGTTTCATTTTGGATTTCTTATATTTTGCCATAAAGTCTTTCATTGTGTAGATCATGAAAAACTATAGATTGCCCTAAAATAAATGTCATTTTTAATTGTACTGATGTTTAATATATAGTCTGAACAAGAGGCCACTGTCAGGACACAATATGGAGAATACAGTGAACATTTAGCAAGGCAGTCAGAAACATCTGTGTGATATCATCTTATCTGTTTAATTTATAAACATAAAAGAGCATATGGAAAATGGGATTAAACTTGTAGGAAAGAGTTGCAAAAATTCAGTAACAGAAAATCAACAATTTAAGATATGCAAATAACACCATGTTAATAGCAAAAAGTAATGTCTTCAAACAACCAGTGATGAAAATTGTGGAAGAAAATACAAAAAGAGAGTTACAACTGCATATTAAAAAAACAAAAATAACAACCTTGGGTAACTTTAAAGTGGGTATAGAACAAATCTAAATAAAGATTTTTATTTTTTTTAATTTTTTAATACTTAGACTGTTTTATTCATAATTACAGGCTATTTTTTTAAAGAATTTTTAAACAAAGATCTATAAATACAGGCTAATCCCACCTGAACAAGTTCTTAAAAGCCAATAAATAGTTAAAGATTTTTATAAGTTGGCTCAGTCATAATATAGAGAATATAGTCAAGAAATCAAAGGAAGACAAAGACTTGGAAAGGCACTAGAAAAGGTCCTCAAATGTAAAGATATATACCAGTAATTCAATAGTAAAGGTAAAGTTATCCCCCATTGACAAGGTTGTCAAGTTGTGTTTGGCCAAGATGGGTGGTGCTCATCTCCGTTACTAAGCCAAAGAGCCAATGTTTCCAAAGGCTACTGCATGATCATGTAGCCAGTATGATTGCACAGAATGCTATTTACCTTCCCACAGAAGTGGTACCTATTTATCTACTTGGATTTGCATGCTTTCAAACTGCTAGGCTGGCAGAAGCTGGGACTAGTGACAGCGACACCCGGGCTTCGAACTGCTAACCTGTTGATCTGGCAATCAACAGTCAGCATCTACCAAAGTCAAAATCATACATGTCATGGTATTTCTGATTTCTATATCTATACATCTATATATGATTGTGAATGCTTTACAGTAAAAAAAAAAATGAGAGGAAGAAAATCATTTCATTTGAAATGTGGTGCTGAAGGAGAGTTATATGGATACCATGGATTGCTAGAAAAGCAAATAAATGGGTCCATAAACAAATCAAGCCTGAACTCTCACCAGAACCCAAAATGACCGAACAGAGGCTCTCATACTTTGGAGATACAATAAGATGGCAGGACTCATTGGAAACCATCTTCACATACAGTAAAGCAGAAGACAGTAACAAAAGAAAGTTATTGTTGTTGTTCTTGTGTGCTTTTGAACTGACTCCAGCTCATGGCAACCCTATCATAGTTTTTCTTTATATCAGATTTATTCAGAGAAGAATTGCCATTGGGACTCAGCCCATGTGCTGTAGTGGTTTGAGTGTTGGACTAAAACACAGGAGACCACGGTTCAAATCCCTACCTCAGCCATGAAAACCCACTGGGTGGCCTTGGGGAAGTCATGCCCGCTCAGCCTCAAAGGCAAGAGAATCTTACTGAGAAGCCCTCACAATCACTTTACCTTAGGGTTGCCATAAGTTGGAAATGACTTGAAGGCACATGGCAATATTAATAAGACTGAGAGAGCATGACTTGCCCAAGGTCACCCATTGGTTTACGTGGCTGAGCTAGGACGTAAACTCTGATCTCCTAGTCAAATCTCAGACCACTGCCCCACACCTACTCACACCTATATTCCATCGAACACATTTATTTTCTATATGTGCCCAAGTTTCCTTCACAATTAAATATTTGAATATTTGAACAGGGCTAAATTGAAATGATGGTGTGTCAAGAAATTCTATATGGTTTTAGAATAGTTGTTCATAGCATCAATGTGCACTAGGCCTTCCCAAGGTCCTCTAACATCTATTATAGTTTGATATGTGAGACCTAATTACCTGCAATCGGTATTCCATATTAGAATCTATTTATAACCCATAGTTTATTCTCCATCTTGGGTGAGAATGATGTGTTCCTCCAGATGTTCTTAGAATGTAACTACTAGCATTCCTCAAAACTGGCTATGCTGGTTAGAGCTGTTGAGACTTAAGAGTCCAACAACAATTGAAGGGCTGTCTGATCCTCATCCCTGGTCTACATAGTTCTCTTTCCCCATCTCAGATAATACATTAAATCTGCCATATAAAAACAATCTGAGTGCTTTTGCTATTTTAAGCATTAATTAGCTAAGAGGAAATTTCTGAAATAACATGCTAGTTGCACATCATTGGTGAGGCTGACACTGTGGCATATACACTCATTCACACAATCTGAAGTGTTGACATAGCGACACATTTTCAGCACATATTTTCCTACACTTCATTACCCAAAGAGGCGTTGCAAATGTTCCTGTCCAAAATGAATGTTGTCAGTGAAATTCTATATACTATGTTCCCCTTTTCAACAACAAATTTAGGATGAGGGGGATAGTTATGCTTCAGACAAAACAAAAATTTACCTTAAAATCTTATGCATGTCAACTCAGTGCAAGCCCTACAAGGTTCAGTGGATCTTGCACTCAGGTAAAATGAATTGAACTGTAGCCTGAACGAATTCAGAGAACATTTTAACTGATGATACTCTATACTTAAGCCACTCATGCATCTCCTGGCCTGAGCCCCTAGCTCCCCTTAAAGCCAGCAGCCACATAGTGCAGTGGTTGCCAAACTTAGGTCTTCCAAGTGTTTTGGATTTCAGTTCCCAGAAGCACCATAGCTTGACCAATAAGGACTACTGGAAGCTGAAACCCATAGCATCTAGAGGACCAAAGTTTGGGAATCACTGACATAGAGCACTGTTCAGCTGCCAGTTGAGATGCAAGGAGGATGAAGTTTCCCAAACACCAGGAAGTGAGGCTGCCACAATCACTGGTGAGAGAGGGCTGGAAATGTCATCCTCTTTGCATCTTAGTTGGCAACTGCACAGACTTTTTACATCTGACGTAGCTAATGGCTATTAAGGTGGGCTCATGGAAGCATTTAAATAGTCTTACACTAAAGCTATGTGGTCTTACTGAATATGAAGCAGTTGCAGGTCCATAATTCTAGCATATGAATCCATAACTGCAATACAAAATGCTTGCCAATACTTCCAATACATCAAATGTAATCTACATTTTTTGGAGCTAATATAGCCACATGATTAGCAGTGCTGGTTTACATGTGTATTTATTGGATATTGTTATGTGACTCTTGATGCTAAAAATCATAATTGAGCTACTAATTATGAACTGCTTCTGCAGGAAATCAAGCAGTTCAGAGGTCAGAGTGGCCTCCCATCCGGAGATGGTTTCAGTTTTATAGACCCTAGGAGGATGTTCCAGCAGCTAGCATATGCTATTTGGAATGTATCTCCCCATCTGAAGATCCACTATGGTCTGAAGCAGATAGGCCAAATAAAGCAGCTTCCAGACACCTTGGGGGCATGCCATTTATCTGATTCATGCCCCTGAAGGAGCTGGAAGCTGCTCTGAGGCCAGCTAACGTGGTCCAAAGCCACCAGAAAAAGGAGCAGCGAAAAGCCACGCCTGCTGATGCCCATTCAGAACCGTGGCACTGGTTGGCTTTAGGACCACAGTGCCTCTGGCCACTCCTTTTGCCCCATCTGCTTTGCCCAAGAGATCTCCAGTCTGAGAAGGATCTGCCTTGCAGACTCTTTTCCTAACCACAATGGAAAAGTCTATGGCACAATTTCAAATGGAAAACAGGATGTATTTGGGGTGCATCAGAAGAAGACTTAAGTGTCTCCAGTACACTCCAACAATTTTGGGAAACATATGATAGCCTGAAGTTGGCATGCATAATTTTCAACAAAAGGGATGGGAATAAAGCCATTCCATCAGATCACATCCTTACCACTTGGATTTGTTTTTAAGAGTACTACATTTTGTCAATATGAAAAGGGATATAGTAGTATCTTTGAGACCTAAGCAAAGGAAGTTGTAGCATAAGATTTCACAGAGTTGGTCTTCTTCATTTTGGCAAGTCATTTTGTGCTCCATTGTAGGATGTCCATAATCTTAGGACTGATCCAACAGTTTCATTACATTTACATCTATTGCACATTTCAACCTCTGGTGACCTGTGAATGAGGTATCTCCAAGACACCCTATCCTCAATGAACCTGCTCAGTTCCTGCAATCTTCCTTGAATGAGTCTACCCATCGGAGGCCCTCTCTGCGGCTGCGCGGGGAGTTTGAATTTTCCCACTCCATTTTTTGCCACTGCGGTGGGCTCAGCCTTCGGAGGAGGAAGGGTCGCCTTCCCTCTTCAGTCGCTGTGAAGCCCTTGACAGGGCGCACGCAGCTCTATGAAGCTCATATATAAAATTATAAAGGTGATGACCCTCTTGATCCTTGGTATAGGTATCTGCAGTGGGTAGAAGAACAGTCAGAAGCAGAAGGAAGACAAAACTACCTATTGCATTTATTGGAGCGACTCATGAAAATATTTTTAAATGACAAGAGGTACCACCATGACACCAGATTCATCAACTGCTATGTGAAATTTGCCAACTTTATTGATGAGCCAAGTCAGTTTTTTGACTATCTTTACAATCAAGGAATTGGTAACAAGTCCTCTTTTCTGTACATTGCTTGGTCCCAGCAACTCCACATGCAAGGGAGTTTGTCTCTTGCAAGCTCTGTTATTCAGAAGGGTATTCACAATGGAGCACAGCCAGTTGAGAAGCTACATCAGCAGTACAGGCTGTTGCAGAGTTACTTGCCCCAGAACCAAATTCCAAATCAAGTTGGTGTCCTGCAGCCGCTTAATCCTCAGCTGTCCAATCAGATGGTTTCTACAGCTGACCCAGCCTGTATCTACCAAAATCAGAATCCAGTTTATTCTGAACAGGCAATCAGTTGCAGAGGAACAGAAAAAATGGAACAACCTATATATACAACTACAATTTCCAAATCAGAAGTTGTACCAACACCATCATCCAGTGCCACGCTTGAACAGAAACCAATGTACGCCAAGCACATTTTGCAATGTGAAGGCTCTGAGCTGAGCTTTGAAGAATTGAGAGCCAAAGCATATTTAAAAGGGCAGAACTTCTCAAAAGGCACAATGAATGGGGTAATTAAACTGAGTCTACCCATCTGGTGTGTGGTCTTCCTCCCTTTCTTCTGCTCCTATCTTTGCAAGCATTATTGTATTTTCTAATGAGCCATGTCTTCCCAGAGTCCAGCAGCTTCAATTTAGTTATTTTGGCTTCTAGGAAAATTTTCATATTTTGAGTTTTACACAAGGATGCCATCCAATGCTTTATTGTACAAATGTTTTATGTGATTGTGTGTGGTTGTGCAACATTAATTACTGCTTGCTTAACAGTAGAATCCAATGTAACTAAAGCAGCAAGGCTTTTCACTCTCCCAGCATTAAACTTAATTTGGGCCCTTGTCTTTCACAAGGTGCTTGCCTGTTCCCTCTAAAACGGAAGCTGAGAAATACACAAAGCTCTTGGTAAATATAAACTGCTGAATTCCCCTATGTAACTTTCATGTACTGAAATCCTGCCTGTTTTGGGGGGAAATAAATTGCTTGACTTTGCAGATCTTTGCATAAATGCCTGTGTTGACATGAAATGAAAATAAACAATTTTCAGTGGCATATGACAACATGGAAGGTTAACATCAGAATGTAGAAAGGACTCAATTTCATTTTCAAACTGTATTTTGAAATATAATGTTCTAGCTCAAGAGTTCAAAGACTTAATGGAATGGAATAGACATAACAACATTTTCTTTATTTATTTTTAAAAAGCTACTCTTTTAGTACATTTGGAACATTTTACTAATTAATCATTTGAACAAACAATAAAAAAGATCAGGAATAAAAAAAATTAAAAAGGGGATTAATTTGAAATGGATTAACATGGAGCAGATTATAAAACTATTATGGATCGAGGAGTCTATATTTGTTTATCAACTGCCTATGACTACTAGATGTTGAACACATGCCCTGCAGTATCTCACAGATAAAAACTGGGACATGTACAACCAGGCAATAGCAGAGTATGGTCAAAATGGCAAAAGCTCTTGATGAGGAAGAATATACAAGCTAGGAGAGGTTGCACCAGGTTGGTTTCACTTGAATCTACCAGGAAGGACAAGATTTTATCTCACCTGTCCTTATTGCTGAATTGAATACAAATTACTTTTACACTATGAACTCAGTTTGCAGCAACTGAAGTAAGTTGATAATGAAGGGGGAACGAGGGAGGAAGGGAGAGAAATTGGGACACATTAAAATCTGATGAAAAAGTGGGACAGAAGACAATTAAATTGGTACTCTCTCTGCTAAATCAGGACAGCTGGAGTATATGTAAATAAACTGAAAGGTGAAACAGGCCTATCTATGTCTATAGAGAAAGGAAACATTGTCCCTATCCAAATATGATCCAAATTATCCAGGAAGAGCAGGGAGGGTAAAAAAGACTAAGGGGTAATGAAGGAAATTTCAAGTGGGGAAAACATATTTTTGGCTGCAATCCTATGCCCACTGAACTAGCAGTAAGACTCAGTGAACACATCTCAGTGAATATATACAGGATTATGGTATTAAGGGCAAAGAAGCAGATGCCAGAAAGCAGACCAATCCGGTCCAGTTTCATGGTGTTAATGATGGTTTGGAACATCACTATTTGAGGAAACCCCTCTCCCTCCACACAGGTGACTGAATATGAAATTCTGCTGAAGAAATGGTACATTAATATATTTTGTATGTTAAGCCTTCCTCACTCTGATGCACGTCACACTGAATGTCCTTCCCCAGAGGATGAGGTGGTGCCAACACCAGCTTCATTTTGGCACCAGATTAAGTCCTGGCTGTTTACTGAAGCTTTTGAAGCTCGGTTTTGATCTGTTTGCTGATCTATAGCCCCAATGCTTAATTTATTCTGATTATAATTATATTAGGCTTCAAGTTATTGCTGTTTCATGGTTGGGAACATATAAAGTTGCCCTATACTGAGTCAGACCACAGGTCCACCTAGCCCAGTATTTCTTTACTTTTTTAAGACATTTATATACTGCCTTTCAGCCTTAAGTGAAGGATAATAGATAAAAACAATTTAAATATACCAAAGCAATATTTAGAAGCAGGGAGAGGGAGAGGGAGAGAGAGAAGTTTCAAGGACTGTGTGATAACACAATTTTAGCTACCTGCTTGAAGCTCTGTAGAGATGAGGGTGGAATGCTGTGAACTTAGGGAGCTAATACAGAGAAAGCCCTGTGACAAGTACACATGAACATATCCTTGCAAAGCTGTGGGACATGCAACAGAGCCCTCACTGAGAACCTTAAATTTTGGGCAGGCAGACAGTGGGGAGGTGGGCATTCTGATATCCTTGCCACAAGCTGTTTAAGGCTTTGAATGTCAAAGTCAGCACCTAAGTATTTTCTACACAGTGACTGGGAACAGTTCTTTCAGATGAGGGTTTCCAGTTAAGAAGCTCCTACCTGGAGCTTCTGGGAACTAAACCTGGAATCCTTTGCAAATAAATCACAGAATAATAGAATTTTAGAGCTGGATGAAACCTCAAGGGTCATCCATCCAACCCTCTGCCATTCAGGAATACCCAACTAAAGCACTCGTTTGTTGTTATGTGTCTTCAAGTTGTTTCTGATTTATGATGACCCTAAGGTGACCCTATCACAGGGGTTTCTTGGCAGGTTTCTTCAGAGGGGGTTTGTCACTGCCATATTCTGTGGCTGAGAGAGAGTGACTTACCCAAGGTCACTAGGTGCATTTCCATGACCAAGCAGGGATTCAAATCTTGGTCTCCCAGTGTTCTAGTTCAACACTCAAAACATTACACCACACTGTAACACACCATAACACCATGTAGCACTCATAACAAATGCTAAACTCTGTTTAAAAACCTCCAAAAATGAGAAATCCTCCACCCAGCAAGGCTGTCCATTTCACTGCTGAACAGCAATTACTGTCCAGAAGTTCTTCTTCATAATTTGGTGTAATTTCTTGTCATTTGTTTCTACTGGTTTGAATTCTAGTCTATGAAGTGGCAGAAAACAAGGTTACTTTGGGCTAGCATAGACTGGCAGCAAACATATGTCACGATCCTGAAGGTGCCCTCCACCACCAACCCAAATTGGATTGGAAAAGATCTGCTCCAATTTGGGCTGCATTTGGGACACATGAGACTGTTAGAGAAAAAGATCTTTGGGATGGTTGATGTCTCTTGTTACCGGTGGTTCTGGACTGGTACCAACTGGAACAGATGCAGTCTTCTCAGCTACTCAATATCAAAGTAACTTCCACACAGATTTTCACTCAAATGAGGGTTTATTGACTTTGTTGCTATTTACACTTTACAGCAGGCTACTATACATCTATACTCTTTCAGAGTCCATGCTAGAAGCTTGAATGTGACATCAGTCTTTGTTCTCTCACAAGATCATCTTTCCCACCAAGTGGACACACCTCTTTCCCATGAAGTCACCATGCTACACAGGAGCATAACAATAACACATTTGTTGATATTATGTCTCAGCACATGTCCTTGAAGACTTGCTCTTCCAGGCCTAGGCTTTCTGGCCTGCAACAGGAACCATTTTAAACCTTAGTTAACCATTGACACATCTGAACATTTTCAATACAATTTAGAAATATATTTTAACAGAGACGGCCATGGCAGAACTTCCAGAGCATCTTGAAGCCAGCCTGTGTGGCTGGTTTGGCAGCTTAAGGGCATACTGGGGTTGTGCAGCATAAAAACGATGCACCTCCAAGCTGCCTGGAAGCCAGCTTTTGTGGCCGGTCTGTTCTGACCCTTAGTCTTCTACATGACTTCCCTTTAGATATTTCAAGATAGTTATCATGGTCTATATCACCAACCTAAATTCAGGACAGTATTGAACATTTTTACTGATTGTATCCTGCCTGTAGATCTCTTTATGTAAAGCAAGATAGAAATATTTACAGACACAAATAGTGGAGTAACTGGGATCTTTCATTGCCAGACATAGTTTAGAAATTTCACTTGTAGAATTGCACTATGGTTCCCAATTCACCATCCCTAAGATGCATGGGTTTGCTGTGATAGCCACCTTAATGGTCATTTATGGCTGGTGGAGAGTTAAGGATTGGGTCAGATTTGTCTGGCTATGCCTCATTGCCAGACATTCTTCTGCTACTTTCTGCTGGGGTCTCAGTGGATGTTGTTGAAAAGACTGTGGAGCATAGCCAAATGTTTTTCCAACTCCCACATACTCTCTACCATCCACATATTTAAGGGGCTATCAAAGCAAAGTCATGAGTCCTCAACAAATGAACTTTGATTATTTTGAATGGTGGAATAGAATGTCATCCTCTAAGATGGATTTATACTTATGCAACAGGATGCTGGTCTCTAAATCCAGTAATGTGGAGCAAGAGAGAGAAAATATTCAGGAAAAAGAAAACCAAAACACAACTTTAGTTTTAATCAGACTATTACCAACAGAATCAAAGTTCTTGGAAGAGAAAGGAGAAAGGCACCAAGAAAGTAGGTAGACATAGACAAGTGAGAATACTGAATGTAGGTCAGTTGTAGAGTAATTGCTGAATGTAGGTCAGTGGTAGAGGCCATTATAGCTGTCTTTAAATATCTGAAGGACATCTGAGGACATTTAAAAGTAAATTGGACTAAACAGGAAAGATGGGGGAGTGGGGGAAGGTAATTAAGTGAATAGTCTGAAAGAATAATAAAATCTGAACTCAGCTTGTCATACCACTAGGGATAATAAGGCAAATGATCTACAAAGTGTGATGAGATGCAAGGTGTTGAGATGGCGTAAGACCTGTTGTACACCCCTATAGCCTGCTTCTCTGATACTCTTAGGGATCAGCAGTTCCACTTGCAGTACTGAAGTAAGCCTTAACTGCTAATCCAGTCAATGTCTCCAGGCGATGGATGGATGGCTGTTATCTTGTCCTTAATCCTGAGACTTATGGGCATAAACAGGCATAGATGATGTGGTACCATGCTACACACATGGAAATTGACTGTAGAAATAAGACCAAGGAGTTATTGACTAATATGGAAAGGTTTATTGATCTAGTAAAAGATAAAGTCCAGAATGCAGCTTCCCCTCTTATTTGTATAAATTCCAAGTAAGGGTGTATCCACATTCCAGAAATAATTCTGGAAACTGTAGTTTTGTGAGACATTTAGCCTTCTCTGTCAGAGAATTCTGATCTCTCAGTAAGCTACAGTTCCCAGAATTCCATAGCATTGAGCTATGACAGTTAAAGTGCTGTTATCCTGGATTATTTGTGCAATGCAGACACACTTTATATGTGCTTCCCACCCCAGTATTTATTATAAAGAATAAAAATATTCACTGGCATTGGCAGAAGTACCTCTCCTTTTAATCTACTGTTGGGATGGTGGAATGTCATGTGCACAGTGTCTGGGAAGGGAGACCTACCTCCCCCCCCCCCCCCCACACACACACTGCAACCAATGTGGCTCTGATTCACTATAGGTAAGGAGAGGTGCTTACTGTTAAGTAAATAAAATAATGAGGCAGAGCTACTTGCGAAGTTACTTAACATCTGACATTTGGGGAACCCCAGTTCCAGAGTATTAACAACAGTGTATGATTTAATGCATGAACAAAGAGATCTAGGGAATATCATGGGCATGAACAATGGGACTAAAGCTGCCTTGAGAGCCTTTTTTGTTGAAAAGGTGAACTATAAATTAAATAATAATGACAATAATGAATGGCAAGAATTAGCTAAGGGGATTTTGAGCATCCAGGGACCTTTATAAAGAAATCACTCCAGATTTCAGCACTGGTTGTTGAAGAAGGCCAGTCAGGCACATCATACTTTGATCGTTTTTGACATGCCCTCAGGAAGAAATAAATAAAGCCCCCAGATTTGAAAACTATAATTGACTGAAAAAGCACCAATTTACCTTATTTTATATTTCTCATTCTGTGTCACTGAAATGGAAGCAATTTCTACCAAATGTTGCAGAGAATGTTTGCTATTGTGTTAGCACTGATACCCATCCACCATGAGAGCAATAATACTCAGCCACCACTCCAAAAATGATATAAGTGTAAGGTAGCATATATAGGCTGGTGACTGAAATTTCAACGATTTAAATATAATATATGGTTTGAAGGAAGATATGCTTGAAGGGTTGCTGTATTGTGTAAGAGACACTGTATTGTTAGCATGCTAGCTTTGCACGATGCAATCTATGCTTCAACACACAAAACTACTTTAGGCTACTATGAAATGTTTCCTGAGAATTCTAGTTTGTGCATGGGGGAAGCTCCTTTGACAGCAGTAGAATCAATGCAGTTCTACAGCTCAAACAATAATCTGTTCACTACTGAAAAACACGAATGAATAATGGTGTCTCCACTCCATGGTTCTATATAGGCTCTATGGGACACAAAACTCCCACAACAATGGATTATGCCAATTACCTCCATGTTAACTCTCCAGATGAGACATGTTAATAGTGAGCAGAAGACACAGCCAAGAACAGGAGGAGGTAGAAACTTATGGGTTCACACTTACACATATGTACACACATACTCATTCATTGTCATCATCAGCTTCTCTAATATCACTAAGATCAGCACTGTTATCATTATTATTATCAGTGTCAGTAATTCAATAATCATTATCCACCAGATGAGTTCTCTCTTACTTACCCACCTATCTGGTAGACAATATTATTGTCTGATGGATAATCATTTTCCACCAAATAGGTAAGAGAAGAAAACATAAATTTGTTAAATACTCACCTTACATGACATCATGATAGCATACCAGGGCCCCAAACTGGAAAATCATGTACAAACTTGCTGTCCTTTGAGAACTGTTTCATTTTTAGCAACCATGTAGCCTAAGACACAAAATACAGAAGTAATTTGCTTAATGCTTCTCTAGATGTAATATTTTCCCCACACCATATGTACCATCTGGCTTACTTTCTAATAATTTGTGGTCAGTAGTGACTCTCATTTCAATGAACTGATAAACCCACTCCAAGTTATGATTTGAATTTTAAAGATACTGAACTTATTGGAGGAATGGGTTTCAGTACCTTGGGTAGCTTCTGACACTGGCCTGAATTCTTTCTGACTCTTGAATGATCTGTTTTAGAATGAGTTTTTCAGACTTCACTCCACAAGCAGGAAATGCAATACCCAGCACAGCCTTTCAAATCCCTTAGCTTTACATCCTTTCCTCATTTGTTTCAAAAAACAGGTCACTCACACCCTTATGAGGACATTATCTCAATCATAGCATTTCTCTCATTTTTCTCATTTCCAAGTCTGGCATTAAGGATGATTTGCTGTTTCTTTTAAGCCACCTAAACAATGTCCTATGTATTATTCCTGAAGTAGATCATTCTTTTCATAGAACTTCGTGATTTAGTGTCAATCAAATGCCTTTGCCATTACACCTTCCCAATACTTCCTTCCCTCCCTCCCCAAATTGGACTGCAGCTCCATCTCTTGAAACATTGCAATGTTATTTTGGTCTGTAACGATGAGCTCATTTTTCTCTCCAAATGACAATATTTATTCTATCTATCAATGCCTCCACTTCTTTTCTGTTCTGCCATTTTCTACCAAAGGGAATAATTCATCATTCAAAGGTCTCATGAGTTCTTTGTGACCCTGTGCTCTGTTGCCTCCTGTGTGTTTCACAAAAATATGCCCAATTCAAAGTTAGCATTTCTTTCTTTTAATTTGTTTTAAACTATAATTATAGTATTTTAAAATCATTTCTTTTCATATAATCTTATGTAAAATTCTCTGATGACTTTTAGGTAAGGATTAATACACATTATTGCAGATTTTCTTCCCAATCTGTCTTGAATGTTGTGGCTCTTCTGAATGATTTGTGTATCCTTTAAAATGTCATGAGACCATATCTATCCTTGAAGGGTAAAATATGCAGTCTCTGTCAGAAAACAGGAATCATGCTGTGAGGCCAGTGCTGTGATATCACCCCGATATAACTTCTTCTTCTTCTTCTTCTTTTTGTTGGGGGGTATGAGATACAAATGTGTTGCAGATTCTGACAAATCCTGAGCTAAATTAGGCTGGCTTGAACACATTTGTTTGAACTGAAGTAACACTCTTCTAAAGCAGGGTGGGTCTAAATCTTAACACAACTAATCATTTGTTAACCTTTTGGATTCAGAATTGATTCATTACCTCCTGAACACTTCATAAACACGGAGGGGTGGAGTGGGGTCAAGACAAGAAGACTGTGGCTGCATCTGCAATGCCGAATTAATGCAGTTTGGCACCGTATTAACTGCTATGGCTCAATGCTATGGAATTCTGGGATTTGCAATTTTGTGAGGTATTTAGCCTTCATTGTCAAAGTGTTGTGGTGCCACAACAAACTAGAAATCTCAGGATTCCATAGGATGGAGCCTTGGTACTTAAAGTGGAGTCAAACTGCATTATTTTTGCAGTGCAGAGATACATCCCTGGTTTACCTAAAAAAAGGACTTATTATGAATTTAGTAATAAAAATACAAAATTGTTATCTAGTTATCTCAAAAATATATTAGCCAAGAAGGGGGTTGGAATAATTAAACACTGAAATAAAACTGTTATTACTGATATGAGTGAAATAACAAACAAACAGCATTTACAAAGAATTCCAAAATGACGTCTAGTCATCAGATTTAGAGAAGAGTATGGATACAGAGGAGTTTGTGAGGAATCTTTCTTTAAATTCTATCCAAAATGAGCATAGAGATATACAAAATGCCCTCACAACCTTTAAGAACATAAATAATACAATAAATAACTTAAAAACTGATAAAGCACCTTGTCTGGATGATTTCCACACAAATTTTTTATTTTAAAAAATTCAGATGATTTAATAGATTATTTAATGGGATTCTCTTAGGGAAGAAAATACCTGGTTCTTGGAACAGAGCCAAAATATCATCCCTGTTAAAACCAGGAAGAGACCATCAATCTCTAGCGTATAGACCTATAGAATTGTTTAACCCTGTTTAGTTTTTTTTTTTACCTCAGTTATCAGTCAGAGAATAAATTCAAGCCAGTTGTGTCCTGGAAAGGACATTACCTGCTTCCATAATAAGAGTGTTCAACATTATATATGAACGTCAATATAGAAAGGATCCAATGGCTATAATATCATTGGATGCCATAAAAGCCTTTGTCAGACTTGAATACAGGTATATGTTAGAGCTTCTATGGAAAATGAATATGGAGAACAGATTTATAGCTGTTATTTAAAAAGTTATATGAAAGTGAAAAAGCAACAATGAGCATGAATGGCCTAGACTAAGGAATATTTTCTATTATTAGAGGAGCCCAGCAAGGATATATGCTGTCTCCTATTTTATTTGCACTAGTGAGAGAATCACTAGCAAAATAAATAAGAAGGAACATTAAAATTCAAGGGAAAAGATTTGAGAACACAGTGTGCCCTTTCCATCTGTGGAAGATTAGTTCCAGGGTGCCCTGTGAATGAAAAAAACACACATGCATGATCAAGTCCCATTATAGTCAATAGGTGGTGAAGTGTGTTTGGCTGCCTCAGTGCATGCTGCCATTGTCAATAATGGGAAGAAGTGTTTCATGGATGCTTGTGTCCACATACGGCTAGCCTGCCAATATGGCAGACCTACTGTATAAAACTCATAAATAAATAATTTTCTTTAAGAAAGGATACAGTAGGATGAAAAAGGTTTCAGAGCATTTATTCAGAGTATTTACATCTAGTTAATAATAATAATAATAATAATAATAATAATAATAATAATTATGTATGCTTATCTGAGTCATTAGATTGTTTGACACAAAACGAGCATGAAACAGAACACCTCCCTGTTTTTCATGAGATGCAAATGTTATTCCCAAATCATATTTAAACTATATGTTTTTCCACTCTTAGTTGAGATAGTTGTGTGTGCTTTGGCTTTTGCATCTTCATATTTGGATAATTCAATCAGAGCTCAAAACATTTGCCAGTTCTGTGCAAGGTTTATTACTTTGCTGTATTACAAGCAGTGCATTAACTATCACACTGAAACATGGTTTATAAGTAGGGCAAATCTAATGCATACTCATCTCCAATTTTCATAGATGTGTCCTGACAGCATTCAGCAGAATCACATGATTAAGTCTGTTCTGATAGAATGCAGATTGCCTTCATTCAAATGCTTAACACCTTGTCAGCTGGTCCAAAATAAATTTTGGGCTAAAATTGTTCAAACAACTGGAAATTATTGAATCTGTAATGAGAATATACTAGTCTCCTGCCACCTCCCATCTCTCTGCTTCCAGTATCATTTTCTTCAATCAATTCATTTTTAAAATTTCTATTGACCATGTTTATTGCTCCAAATGGCTAGCCTGAATTTCAGGGACACTGAAAGGTCCTATATCAAACTGTTGCTAAAGATCCCTAAACTTTATTTTCAGGGGTAGAGGAGATTCAACGTTTCACCTTATAATCATTATTTACTTATTACAATATTTGTTAATTGACTCCCAGCCTACTGGGGTCTCCAAAGCAAAACAGATAAAAACATTATGGAGGGGTGGAACCCCCCCCCCCACACACACACAATTAAAACAGTGCAAAAGCTAACCTTGATTTTAGGAACCAAAGGCTGTATAAAACAGTGTGCTGGTGGTTGGTCACTTGAAAGTTAGACAGAATGAGAGATGGCCCGATTTCATCTGGGAGGAAACTCCACAACTTGGGTGCCAGGACAAAGAAAGTCCTGTCCTGGCTACTGATGAACTTCGTCTGTTAGGGTAATAGGACAGCCAACAAGGCATATAAAAATACTGATAGTCCCTTCTTTGTTGAGTTCCCCCTGTGTGGGTTTCACAAGATCCTCGTCTCTATCTTAGGCCTTTGTAAGATGATCAGTGCTTTCCCAATGCAATCAGACCATTCTCATTTATGTATGAGCATTGTCTTAAATTTACTTTTCCTCAAGAAGACACACTATGGCTTATTTTCAGGGGATTTCTTATTTTTATTAAGTATGGTACAACAATCTACATTTCTTCAAATTTAGGCCCGATACATACCTTTAGGAATGTCCAGGCTGGTGAAGGCTTATTTCCCTCTGGAGGGAATCTGCAGCTGCCAAACTGCACGGCTTCCCTCAGTAGTAAAAAGAACCCAGTGTTTCCAGGTTCTTTTTAAGGTGCTGGAGTGATGTTTCAAGTGTGCCACTGGTGCACTCGCAGCATACACGATGCGCAGCACCGTGCGAATGCTGCACGGTGCTTACATCACAACGACCATGCCTGTTTACACGGGACGCCACCATTAGTACACCACCACTCCATACTAGGGTTAAAGACCATGCGGTTGGTGCACGGCCCCTAACTCTAGTCTCACCACCGCCATGCCCCTTTTGGCCTGTCTGTCTCAGGCCATAGTTAAGTTGTCTTCTTCTGGAACATCATCATAACTCTCCACACCCGGAATTCCATCATGAATTTCTTGCGACTCTATTTCCTTTAGAACCATTGGCCCCAATCTTTCTGCTCCCTTCCCACCCCCTTTCATTCTGCACCAGGCCTATCAATATGTTGTATTTTCAAGGTATGGCTTATAGTGCGCAAATGCTTAGAAATTCTGCTACGGATTTTTTTATGGGTATGTCTTATTTAGGGGAAACAGGGCAAATATGGTGGTGGTGGTGGGATTCCCTCTGTTAAATAATGGAAATGTGGATAAATATTTACAGTAACATTGGTGTACTGGAGAACATCCTAGGCTTCTTTTGATGCTGTGAGCCAAGGGACAGTACACAAATCTTGGATCCATCCTTCCTATCTCTGCAGAAAATGATTGTGTCTAATGGGAGAAATGGGCCTCCACATAGTCAAGGCCCTTTTGGCTGGCACTATACAATATTTACTTCATTGTTTTTTTAATAATATCTTAGCAGCTCTCCAAACACAAGAAGAGCAAACAGCTGCCATAGAAAGGCAAAGATGTTGATTTGTGTGGTGATTCCTCTTACTTTTGTACCTTGTAACTGCAGCCTACAAGGCTTTTAGCTGGTGGTCTGCCTCCCCCTCAGCTAGCGCTCTTGCCCACCAAAAATATGTATAAAAAGGATGATGCATAGGCCTAAATCCTGCTGATAATCCTACTGTTAGTTGAGCCATTGAATCAACTGGATTTGCCTATATTTTGAATCACCAATTAACAACTAAATGTGTTTTACTCTCCAAAATCATTTTAAATACTCTTTATGAAGTGTTTGTTTTGGAATTACAAGACTGAGAGAAATGCTAAATCAGAAATGTAAGTTCAGGAGGCATGGATCAGGCAAGGTCATAGTGGGATATGCCAGAGAGAGAGAGAGAGAGAGAGAGATTTCTCAAGTATCCCTGCTGGAACAATATAAGGAGGGAAGGAGTGTTTGTCCATATGAATCCTTACTTGGCATGGCAAAACCTGGATAAAGGTTTAACCGTTCATTGTGAAAACTAGGACATAGCTACCTCATTAAGTCACTGATGAAGCAAGAATCGAATGAGGGATTGCCAGGTTCACAGATCATCCTTTTATGTATTTCACTGGCTCTTAAAATATCCAGGAGACAATTAAGGTACTCCTAAAAGAATCTGCATCTTCTGGTTGCCATACAGATTTATTCCTAGACAGCTCACATTTTTGCTTCAGAGTTATACAAACCTTGCTCATGTTTATTCAGCAAGGTTGCTGTTTCTCTAACACATACACAGATGAGCAGAGGGGAACATGTTAGCCTAAGATACCTGAACCAAATTAAGCTCTGAATTTGGCTGGGATTTCCTAGAAATAAAATTGTCAAAACACTCTGTATCTTCCTATTTAATTAGGGTGCTTTTTTCCCCCCAAACATGTTGCAATAAATGCCACTGAAAGCTACACAAACATATATAGGTTTAAATGGTTGGGCTTCTATTTAGATATTAGCCCTATATTAGTCTCATGTTTACAGAAGATAAATGAGCTCATCTATGCTCAAATCTTCAAATTACAATTAGCTTTGTTATTTTACTGGTGGTACCCAATTGCTCTGCTATTAAAACTAAGGGCCTGACAGCATTTCCATTTACCATCCTGGTTTTTAGGGTTTATTATCTTTTCGGTTCTGAATTTCATTAGGCTGCAAATTAGCTGTCAGCATGAATATGAGTTATGACCCAAATTGCTATTTTCTTTTCTTTTTTTTTTATAAAAAAAATCACACAAGAGGAAACACTTGCATGCAGGAGTCTCTCTCTCTCTCTCTCTCTCTCTCTCTCTCTCTCTCTCTCTCTGTGTGTGTGTGTGTGTGTGTGTGTCCTGAATTCTGTTGATGGCAGAAATCCACTCTCCTTTGGGAAAAAAATAAACAAGGCTGATCATGAAGGCTAATTGATTTCTAAAAACATGCTAAAAAGAACATCAGATTTTACCCTGAATCATCCATATTCTTTGCAATCTACTATTAGAGCCCTAAGCACTAAAAGCTTTATTGGTTAGTTTTCAAAATGAAGTTCTCAAGATGCTGAATTCTGTGCTCAAGGCTTGTGGTGACAAAATCACAGCATGTACACATGTGTGTACATATGTTCTACCCCCCCCCCCCAAGAAAAGTCTCATATAAATACAGGTGCTGTGCTCTGTCTGAATTCGTTGTCTGTGAAAGTAAAGTTAGGAAAACACAAACCTCAAATTAGGCACCTACAGTCTCCTTCAGTAGATTACAAAATTTAAAGTCCTTTTCCTTCCACCTAGGAACCTTGTATTGTATTTCCATTCTTCCTTCCAACCCACTGAAAAGGTAAATGTAAATCCTAGGATTCAATTGGTCTTATATTTATCATCATCATTATCATCATCATTTATTGTGATCAACAGATCCAATAGATCCAATAGGAAATTCAAACATAAAATTTAAAACAACATCAAAAAGGAATAAATAGTACAATAAAAACATTAAAATAATTGCTATCAGCTTTATCTAAAACACATAGAGAGTTCCAATTCTCTTTACCTCTCAAAGAAATTTGGCAACAGCCAATGTTACATTTGGGGACTTATCCTTCACTGAGAACCTGATAAGAAATTAGGCAGAGCATCCAACAAATTTTCAGTAGTGAGATAATCAGATTCTGATGCACCTTGTTGTAAAAGCTACAGAACAAAAAAATATGCTTCGTTGATTCGACTTCCACATTATTACAGGGGCACTGTCTCTCTAAATAAGGGACCCCAGCAAATTTGCCTTGGAGCAGTTTGGTGGGGAAAAAATGTTGTATCTGGCCTGAGAAGAAGTCTGCAATACTTTGGCACTGCCAAATTCATAATGTAGTCAGCTGATTGAAAAGGCCCAGTGTAATGGACATTCAATGCACTAGGTGAACAGCTTACATAGGAGCGGTAATGCAGATCACAAAAAGCTATGTCTCATAGTCTGTGCTTGAGAGATTTAAAGGTCATCTCCATTCCCAAGTTTGAAAGAAGTGAAGAAGAGAGACCAACTGAAGCTGATTTTTGGCAAAACGTTTGTGCCAACAATTTATATCACTGTCTTGGAGCAGGTATACAAGCAAACTCAACCCCAAAGACACCAACTTGCAGCCATATTTTTAAAGCATACCAGCAGGCCCTTATAGAGAGAAGGCTTTGGCCTGTTTCCAGTAATAACACTGAGTTTGGGACGCAGTTGGGGAGTTGGAGAATGGTCCTTAGAAAATTTGTCTGTTGCCTATCTTACTCCCCCAATTCAAATACTAGAAGCATATAAAAGCTGTGCAACAGACTTAGTGTCAAACACTTTCATGTCAGATGAAACATATAGGCCCCCTCTAATAAAAAAAGAAATGTGTTATTGCAGCTGAGCTGGCTGATATTTTCTGAATAGCAGTTGATCTGTGAGTATTTTATGACAAGGGGTGATGGAATGATATTCCAAAAATTTGGAATGACCTACTGGAAGAGAGTTGCCATATTACATCTTTGGACACCTTTTAAAAGGCAATTAAAACAGATCTCTTCCGGCAGCCCTTCCCAGACTGACCTCCGAATAATCTATGACCACTTGCCCATCCAATTAAGCCCTCTTTATTATTGTTGCTATTGTTATCTTAATCGATTTTAATTAATGTTATTTTGGATTGTAGAATTTTATCATAATTTATTTATATGTGTAGAAGGGAGGGATGGAGTGTTGGGGGAATGAGGGACTATTTTGTATAATTATATTAAACTCTGCTGCTATCTGCCTTGATCCTCACGGAAAGGTGGGCTATAAATAAATACTTATTATTATTATTATTATTATTATTATTATTATTATTATTATAGCTCCAATATGAAAAAGTTTTAACCAGTGTGCCCCTGAAGAGACCAATGATGTAGAGAAATTTATTTTCAAAAACCATATTTTTGATTTTCCAAAGTTGATATTCAGATCATGGGACTTACAGTATCTTGTGAAATTTATTAAAAGATGTTTTAAACCAGGTCTGGTACGAGAAAGGATAACAGGATCATCTGTGTAAAGCAGTAGGGGGACTTTTCTGGAGCCAAGTCTAGACAAGTGACCTTCAGGGTCAAACTAGGCCTCCTCAAAGTAATTTATATACAGGTTAAACAATGCGGGTGCAAGAATGCACCCCTGCCTGACTCCTCTGGACACAGAGATTTTATCAGTAACCTGTCCCTGCTGGTCATATCTAACTTGTAGCTTACTGAGACTATATAATGCCATGATGAGATAGAAGAGTCTTTTGTCATCCAAGATTTTGTCTAGCTTTTACCAAAGTTTAATTCTGGGGGCAGAGACAAATGCAGATTTCACATCCATAAAAGCAGCATGTAGTTTGCTGCATAAAAATTTGAGATGTTAAATGAAAAAGGATCAAGTAGTGAAAAAGTATCAAGCAGTGATTGACTGTGGAATGGTTCTTTCTGAAAGCTGCCTGGGCCTCTATAACAATATTATTGGCCTCCAGAAAGTCAGTTAGCCTTTTGGATAAATATCTGGCATAGAGCTTGCCAATTATTGATAGTAAACTAATGGGCCTGAAATTCCCCAGATCACTGAACTGTCTCTTCTTATATATTGGCACCAAAATAGCATATTTCCAACTGATAGGAATTTTACCAGATTGGTTTATGGCAGTGAAAAGGGCAGCTAACAGAGGGGCCCACCAGTCTTGGTTATTTTTAATAAACTCAGCTGGAATGAAATCTATTCCAGGGGCTTTGCCCCCCTTAAGAAAATGAATTAAGTCAACCACTTGCTCCTTGGAAACATGATTCTAAGGAGGCAGGGAGGAAAAAGTTATATCCTAAAGATTAACGGGGACTAATTTTATTGTATTTGGTTCTGTAAAAATGGATCTAAAGTGATCATCCCAGACCTGGGCTGGAATGACACATTTAGCTTTAGTATTGGACCATTTAGCTCTTGTTTTGTGTAAATTAGTCTTATATTCATTTTTCTCCCCCCCCCCTTTTGTTTGTTTGTTTGTTTGTTCTGCTTTAACTGCACCTTGCTACTGGAAAGGCCTTGCCTTGGATCCTATATATGCAGTTTTGAGGAAAATATTTAGTTCACTAAATTATGGTCCTATGTCTTATCCTCCAGCAAGAGTTGTGCTAAATGTCTAGCCCATCCACCAGCCTCATGGGTGTCTGTTCCTCCTGACCCCCATACACAAACCAGTGATAGATTTTCAGAAGATGGCACACCCTGCCCTCACTCCTAGACAACCTGAGACAGTTGCCTCAGGTTCCAGAACTCCAAGAACACAAAGCTACACTTCTTTCCATCTCTTGAGAGACCCTAATAGTGCTCTGAACAAACTTGTGCTGAGAGCCAGGTCTTGTCTATACAATTAAAATATTCCTTATTCCAGTCAAATAGAATGTGATCCAACTTCACATGAATTCATATAGATTTGGATTTTCTGCAGCAGGAGAATGGATGTGAATGGATGTGGCAAACTCAGGAAAGTGGAGACAATTAACCACTGGAGCAAAATGTGTGAAAATCTGCTGCAATGAGCACAATCCACTTATATATAGAATAGCCTTTACATATTGGTACTTCATCAACTCTGTAGAGGAGCAGCACCAGCCACTATTGTCATAACTCACCCTCTAGAGTCCAGTGAGTCAGACAGCGAGGAGGTAGCAGACAGCCAGGAATCATCAGTTCCTGATGATGAGGCTCTGTCTGAATCTGATGGAATCTGGGGATTGAGGCAGAAGAGGAGGCCTGCTCCCCACCAGGAGGTGGCAGACACTGGGCAGCAGACAGCATCAGAAATGAATATTTCATTGCAGAAATATTGTCAGTGCAGAAAATGCTGTTTTCCATACTAAACAATCTATGTGCAAATTTTGATTAGAATAAGTTCTAAACTGTGAAGACTATAGTCAGTCTAGAGTTTCTCAACACTTGAAGATCACATTTTTCAATTATTTTTTAAAAAATATTTTCCAGAATTATTTCTACCTCTAAGCCCCCACAGGGCAACATCTTCAAAAACTGGTAGGACAGAGGTGGACGCCACAGCCCATATTCTGCCAAAATGCAGATGTTTAGATAGCAAAGCTGTCACTCGCCCTTAGGTGTCACCTTGTGTTTCCTCACCCCCATAGTGAGGGGGTGTATATGCCTCTGTTAGGAACTATATCTTTGTAGCTCAGAGCTCCTGGAACATAGGGGTCCAGGAACAATTGCACCAATGAAGCCATTAGTACCCACCATGGGAACAGAGTCAATAGGCGAGGTGTCCAGTGACTCCGCTGATGTAGTTATACTGGATCAGCTCCAATCTGTAAGTATCGAGGACGTGGACAAGCTGCTTGGTAAGGTGAGGAAGACAACTTGCCCTCTCGACCCTTGCCCATCATGGCTCACCGTCCAGGGGGGAGATGCATTGATGAGATTCCTCACAGATATCATTGGTGCATCCTTCAGGGAAGGACATATTCCATCTTGTTTAAAGGAAGCGGCGGTTAGGCCGTGTGATGATTCCTTGAGAGCAAAGCCCTGTGCATGACTGTTACTCTCAGGGGATCCCTTTACAAAAAGAACTTTTTGCTGCCACCACCCAGTGAATGAACTATAAATTATATTTATAGTAGCTCCACAGCTACCCCTTCCCCACACACACTGGGACTTGTGAGGAATAGAGAGAGAGATATCTAGTTTCCTTTCTTGCTCACCCAGAGCAATCAGTAACCGAGTTAAGGCACGTGTACAGGAGCAAAGAGATAGCAGATGCTTTAACAGAAAGAAGTTTATTTTAAAGAAATAGTGTAGAAGGTATCACTCATGCCAGGCCTCCTTGCCTTGCAGGTCAGAAAACACAGTTACAAAGATATTCATTTCAGGCAAGCTATTAGATAAACATAACAAAAACCTAGACTGTTCCTGAGCTACTCACACAATAATGGGATTTGTAGTCTTTGTGGAGTTATTGGAATCAGGGAGTTGGCTCCTTGCCAACTCTACCTGCATTCCTGAGCTGGTCCTCCGGCTGCTCAGAGGCAAGCCTCTGGTTTCCCCAAACACAGCCAAGATGGAGAACAAAGGACACATGGTCCTACAGGGGTATTTAAAGCCCTCTCTGTGAATCTTTTTGAAACTGCCGCTCTGGCACTGTTGATTGGCCAAGTGAGCCTTACGTCAGCTATGATGTAGCTGCTCATTAGCATGTGATGTCATTCTCTCATAGGCATGTACCTCTCCCAGATTAACCTTTGCGTTCAGGAGAAGTCCTCAGGTGACTGGGAAACCAGTCATCACAGGCCGCTCCTGAAGAAACCTTCCCTGGACCCCCTGGATATGAGAAATTATAGGCTGGTGTCATTGCTGCCATTTTTGAGCAAGGTGATCGAGAGGGCAGTTGCTCTTCAGCTCCAAGCTGTCTTGGATGAAACCGATTATCTAGACCCATTTCAGACTGGCTTCAGGACAGGCTTTGGGGTTGAGACTGCCATGGCTGCCTTGACCGACGATCTGCGTCTGAGCATCGACAGGGGGAGGGTGACCCTGTTGGTGCTCTTAGACCTCTCAGCGGCTTTCGATATGATAGATCACGGCATCCTCTTGGACCGCCTGAGGAGGTTAGGTATCGGGGGCACTGCTTTGCAGTGGTTCCGATCCTTCTTCTCGGGCAGGTCTCAGAGGGTGCTGCTCGGGGACTGTAGCTCCAGTAAGAGGAGCCTCACTTGTGGGGTTCCTCAGGGGGCTATTTTGTCCCCAATGTTATTTAACATCTATATGAAGCCGCTGGGTGAGATAATACAGAGTTATGGAGCTGGGTGCTATCAGTACGCTGATGACACCCAAATCTATTTCTCCGTATCTCGTTTGTCGGTCTCGAATTCCGATGGCATCTCCCCTCTCAATGAATGTCTTCAGGCAGTAATGGGCTGGATGAGGAAAAACAGATTGAAACTGAATCCAGACAAGACGGAGGTGCTCATGGTAGCGGCCCCGAAACCAAGAATTGGGTTACAACCTCCAGTCCTGGATGGGGTCACACGCTCCCCCAGTGACTGTGTTCACAGTCTGGGGGTGCTCCTTGACTCGTCGCTCCTGATGACAAATCAGGTAAATGCGACGGTCAGGAGTGCCTGTTATCAGCTTCGGCTGATACGCCAGCTGCGCCCTTTTCTGGAAATAAGGGACCTTGAGACTGTTGTGCATGCGCTGGTAACCTCATGCCTCAACTTCTGTAATGCGCTCTACATGGGGCTACCTTTGTCCTTGACCTGGAAACTTCAGCTAGTCCAAAACATGGCAGCCAGGCTTGTTTCAGAAACATCTAGGAGGGACCACATCACTCCTGTCTTGAGGTCCCTCCACTGGCTGCCTATCAGCTTCCGGGCCCAGTACAAGGCTTGGGTCCAAGCTATCTTAGAAACCGCCTCCTCCCGTACAATCCTCCCCGCGCTCTCCACTCCTCTGGGAGGAATTTACTACAGCCTTTAAAATCTAGACTTGCAGCTACCTCTCAGAGGGCATTCTCTGTTGTCGCCCCTAAGCTCTGGAATGACCTGCCGGATGAGATCCATCAGTTAACATCCTTAGACAGCTTTAAAATAGCTGTCAAGACGGATCTCTTCCGGCAGGCCTTTCCAGATTAAAATTTTTCCCGGCCCAGGCTCCCGGACTCCCCGATTTCCCTTATTCCTCTCGTGGCCCCATCCCCTGATGGTGAGGATTATTGAGGGTTTGGGGTTTAGTTTAGGATAGTATAATTATACATTGTTATAGTCCCATTTTAATACATTTAACTGTTTAATATTTTTTTAAGGGGGGGAAGGGAGTATAAATATTTATGTATATTTTATTCTGTAAATGTTTATGTTGTTCACCGCACAGATTGGCTTTGCCACTGGGCGGTATAGAAATAATAATAATAATAATAATTATTATTATTATTATTATTATTATTATTATTATTATTATTATTATTTACTAGAAAGCTCAAATGGGTGGGGTTATTCACTGAGACAATCAGGGTATAAATGGTCTGGATTTTAAAATGCCAGTATCAGAAATTTGAATCGAGCTTAGAAACAAATTAGCAGTCCGACATCTCTTCTTTCTTACCTTAGTGAATCAGCATAAAGCAGGGTTTGTAATCCAAGGTTATGAAGACTGCAACATCATTGAAGTAAATTTTGTGAATGTGAGAGGGAAAGTTTTTCCCCTCATTAAGAAAGAAATGAGCAAGGAGAAAAAAGGGAAGTGAGGAAATTGGCTAGAGAGAAGTCATAGCACATTCTTTAAATGTTCAAGCCAGAAGCTTAGACTTTTCAAATATCAAGTGCATATTGAGCATGCTGAAATGTTTAACAGAAGCATTAGCATAATCATTCTCCTGCTTGCATCACTTTATATCCTTACCATGGTCACCCTCTTTTCAGAGCTATACTGATTCAATAATGCAGTTGTTCCCATAATAACCACAGAATGTAGAGCCCCTATCTTTATAGTATGAGGAACAAAAAAGTTCAAAAGTACGAAGGCAACAGAATTGAAGATCCAAGTATAACCAGAAAGCATCAGTTTGTACTTAGCAGCCAATAGTTGAGCAATTCATTACATATTGGGTGCCCCAGTTTGTGATTTTTCTTCCTACAGCCTTTAGATAAGCAATACATAGCAAATGCTCTAGTTAATTTTCACACCCACACACATAAACATACATAAAAAGCAAGAAAAGCCTTCATGACAAGCTGATTTGAGATTAGATTTGTGTATTCTTCTAAAAAAGCAATCTACATATACATCAAATACAAAAATGCAAACTTTGCCTCTGATCATTTTAAATCTTATTTGTTCTTATTTTTTCACTTGCACAGAAAAATTCTCTAATGAATACAGCATAAAGAAAGAATTATTTGTCAACATCTATATTGTTTTTCTTATCATCAGCAGCATTTCAAAGTTGTTACCAAAACATTTCACCACTTTTCCATTACATTAGAGTACCAAAGACATTACATATTCATAAATAAGAATGGTCTTACAGGATATCTTCCTAATATCTTCCTAACAAGGCATCAGTTGTCAGTTGGCCAATCAGAGCTGCTGATTTCATCAAACTGGAGTCTTAATATCTCATGTAATCACACATTTTCTTAGAGTATGGTAAAGTATAACTAACTGATGCAACTTTGTTCTAAATTTCATGTTTATATATAAAAATCAAAACAAAAAAGTCATTTTAACTTTTTAGAATTAAGTCAAACTAGCACGTGCTGCACAGAATAATAACAAATCTTATTCCAAAGGCTTTAAGAGCATTACTGTTTGATATCTGATATTTCTTTGATATTGCTACAAATAAAGATGTACAGCTCTGGGCTATAAAAGGACAATCACTGTGTGCACTAACCAGCTCTCCATCAGGAGTATATTTTCTAACACAAAGAGCAACTGGATCTGGACAGAGACAAAGGCTTAAAGCTACCGTATGCTCTTTTTAAAAAGAAAAAAAAAGTCCACTTCTTTTTAAAAAAATAATTGCATGAAGGAAATTGTCAGATCTAGTTTGAGACTAATACACATTGGTTGCAGTCTTGCATTGCTGAATATGATTCTGCATGCAAAATTGTGCTTCACTGAGCCATTCACTACTCCCTGGACCTATAGTAGAGCTGCTAAAGCCCTTTATTTATTTAGCATATTTATGTGTGCATATTTATGTGCCTTGAAGTTGCCTGTTGACTTACGGCAATCCCATGAATTTCATAGGGTTTTCTTAGAAAAGGAAAACTTGGTGGTTCCTTCCTCTGAAATATAGCCTACAGCACTCAGGATTCCCTGGCAGTCTCCCATCCAAGTACTAACTAGAATTGACCCCATCCTTAAGTCAAAACCTTTCCAAGAGCAGCTTATAAAACATTAATTTGACAGTTTCCTGCCCTCAGGCTTACAATCTAAATAAGACATGACACACAAGGGAAAAGGGAATGGCAATGAGGAAGGGCTGGTTGCATTTCTGTCCTTCAGAGTCTAAAGCAATGGCAATTGGAATATGGTGGAACAGACTCTCACCAGATGCTGGGCCAAGGCACAACGGGAGCTTTACCAAGCTGCTCTCCTCACACTCATAGGCAGTTGTTATAGCCATCCACATCTGGGGGAGGGAGGGGAGGAGGGAATCATAGAAACATCTGGGATGTTTCTGTAACCAGACACAAAATGTTGAGGTCATCTATAAGCTGAAGTCCATTGGGGTTCTCCAGAGGTCTCAGCAGCTGAAGTAATCATTTCATATTTGGCCACATAGACTATGGCTTCAAACAGATGGCTCAAAAGGGCTGCCATCAGGTCGATCCCAGGGTGGGGCGTGCATAGGGTGGCCTAACATAGCCCAAATGCAACTGCAAAAGGAAAGATTTCTTACCACTCCTTTTCACAGCCCATTCGGGATTGTGGCAGTGTCCGCCCTTGGGACTGCAGCATCTGGTTGACACAGTCCCACAGCAGCCTTTGGTTGCTCCTTTTGCTCCATCTGCTTCATTCCATGGTTAGATACCTCTGTCACATCTCTTCTGGCCTCTTCTGGCCTCCTGGCACAATGACCCTGAGTGGGTGGGACTTCAGCATCTCTATGGTAGATTAGAAGTGGGGTTTTAGTTGCAGGGAAGAAGGGATTACAAACATCCACAATGACCAAGTATAGACACACACAGGCATAGGGTTAAGCTGTGTCTGTATATTCCACCAAAAGGATGCCAGCCATGGATTTGTTTATCTAATAAATATGTCACCTTATATTTTAATGAATAATGTGTTGCATTGAATTAAAGTGATATGTTCATCATTTGAAGTTCCTCTAAAGTAATTGTGGGGGGTAATTATTTTCCTAAAAACAAATGTTAATTTCTAACAAATTAATAAGTTGTAGTTCCATCTTTGTGTAGTTTCAAACTTTGCATAAAAAGTATGTCTTCCTTAGCCTAACGGCTAACCTACATGCTACACCAAAGCTCAGTGGCTGGATGTCCAAAAACAATGGAGTATGTTCTTAATTCAAATGGTACACACAGATCTTCTTTAATCAACAAAAGGGAAAACACAGAGAATTAGTTGCAGCTTTGTGGTGGGAATATAAATTCTAGCTATAAGCTATATTACCTAGCTATAATAGAGGGGGGAAGGTTTAAACCTCCCTTCTCCTCATGCTATTTCACAATCCAGGAATTTTTTTGATGGGAAAAACTGTGTGGATCATGAATCTCTTCTATAATGAATAGTCTACCTATTTAAAAAAAAAACACCACCTTGATTAGGACATAATTACCTATTTTTATTATTAAAGGATAGAATTCCCCCTATGGCTTGGGCCTATATTATATATTATCAGTCTATCATTTTACAGCATATTTAAACAACAATTTTAACATTTCAACTGTATTTTTACTATACTTTTAATAAGCAATCTATTTTAATATTATAACAATTTATTGTATCACTTTTCTATGTTTTTAATTGTATTGTTCTTTTAATAGCTGGGTCCCAATTCTGAGACCCAGAATCATCATCATCATCATCATCATCATCATCATCTAGTCCCCAGGAGATATTCCTGAAAAGAAAGCCTGTCATGTGTTTTTAGAAAAGTCTTTGGGCTTGTTTTCAAACCTAAACTGTGAGGCACACTGACTTAAAACTTGGCTGAAGCAGAAGAGCCATAGCTTACTCCACAGGGCTATGCTTTTCTCAGATAGGGCCAGATAAAATTTATCTCTGGAACCCTAGAGACAGCAGCTGGTAATATAGTTTGTGATGGACAAATTGCAGCCCTCCAGATTTTGTTAAAATGCAACTCCCAGCACTGCCAGTGGAAAATAATGCTGGCAGTCCTAATTTAACATTTGGAGGGCTGTGTGATTCCCATCCTGGTGGAAACATGGCAGCTTCTTGCATCCCTCTGAAACACTTCAGCCTTGCTTCTCATTACTGCTTTTGTTTGTTGTTGTTGTTGTTGTTGTTGTGTGCCTTTGAGTCATTTACAACTGATGGTGAACCTAAGATGAACATATCATGGGGTTTTCTGGGACTGAGAGTGTGTGACTTGTCTAAGGATACCCAGTGACTTTGCATGATTGAGTGAAAAACTGGACCTTTGTCTTCATACTCATAGTCCAACCCTCAAACCACTACACTGTGCTGACTCTTCTCTGTTTACCTAATGTAGTTTTTGCTCTTTCTCTGCCTGGCGATACTAGTTTCCCAAGGTTAAAAATGGAATGAGAGTGTTGTGAATGTATCCTAACAATATGCATTATTGTTATTGTTAATTGATCAGCTTCAATTTATGGCCATCCTATGAATGAGACATCTCCAAGAAATTCTGCTGTTATCAGTCCTGAAAACTTGCAGACTCAGGTGGGTTACATACTGCCGAGAAGCAGCGCTGTCCTGCCGTTGCTGCTTGCGGCGTCCGGGAGCCGCAGCTGCCACACCGCAGGGCTCCCGGACGCTCAGAGGAAGGAGTGCGGAAATCGCGCTCCTTCTCGGGCCCCGGAAGAGGCACTGCAAGTGCCAAAGGGCGCACTTGCGGCATCACTTCCAATGCGCCACGTGCGGACGCAGAGCGTCCGTTACGTCAATATGGCAGCGGCCGTGTGGAATGGCCGCCTCCATATTGTACGTATTGAATACTCATTAGGGTTAGGGGGTGCGGAAGCACCGCCCCTTCTTAACCCTAATATGTATTCAATACGTATTTTTTGGCGGTCTATAACCCGCCTCAGTGCTATGCTTCTTTGATTAATAACTGGTTCCCTGCTTTCGATAGGGGAACACCACAAAGCTCAGGCTTTTGAAAAGTTATTTGGGGATGTGGTAAAAAGTGGTCCAACCCTTTGTCCAGAGCATTCCAAATTTCCCTTTTAACCTGCCTTCAAGCTGTATCAGTAAAACAGGGATCTCCCTCCTCAGGGCATACCACAATATAGCAAGGCCAGGAACACTGTATGAACTTTATCACACAGGCCCTTGAACGGGCCTGTCGAGTACTAAAAGGAAACGTGATGAGAACGGGAGGTGGCATAGAATGCATCTTACCACACAGGGAGAACACTGCCACTGCCACTAGACATTCCGGTTTCATTCCTGAAAATTGCCCCCTCTGGGACACATCCAGAATGCAATGGGAACATCCGGAGATGGTGGCAACGTTCTCCCTGTGTGGTAAACAGTGTTCTATGCCACCTCCCGTTCTCATCACGTTTCCTGTGTGATAAAGTTCTATGACTCCTATGCCATGAATAGCCTGGACAGAAGGGGCATATGCTACCCCTCCTTTGCTGACTTGGCTTCCTCCTCGGCAGAGAGACTCAGGGTAGTGGAGAAGGTGGGAGGATACACACTTTCGCCTCCTTCTCCAATGCCATGGCTTTATGCTCAGCTGAGAGAGCCATGGCAGCAGAGAAGAATGTCGCACTGGCAGACATACCACACACACACACACACCTGCAGTAGGAGGCGGGCTGAATGGGGTATCACCCATCCTCTGATATGATATGTGGTGCAGTCTGCATAATTGCATCACCCTGGTGATGCTACTGGTAAGACTTTAGATCCGTTGTTGTTGTTGTTGCTGTTGTTGTGTACCTTCAAGTCATTTCCAACTTATGGTCACTTAAGGTGAATTAGGCCCTGGACAGACGGGCCCTTTGTGGTGTCATGGTGACATGCTAGGGTTGCCTCAGGGCAGCGCGTTTACACGCCCCACAACCCTAGCATGTGACAAGGATGTTGCAGCTGCACAGCACCATCTACACAGCATGCACAGCTATGATGTCACAGCAGTGCAGTGTCTAAACAGTGCTGTGCAGCTGCGATGCCATCATACTGTCTCTGGTGGTTTGTGGCGTCGCAACTGTGTTGCAAAAAGGAGCCGCTTCCGGGTGCTCCTTTCTTGCTGCGCAGCAGCATTGCACAATTTGGTTGCTGCAGCGCTGCTGTGGAGCAAGAAGAGGTGCCTCCCCGGCACCTCATTTTGGCACTCTGTACTGCGCCTTTATCATGAGTTTTTCTTGGCAAATTTCTTCAGAGGGTGTTTGACACTGTTATCCTCTGAGGCTCAAAGCATGTGATTTGCCCAAGGTCACCCAGTGAGTTTATATGGCTGAATCAGGATTTGAACTCTGGTTTCCAGAGTCCAATACTCAAACCACTATCCCTAATAATAAGCTTTTCCTTTTCCAGAACTTCTCAGGTTACCTTCATCAGAATCACAGCCTCACAAGACATGACAGCTTTACATAAGAACTCAGGAAAAGCACACTTAGACTCCATCCAAGAATTTAGCCCAAGAATTTAGAGCAACTGTAGTCTCTCTTATTGCATTCTATTAAAAACCACCTTCATAAGAAGGCATCTTAATAAATAGTCGGTCAAAAGAAAGAAGGAATAACACTGGTGCATGGACGTGCCCTGCCATTTATTCTCGTTATGTTGAGGTACCATTGGTTTCATCTGGGACTGCCAGTTTCAGCACACATATACACAGATATTTTGCACACTGGGATTGTTGAGATTAACAGAAGGAAAGAACAACTGAGACTGAAAAAGTCTAAATAGGCTTGTAATTTCATACCTGCAAGCCAAATACATCTTTCTCATGCATGCAACAGCAGAGTAATTGTATTTAAATCAAGACTTGGAAGGTGTATTTTCCAGCTCAGATACAGGAAATGGAGGTGCGAGATCTGGATCTAACCAGTAAGGCTAGGGCCCTGTACTACCATTAAGATACTATAGTACCTACAAATGATAAATATTCTACATGAAAACAAAAACAAAGACAATGATTTAAAATAGCCATATATAGAAAATAAAACACTTAAATAACATGGTAGTCATATATAGAGCAATGGGTATTCATCTTTCTTGAGAGTATATATACTTCACCTTTTTGATATGCTGTTATGCTTAAGGATTGCAGTCTGATCCATATCTCGAAAGATTAAAGATCTGTGATAGAAAATGGTAAGAGCTTTTCTAAAAGAAGATGAGCCTACAAATGGCAGATTTGAATTCCATTGATTTTTCTGGTCTTAAATCATGCCCTTTACATTATTTTAATATACTTTACTATTTAATTATCTAAAAGCAGAGCCACATATTCATTCCAGGAGCTCTTTACTATAAATATTCATATAAGTACTGTATGTTTTCAAATTAGACTGCTCTCCTCTAATCGTGTTTTCATAATGAAATTTATTTAAGTCTAATATAGGCATAATGTAGAGTAATGTAACTTCTGCACCTCAAAATGAATGTTAAAGAGTGTAAATTCATTCTATTTTCTGCAGCAGATCTTTTTTTAATCTATGCTCCATAGACATTAGAGTAATTTTTTTCTTAAACACACTGATGAGGACTGAAAACTAATTTTCAGTAGGAACAAGCCTTCTTGAAGAGTATTCAAAGTATTCTGCTGTGTCTTTCATTTCTGACAGTGTTTGTTATTTTAAGATCACTGTTCATTCATAGGTGCAATTTCTATGATTTCCTTCTTTCATCAGTGTCAGAATTATGCCACTGAATTTATGCTAGATGATGGGATAAATTTAGGATAGAATCTAACAGGATAATTTGCCTTCTAGAAATGCTTCCATTAGTAGAACCAGGAGGGTAAGAATCATCTTCTTCCTCCCACCCCCCAAACCCCTGTACCCCCCCCCCCCCCCCCCCCCCCCCCACTAATCTGGATGTTTAGGAAGCCCTGTGAACCTGGGTTTGGGACATAAAATGGGGTACAGTGAGAGGCAGAATACAGTAGGCCCTTGGGATCCAGGACCCTCCATTGATAACAAAATCCATGGATGCTCAAGTCCCATTATATACAATGGCCCAGCAAAATAGTTTCCCTTATATAAAATGATAAAATCCAGTTTTTCTTTTCAGATTTTTTAAAAACTATTTTGGTGGTGCAGTGGTTAAATGCTAGTACTGCACCACAATGTTGTAAGTTTGATCCTACAGGAGGGGTCCAAGGTCCACTCAGCCTTCCATCCTTTTGTAGGTTGTTAAAATTAGTACCCGGCTTGTTGAGGGCAAATGGTTTACACATTTTAAGCTGCTTAGGGAGTGTAGTTCACTGATAAGCGATATAGAAATGTACTTGCTATTCCTAAGCTGTGCATGGTTGAATGCATGGATAAAAAGCTATAGATACGGAGGATACAGATACAGCATGATGATAATTGAGTGCCAGCATGGTCGAATGTCCTAATTTTGAATCAGTAGTAGTAAACAACTCATATTTGATTGCTCTCTTTTGTCAATAGCGTCCTTTGGAAAACTGGGTAGTTTCTGAGGGGATTGGTGTCTCAAACATAGAAACCCACTGGTCCACTACCACCTTATTCTATCAGGCAAAGTTTGAAGATGACAATCTGAATTACAAGAAGAAAAGTTCTTCCCTCATTAGAAGGGTATTCCTAATTAATAAAGAATCACAGACTACATTTTTAAAATTGTTTTGTTTAAAAAGTTTTTAATTGTGCTTTGTATTTACCATGCTTTACCCCCTCCTCCATCATCATCATCATCATCACCACCACCATTGTGTATAGCCATGCCCAACTATGCAAACTGAGGAATTTTCAGAACTTGTAATTACTGCACAGCTTCTTTCCTAGATTTTTGATGATAGATTTTGGCATTATAAATCCTGTATCACCCTTGCTAATTCTGTCTGATGTGTGCAAATGAAACCAAATGGCTGTGTGCCAGGTTACTTATACGTAAAACTGATGCATGATATAGTAATGATGTAAGGTGCATGAAGCCACATAAAAGGCAAAGCATGGTTGGAATATCGGTGCCACTGTATTGTCTTTTCAGCAATAATTGTACAAAAGCCTAAAAAAAAAAAAATAGGCACACTTCAAAACATAGCAGAATTTATTTGGTCAGACCCAGATTTAGTCATGTTTAAAGTAGACTCTTTACATTAGATTCAATTTGTTAAATTTATAAGGCTGCCCATAAAAAGAATTATCTTGATAAGTCTAGACAAACAAAATAAAATGTTTAAAATACTAAAACCAATACTTATGAAATGAATGAATAAATAAATAATATAAATAAAAATAATTTAACATAAAAATAATATTTAAAACCCTGGTAACCTAACTAACAGTTTTTATTGATTTCAGTTTATCCACTCTAAGTATAACTATGTCTGCATCTAGCCCAGTATTTTTGAAGTATGTAACATTATAAGGGGCTGTGGTTCTGGGATAACACCTAAATTTACACAGGCTGAAATGATGATATTAATGATATGAAATAATTTTTCTAGGAAAAACTCTTACTTCATCTGTTTCCAGGCCAAACTCATGCCACCACAACATGTTTTGCTTATCATCTTGCTATTATGTTCAGATTTACACAGTCCATCAGCTGCTATAGGATGCTGTCTGTGCTTCTGAATACATTAGCCTATACTTAGGCCCTTTCCAGAAGGGCCTTTTAGTACGTACTGTGTACATACTAGGGTTGCCCGGGGGTGTCTCTTTCAGACGCCCCCAACCCTAGTACGTACACAGTACGTACAAAATGGCGGCACTCATTCTACATGGGCACCATCATTAGGACGTCACGACCGCACCACCTCCAAACGGGGCGGCGCTGACGTGATGTCCTGGCACCACGGAAGGGCACCTATGTCGCCCTTTCCACGGCACAGGAAGGAGCTCCGAAACGGAGCTCCTTCCTTCATTTGTGTCGCTAGCGCAGCCTTTACATGGCTGCGCCAGTGACACAATAGAGAAAGGGGCCAAGTGGCCCCTTTCTCTTTTCCCCACCACTGTCGAGGTGTCCTTGGGGCTTGAAGCCCCAAGGTCTCCCCCTTTCCAGGCCACGGGAAGCAGCCTTTTGCTGCTTCCTGCGGCCTGGAAAAGTGGTGGATTGGGGCCTCAGGGCTGCCGCTGTGGCAGCTGAAGCCCTGATCTATCGGGGAAAGGGGTGAGTACAGGCCACCCCAAAGGGGCAGTCTGTAATGTGCCTTAGACTGGTCAAATATGCCTTTTGTGTTTCTACCTGAGACAAGGATATAATGCTTACAGGAAAAGAGAAAAAGGCCTTATCCAACATTCTACATACCAAATACAGAACAAATCCCCATGTAGTTAAATACTTGTGTAGTGTTTGGATCAAATTATGGATACCCATCTAAAGCCTGTTCTCACTTCAGTGTATGTGTGCCAAAGAGGCAGTTCATGCGAGACCAGAACAAAATAATTTTAAAAAGGGCACAAAAAGTTTTGTGCTTAATTAATTTATAATTAATTTATATTTCTTGATCAACAGTTTATGTGTTTCAGATTGAAATATGTCTTCTTTGTGAGCACATAGCACAACAGAATCAAAAGTAATAAACACAAGCATTACAAACTCATGAAACAAATACCCAACAACTTTGTAAAAAACAAACAAACCACATTACAAAACCATATGAGGTTATAATAAATAAGACCTCTAGGGAGCTCACAAAGAACTATCAGAATAATTAAAGTGTTCTCAAAAGTTTATCTTAAGAAACAGTATACAAGATGCACTAAGTGTAAATCTCCCTATGTGTCATGCCATAAATCTATATATCACTGGAAAGGAATAAACATCACCACCCTGAGGCTTTGGATAGTTTTGAATCCAAACATGTAATATTTACCTGCCGTTTTAAAAAAACACGTTCTCAAATAGACTGACATGCACAAAACCTTCATCTCTTACAGAGGAATTCAGGGATGTCCACTTAATTTCTAATGACCACTTTGTAGATCACAGCTGTTCAAAAATTGCATTGTAAAGCTTCTTAAAGTTATAGGCAATTCTAATTATAGTTAGTGGGGGGAAAGGTTCATGTTCCTACAAACATTGAAAAATTCACTAAAAATAAAAATGTGGCACTATATGCAAAAAATTCTAAACAATATGATTATGCATTTCTGGACTAAGAGTGAATGCAGGCTGTATAACATTCTGGATGGAAAGACAGAAAAACCGAGGGGGGAAATTTAGAAGAGGTTAGCGTAGCCTTTCTATGCCTCCACATTTACTGGATTGTTGCCTCCATGCCACACAAAAAGAAGGAGATCTACTAATCATTCTCCAAACAATCAAATCTTTTTGTTACCAAAATGTATGAACTGTTGATCTTTACTTCAGCAAATCTATGTGGACATTAAATACAGACTCTATAGCCTATTCCTAAAAGCCAGCAAGAGGATGAAATCGTCAAGCTCAGCAGAGTTTTAGTGCCTCACACTCACAAACAATTGAAGTCATTTAACACATTTAAAAATGAACCTTTCTAATTTTGGTCTGACTGGGAAAACTCAACTGCAATTCTGAAATGGATCAATAGCATTTTATTCTTCCCTTTCTTTTTCCAGTGAGTTCTTTTTTTTCTTTTGTACAACTCAGTTGACAAAAAAAATATGAATTCCTAAAATCCAATAGTTTTATCACAAGACTGATTAACTTAAACTATTTTATTTTAACAATAGCCTTTGGTAATTCAAGTTGTTCTCAGTCTAAATCTATGAAATAGTTATTAGAAGCATATTTATTCACTTACTTACTTGCTTACAGAAAATATATATGTCATGGCATTGGTGCTTAGACAGTATTCAGATGACTAACAGGAATTATAACTAATCTCCACAAAATGCAGTGAAATTCCAGTACCATAACCATCTCCTTGAATAATCCTATCAAAGACCAAAGATCATCACCAGATATTTTGCAATGATCCAGATTAAATGTAAAGAAGACATGATGCACCATGGTCAGATCTGATGTTGCCAGGAACAGACATAGTTCATGGACACAATGAATATCAGCCTAAAATGGACACTTGGCTACTTTGTGTACCTGTTTACGATGGATTGTCACCTGTTAAACACCCAGAACCCAAGCAAAATTCACTGTGAACATGATTATTAAAGAAGAGTTCTACCCCAACATAAAACAATTTGTATTCTGTATTTGTCTGCCAGTGACTAAGAGCACCTCTTTCTTGTCAGGATCAAGTTCCATAGAATCACAGTTGGATCCAGTCCAACCCCTGCCATGCAGGAAATCTCAATCAAAGCATCCCTGACAGTTGGCCATCCAGCCTCTGTTTAAAGACCTCCAAGGAAGGAGATTCCACTACACTCTGAGGGAGTTTGTCCCACTGTCGAACAGCCCTTACTGTCAGGAAGTTCCTCCTAATGTTGAGGTGGAATCTCTTTTCCTATAGTTTGCATCCATTGTTCTGGGTCCTAGTCTCTGGAGCAGCTCCCTCTGCAATATGCCATCACTTCAAATATTTAAACAGGGCTATCATATCACCTCTTAACCTTCTCTTCTCCAGGCTAAACATCCCCAGCTCCCTAAGTCGTTCCTCATAGGGCATGGTTTCCAGACCCTTCACCATTTTAGTCACCCTCCTTTGGACACGCTCCAGTTTGTCAACATCCTTTTTGAATTGTGATGCCCAGAACTGGACACAGTATTTCAGGTGGGGCCTGACCAGAGCAGAATAGAGTGGCACTATTACTTCCCTTGATCTAGACACTATGCTTTTATTGATGCAGCCTAAAATTTCATTAGTCTTCTTAGCTGCCACATCACACTGTTGGCTCATGTTCAACTTGTGGTCCACTTGGACTCCTAGATCCCTTTCACATGTAGTTTCATTCAGCCAGGTGTCACCCATCCTATATCTGTGCATTTCATTTTTCCGCCCAAAGTGCAGTATCTTACATTTTTCTGTGCTGAATTTCATTTTGTTAGCTTTGGCCCAGCTTTCTAGTCTATGTATTCTGGCTTATGTTTACTGTATGATTACTTTTTGTATCTAATGTTCTTGTTGTAAACCACTTTGATTCCATGGGGGAAAGGCGGAATAGAAATAAATTATTATTATTCAGGTCATTTTGACTTTGGATCCTGTCTTCTAGGGTATTAGCTACTCCTCCTAATTTGGTGTCATTTGCAAATTTGATAACTATGCCTCCAATACCATTCCAATTTATTACCCTTCATCCAACCATATGACATAATCAATAGATGTTTTGCTAAGATGGATTCAGTTTATATATGAATTTCTGGAACTCAAATTCAGACTAAAGGCATTTAACTATGAATATGATTACTGGACCTAATAAAATGTGTACATTATAGGCTTTCCATAAGCTTTTATATCTAGCTAATCTTAGAGGTATATTTAACCTACTCAAAATGTATTCCATAATTAAAGCCCAAATCCCATTCTTAATAACGGTTATGTTAGGGAATTGATAGAAAAGCATTCATAATGATGGAATTAATAGCTGTTTGAAGTAGAAAGGATTAACTGGACAGTTCATTTATACCACCTACATTACTAATTAATCTCTTAGAATGTATTCTTGGTGTCCTCATTTTTATATTATTTGTGGGAATCTGTATAACTTAAAGTATATAACTCAGATTTTATCTTTATGCTACTTTTTTTTTTAAAAAGGGGGGGGAGGATGAAATGCATTAAAGTACAGTGCACCCTTCCCTTACATGGGGATCTGCCGCCTGTTCCCCCCCCCCCCCGAATAAGGGAAATACCATGTATGATGGAGTCCCATTGAAAACAATGGGACCCATGTCCATGGCGCGGTGCATGTATCATAGGCATGCACCATTGCCTTTTCATACGCAGCTTTCAGTGTATGCTGAACGCTGCGTATGGCACGCCCGCTTATGATGCAGGCGCACTGTACTATTCTGTATAACAGAACCTGTTCTCATATTTGCCATAATAATTAGTACTGTAACATAATAATTAGTATCATTTTACATATTTCCTTCATCCTACTTTCTACATCAGTTATAAATGTATAACTTAGGAGATTATCACATTCAGCTATTAAACCTCAATTCCCATGGGAAGGAAGCAGCATCAGTGATGTTGACCACATAGTGCTACTTCCCTCCCCTAGCTACTCCATCCTGATCCATCACTTTTTATTATTATTATTATTATTATTATTAGACTGGTTACCAACCACAGTTAAACAAACCACAAATAAGCATACCCAACATCACAACAAAATGCACAAATAAAATTATAAACTCACTTATGTCTCTGTCTGACCCATCACTTTTCATTCAGAGCGGAAAACTATGAATGAACTGCCAATCACACAAAGATGGGGGTTGGACTGAATGGCCCTTGTCATCTCTTCCAACTCTATGATTCTATGATTCAGTGCTCTGGGTGTGGAAAGCCATTCCTGGGGCATTCGTGCAATTGGCAGTCACATTTCCTTTCTCCCCTTTCCAACCTCTCCCTCACTTTTTTACTTCCTCCCTGTTTCTTGTGCAATTTCAGAGCTTTGAAGCCTTAAAAAAATCATTTGAAAAAGCTTAAATTGAGGCTGCAAACCTCCATAATTGAGATGGGGAGAGGCATTGAGTAATCGAAAAAGTGTGGTGGTGACTGCTTCAAAATTGGTATATTACTGTTTTATTTTGGCTTGCAGAAGTGCAGTGAAAAAAGGTTTGGTGTGATAGTATCATAAGTAATGTCTTCTGGCCCAACCACCAAGCCCACTTAAATAGCCATTAGCTGTATTGAATGATGAATGATGGAAGTCTGTTCAACTAGTGATTAGGACATAGGAGGGTGACAGTTTCAGCCCATCCTACCAGTGATCTGCGGTATGACAATCAGAATCCACAGATTCAACTATCCATGGCTTGAATAATAAAAACAAGGGAAGGAGTGTCCATATATAGAAGAGCAAATCAAGGTTTGCTACTTGGAAAATGTAGGCCTGTTACAGACAGCCAAAATAAAGCTTGTCGAGTCACAGTGGAGTATGGTTTTCAATGATGTATGCGTCCTAAGAGTCCAGAAGCCACACCAAAGCCACGCTCCAGTCCTTAGGGCTGGAGCGTGGCTTTGGTGCGACTTCTGAGCTCTTAGGACGCATGCATCATTCAAACACCATACCTCCAGTGACTCGAAGCAGCTTTATTTTGGTTGTCGTAACAGGCCTTATTTCCACTCCTCCATTGTTTAATGTATTTCAGCATCCACAGATTTTGGTATCCACAGTGGGGGTGGAGAGGGCTGGAACCAAACCCCAGAGGATACCACGGGCCCACTGCATTATCCGTGTCACGATTCCTCATTGTAGACTTGCTTGGTGGTGGGAGAGGTAATTAAAGAAAATGAGAAACATTCTCCTCTTGCCCCCATTTGCCAGCTGAACAGATGTCTCTAGATCAATGTAGCTGCTTACTGTTAAGGTAAATTTTCTATTTGTTTTGCTAATCATCTCTCAAGAATATTTTGTATTATTGCTGAGAGTCCCTGGAGGTTCCTGTATTTCTTCAGTTCCTGGAAGACATCCAATTGCTGTTATCTCTACTGGGAGTTGGAACCACATTTCTGAATTTGCTAGCTTACTCTGCCATACAGCCAACATTGGCTACAGGGCTCAAATGAGTTGCTGACAATTACAACCTAGCAATTGCAGATTCATTGATTTCAGAGGACTGTGAATGACTGGTAGAACACATGCCTGACATGCAGAAGACCCCAGTTTCTTCCCCTGGTATTACTAGATAAAATAATCGAGTGACAAGTGATGGGAAAGACCAATCTCTCCCTGAGATCCCAGAGAACTGCTACCAATCCAATTGGGGTGGATGGATAAATAACCTCATGTGGTATAAGATGGCTTCTAGGTCAAGAAAATGAAACAAAATGTTTGAGATCTGAACCCTACCTATTGTATTTTGCAGAAGAATGAGGAAAGGCTGCTATGTCTGGAAGAGTTCAATTCATTTCAAAAGAGACAGTCATGCACCAGCTCCTTTAGAGATATTATAGTGTTGTTTTTCTCTTTCAATATTTGGAGCAGAACTTTTAGCAAGTAATAAATAAAGAGGCTGCCGAGTCTTTATATTACTTCTAAAAAACCTCTGCCTCTTATTAAGCCACCCAAGATAGCTCATACATTGTTTCTAACAGAAGGTAATTTAGGTTTCCCCTGCCTGTATTGCTTTATGTATTGAAAATATCACCCAACATGCTGGATAGGCAAGCTTCGTTAATTGCTTTGTTAAAAAAAAAAAGTAAAAACCCAAGAAATTTATGTGTGTTTTAATGGGTTTAATTTTCTTTTAAGTTTTCCTTATAAAATGTTGTAGCATTCCAAAATCAAATAAATTAGGCAACGAGCTGATTCAATGTGCTGTTGCACCAGCAGTTTTTCCTTTAAAAAACATTCTAAATCCCTCCAGACATTGCTTTAGCAAGATGAAGTGTATAAAAAAATATGTGTACATAAGAGAGTGAGTGAGGTGGCATTTAAATAAAAAGAAAAGAGAGAAAGACATTATTACCTGTACTCTCAAAGCCATCCTCTTCCAACCGTCTCGTCTGATTCTACAGGTTTAGAATATCAAAGTACTGAAATTTTAAATCGGGAGAATAAAGCTTGAAACATTGGTAAAGACAGCCAAGATTATGCTGTAATCACCTTCTGCTTTCTATCACTATCCTTAAAGGGCCCATAATATTCGGTATGGGATTTGAATGTTTAAAAACACACAAAATCTTTCAGAAGCCTACAGTAATGGTTCTTTCTTCTCATTTTCTTTAGTTACTATGAAGCAGGGCAAGGCAATTATTAAAAATGTTGGCAGTTACCGGCTGAAAAAAGTAGATAATGAGTGCAGTATTCCCAACACAAAGGTACACACAGAAATACTGTAAAAATACATTTACAGAAGCATGAACTTAGAACAATCTGCTTTGTTTCAGGCATAACAATCCAGCATCCAAATATATTCCTTCCTTGCAGATGAAAGTGATGACATTTTGAGCAACACTGATGGTATGTGAGCCGTATGGTCCATGAACCAACCATGTCTGTGGCTTCCATTCCACACTGAACATGCACACACTGAAATAATTCCAAATAAATCTAATTTTTAAAAAGCCATTCAGATAGAACAGAACATGATGTTGACTCTCACAAAAATCTGTATCACTATAACACTGATATCCATGAAAGATCTTCAAGCAAGAGCATAACATCAGAAAACTGTAACAATTGTTCTTCTCGTTGTGTGCCTTCAAATCATTTCTGACCTATGGTAAACCTAAGATGAACCTATCATGGGGTCTTCTTGGCAAGATTTGTTCAGATGAGATTTCCATTGCCTTCCATTGAGGGTAAGAGTATGTGACTTGCCTAAAGTCACCCAATGGATTTTATGGCTGAGCTGGAAATCGACCCCTGGTCTCCAGAGTCATAGTCCAATGCTCAAACCACTAAGCCACACTGGGTACTTTTCATATATTATATCAAACACACATAGAAGGGACAGGAGAGTAATGGTCCACCACCTGCACTAGGTGTGTTTTGACATAAGCTAAGGAAAATTAACACATCTGCAGAGTATTTATTAGATGCAGAGGTCAGGTACCCTGTGTTATTCACTATTGAAACCCCTGATTGTAAGATGTTTCTTTCATAGGTTAGGTCAGGAGTGTTGAATATGGTTGGGTGATTATATTGCCATCCGCTGGCAAGCCTACTGCCACAATTTCCCCAATGCTGCCACTATAATTCCAATGACTCTGTTGAGAGACATGCTATGCAGGACTTTCCCTCCCTTGGGAGAATCATACTCCCAGAAGCACAGAGACAGAAGAGGTCCACTGAAAAACAAGGCACACACTTCCCATGTACCAGGGTTCCCTGCAGAATTGTTGGGGTTTTGATCTTGGTAGAAATGGATGGGACATCAGGGAGTCATGGACCACATGACTAACTGGAAAAGAGTTGGAGCCAGAAGGCACAGCTTTACTCTCTGCCCTCTACTGGCTCAACATAACATAGAGAGGGGGGAGTTTTAGGCTTAGCTGATCACTGATCCGTTATTTCAGGTAAGGAAGCAACTCTGTGATACAATGTTTTCCTTCTGATCAGAACACCTATTATGTCAGGTAAAACAGAAAAAGGATCCTATGTCATCTTTTCATAACAAAGCAGAGAACAAAAAAAAATCACACATTTGGCAGAACTAGCTGGAACAAACAGTAGAGTGTCATCAGCTAAAAGGACAGTGACTTTTTGTGTGTGTATGAGTATGTTAGCATCCTTTCTCCAATGAAATACAAGCATCATCAGACCAGTTAAAAGTACACTGAAACTGCCTTGTGACACGGAGGCATCAATCTGTGCTTTCCCAACATATCAGTATGGTGACCAATGAAATTTGTTGCTGTTCCCAATAATATGGAACCTCTGTGAGATGACATTTCTTGGAATACTGTTGGCAGTGACAGCTAATTAGTGTTTTACGATTCAGTAGCAATGTCATTTCTGAATGTATTGCTGTCCAAATTAATGAGTTAACATAGTGGCTCCTAGAGGAGGCATCTAAGCAATGACAGCTTGGTAGCCAACCAAGTATCAAATTGACAACACACTTGTTGACATTGTATCTCAAAGCACCTAGCATTCCTTACCAGTCTAGCTCCTGCTTGGCATTCCTAATAAAGAAAATTTCAAAGCTCTTGAATTTGGCTGCCATGAGCATACTAGATGCTCACAAAATAAGATTTTTAGGGGAGGGACCCTGGTAGCTTTGACAAGCTTTTCTCTCTCTCATCTATCTATCTGTCTGTCTGTTTGTCTGTCTATCATTCAAAAAGCATGTTCAGAAATAGGACTTCCAATTCTGGCTGCTAGCTATCTCCACTCCTGCAAGCCTTCAGGAAGTTTAATTCTCTTTTGAATAAATATGTATCAGGCTTTGCATCTTATTTTCACTTTAAAAAAATGAGGTTTTAAGGAAACCAGAAATTATCCTATAGGAACTTCCAGTTTCCACAGATCTTTGTAGAAAACTGGTCTAGAGGTTCATCAGATTTCTCTGCTCTTGATTTAGAGCAAAACTGTTAAATTGTCTGCATTTAATGAATTGTAAAGGATACAATGGTCCAAAGAACATGGTTTTGAACAGTGACTGTAATTGTGTACTACAGCCTACACAACAGTTCCACCAACTAATCAGATGAATTATTCTGTCCCTTTGTAGGAACACATGAGATGATATTGAAGATTAACTCCTTGCTCTTGGTGAAATTTTGCTGAGTCGTGTAAATTAAGTGACCAATCTCTTTGTTAGGATTGTTATTGTTGTAGTGTAGCTTCAAGTCATTTCCAACTTATGGTGACCCTAAGGCAAATCTATCATGGAGTTCTCTTGCCAAGATTTGTTCAGAGGGGGTTTGCCATCGCCATCCTATGAGTGTGACTTGCCCAAGGTCACCCTGTGGGTTTCCGTGGCCAAGCAGTGATTCAAACCCTAGTCTCCCAGCATCCAAGTCCAATTCCCAAACCACCATGCTGGCCTCGCTTTTGCTAGGACAGTGCCAGACATATTTAGTTAAACCATTTCTCTTGATTGCTTCTTGGAAGGATTTTACATGGAATTTCTTCCTCATGCTTTAGCTAAAAAAAAGCTTGTTCTCCATCATTTTGTTTGGAAACATGGTTGAAACCACAAACATGTTTCTGCACTGTGGGATAATTGAAGAGCAGTTTAAACCAAACGACAATTCACTGCGATTGCAACAATAGGCTTACATATGGCACAACCAGCAAAATCAGCAAGTAGTCACCAACATTATATCTCAGAACTCTAGAAAATACACATTTATTTACCAAGAAAAGTCGTAACTACCAGACTGGTTACTAACAAAAGTAATGTTTCAAAATATTCAACAACAACAACAACAGCAACAAAAGATTGAAAAGCATGACTCTTGGATGCAAGGAAACCACAACAAGAAGAATCCGGGACTGACAAAAGTCTTTACAGTTCAGGACTTGCTCTATGCAAAGTGTGCACAATTGGTCATTTATGCAGAAAACATCAGTTTACATAGAAAATAATAGTTCTGCTCAGGAAATGCTGTTTCCTGCTCAGGAAATGCTGTTATCTGCACAAAAATTGTACACATTGCATCCAGATTAAGGGCCCAAACAGATAGGCCAAAATAAAGCTGCTTCGGGTTACTTTTGAGGTATGCTGCTTAAGAGGCCAGAAGCTGCGCCAAAGCTGCACTTGAGTACTTAGGATTGTGGCGTGGCTTTGGTGTGGCTTCCAGCCTCTTAGGACACATGCGTCATTTAAAAAGCATCAAAGTGACCCGAAGCAGCTTTATTTTGGCCTGTCTGTTTGGGCCCTAAGTCCCAAACTGTGATTAGTCTTGGGGAAAACTACATAGTTTTTGAAGACTTTCTTAGAGTTTTTTTTTTTTGGGGGGGGGGTAGAATAACTAAAATTACTCATTGTTTCCTTTGAGATTTTTTTTTAAAGATGTACACACCTAAATAAATCTGAAAGAAATGTGGTCATCATCTGCTGTGCTGTTTTATTATCATTCTATAATTGGAAAATAATTTGTGCTTACGGTGAGGTTTCATTTTGCATTTCTTATATTATCTTTATTTTGTGCCATTATTTCCATATCAATTAGCCTCCTTCCTTATTAAAATTGTATAACTGTAATAGCAGAGAAAATTTACATTTGTTGCACCTAGTTGGTACATCTAATCACACCTTGTTTACACCTCATTAACAAGGTGTAACAATGGCAAATTGTTAAGAATTAGAAAACAATTAACCTTGAGTAGTGGAATTTACACTTCAGCTGAGGATGAGTTCAGTCCATTTTGCTGAACAATTCTTTTTAATATGTTTTCCTTCTAATCTGAAGGTAAGTTCAGTAAATTTGTTTTAAAATACTACATTAAAATGTCACCATAAGGTAAAATTTCCCCATGCTTATAACAGCCATTACAATATCACCATGTAGAGAAACGTGCAATAGTTAATCCTGAATAAAACAATTTCACATGGTTGAATTTCACAGTTTTGTAAATGGATTGTTGAAGATTAAGAGACCTTAGAAATACAACATTAGTGTGCTGTTAGATCTAAAGCTGCCTCATGGGTGTATCTTGGAAGAGCAGCAAATTTTTAGTTACCTACTGTGTTGTTAACAGTTCTACCTGTGATATATTAAATTTTGTGGCAAAGAAGGTATAACGGTAGGCCTTTTAGTAATAAACATATTGACCAGCAACAGTTGGTCACCATGGACAATTACTTAACAAACTATTTTCAAAATGAACTACCCAAATTGTAGTTATTATTATATTTTTGCAGCCATGGACTGAAAGGGTGTTCATGGAATTTTCTGCCTTAGATGCCAAAGCAACTTGGCAGGCTTTAGGTACTACACACCTTTAACTTGCAAGCTGCCAGTTTCAGATGAATCATAGTATGCTACCCATGAGATAATACATTTTAAGTGTTGTTGTTTTTTTAAATTAACATTTCTACTGTCTCTACCAATCAATTATATGTCATTTTTGGAAAAAAAGAAAAAAGAAAAGTTAGACTGTAATCCTTTTCAACAGACTCTTCTTTCACTGACAGGTGTACCATACATTGCAATGATGTCTCCTTTGAAAAGGATGTTAGGTCTTTGACAGAAAATGTTGGGATTTATTTGTCTCTTTCTTTGTGGGCTAATAACTTTTTGTTAACTTGAAACATAGGCAGTTTCCCCCTCTTTGGGCTTTTTTTGAAATAAGGTCTGCCTACTTCAGGGAAACAACAGCCTGTGTTGCTTTATCTTCCTGAAATGTAGTTTACAGCCCCACCATCCCACCCCGCTCCTACTTGCAAGGTTTCAATTCTTTTGGCTCTGGCAAAGAAATCATTGCAGAAAAAAGTTCTTTCTTGAAGTGATGACAGAGGCAAAATTTTATTCTTTTGTAGAAAACAGGAACATTTGAAGGCAGACGTCTTTGTTCTTTGTTGAAGGAAGCTGGAATTTCTCAACTTCTTAAACCATTAATCCATCCTGACTTTTTCCTTTCTCTGAAGATGAGCATTTCAGATAATGAGGTATTGTACTTTGAAATCCCTTTTAAACAATACCTTTTTCTTCAGTCATACATTCCAGTCATGTGGTTGCTTGTATGATAGCCTGGCAATTGGTGGCTCTCTTTTATGATTCTTTATTGCCATTAGAAAAAAATACAATATAAATAATCCTCATAAATCCTGTCATTAAAAAAATCCTCCCTAGTGTGTATGGAGTGTACATGTGGGCAATGGGATATTCATTTGTATAGGCACACATCACTACAGAAGGAGGTTATTATTTTCTTGGTCTCTTCATGTGCTCTTAACAGAAGCTGGATTCACAGAAATAAGCAAGTCCAGCATGGTGTAGTGGTTTGAGTGCTGGACTACATCTCTGGAGACCAAGGCTCAAATCCTCACTTGAGCATGAAACCCCAGAAGTCACACTCTCTCAACCTCAGATGATGGCAATGGGAACCACCTCTGAAGAAATGTGTCAAGAAAACCCTTTGACAGGTTCACTTTAGGATTAGCATAAGTCAAAAATGACTTGGAGATACAGAACAACAACACAGAACCAAGTTCCTGCTAGGATGACTCAGGAGGAGGGGCAAGTAAAGGGGCATAATTTGCCTTCAATCCAATTTTTATTTATTTATTAGATTCTATTCTACCTTCCTGGTGATTTCTTAACTAAAGTTTTTTTAAAAAAAAAACCATTGAAGCCTTGCTGAGATGCTTACCGTGGAAGAGACCAGGGACTTAAGCGTGCTTCTTTGGGTTCTTGACTGGTACATCATTATAGCCTGCTTGGAGCTGGCCAAGGTAAGTATATAGTGCACCATAAGGGCTCACTCTTTCTAGTCCCTGGACAAGTGCAGAGCCTAGGGGCATGGCTTTGGTGTGGCTTCTGGCCTCTTAAGACGCATGCATCATTGAAACACCATACCTTCACTGTGACTCGAAGCAGCTATATTTTGGCTGTCTGTAACAGGCCTAGGACAACCTTCTAAGGATTCCCTTTTGCTGCATTCGCAATGCCCTTTCCTTCCCCGCTCCTTACAATTAGTTGATCACAAGAGATTTGGCCCTATTTACCTGACTAATAGGAAAGCAATGGGTGGGTAAGTGGGTGGGCAAATGAGTGCATGTGTGAATTATACATTGCCCACCTGTGGCAGTTAGTGCCAAAACAGTGTCTAAATTCTTTAAAGGAAGTCAGTTGACCATAATGACAGGGGCTTATAGGGGGGGGAAATGCAGGGAAAGGTAAAATTGTGAATATTCTGAGGCTGCATCTGCACTGCAGAAATAATCCAGGTTTACACTACTTTAACTGTCATGGCTCAATGCTATGGAATTCTAGGAATTGTAGTTTGTTGTGGCACCAGAGCTTTCTGACAGAGAAGGCTAGATGTCTCACAAAACCATAGTTCCCAAAATTCCATAGCATTGAGTCAGAGCAGTTAAAGTGGTGTCAATCTGCATTATTTATGCAGCGCAGATGCAGCCTGAGACACCTTTAAAGTACTTATGGGTGCAAGAGACTGTGGCTAGACTGCTGACTGGTTGAAGTGAAAATAGAGATTGCTTGTTTACAACAAAATCGCTGGCTAAGTGTCCCGTTTCAGGGCATAATGGTAATGGTGTGTGTTGTCCAACACAACTTGAGGCCAGGCTATCTGAAAGATCCTGCCTCCCCAAATAAGCCTAAATTTTGAGTTCTTCACTCATTAGCTGCCTCTTTCTTTCCCTTGTGTATACACTCAAATTTACAATACAATTTTTAAAAATGTTTTGCCTACATGCACTCGGCTGACCCACATACATACACTTCCTGATGCCTAAAATCAAGCCCTCCAAGCCTCACTCTGATGAGCTCTTTAAAAAGTAAAGCAACCCCAGGCAGGCTGCAAGAAGCAGAACACTGCACACTCCATCCAAGGAGCAGTCAGACCCACACTCAACAGAAGCAGCACCATGGGATCTTGTGTTCTCTCATGAGAGAAGCAGCACCATGAGAGAACACAAGATCCCATGGAGCTGCTTCTGCCTTCACATTGCAGTGGCTGCTTGGGTTGGTCCCTGGCTTGGGTTGCTTTTGTTGCTTGTTGTTGTTGCCAGCAGAAGAATACCCATCCCATTAGACACTGGCTGTTGTCACACACTGTGAATGAATGTTGCTCTTCCTTCCTCTTTTCACCTCTTTCCCCCCTCCTGAGTAGACCTGGAAATTTTATTGTGACCCCTTTAAGCAACTACTGCACCCCTCTTGAAGACTGCATCCTCAGTTTGAGAAGCACTACTCTAGTCCAAACTCTCCTCTGTTTAGAGGTTGAACACCCTGCAAAGAGGAATCATTTTTGTCATTTTGCTGTCATTTCCCTAGTGCTCATGCTCATGCTCATGTGGGGGCGACAACACCCAAGCCTTACCAGTCCTGGAAAAATAATTTCCCAGTATGGAATGCACACCACAGACTTCTTGTCCATCGGTCCAAAAATTTTGGATCCATCCTATTACCCTCACATTTGTTGGGTTATAGGGTAGAAACTTCATATTTGGCCACTGTGATGGGATTGCCTGAGAGAAACTCTCACAGCTGGTGGCACTGGTGGGATTGTCCAAGTGGTAAACCTCCACATTTTGTGACTACTGTAGAAGGATAACAGGTGGAACCCTCGTATAAAGAAGGGAACTCCTCACACTCCTTCCTCTTACTTTTCAGCAGATACAGTAAGTAAATGAAAGCTGAGTACCTACATCAATATAAGCAGTTCTAATTTAGTGACATAGAACAATACATACATACATACATAAACTGGTTTATATATCAGCCATCAGGAAAAGCTTTTAGGAGGATGGAGGTAGGGGGGAAGGGAAGGGAAAAAAACTATAGAACAGTTTATGGACGTTCCATATTGCTTTGCTTGTAATCTTCAGAAAGGTTCATTTAGAAATATTCACAACTTTTCCTCTCCTGGCCTCTGCATTTTCTCTTACTGCCCAAAGAACTTTAATCGGACATGTAGAAGTGTGAACTTGCAAGCCATTACAGACTGTGAATTTTCCCACTTTATCAGTTAAAGACATATCTCCATTAACTGTGTGCTGTGAAAATCTGGCAGTCAATATGCTTTCAGTTGTCTTGGCTTTTAAATGGTTTGGCCTGGTTTCAGTGAGTGTTGAACTGTTACTGAGAATATCCAGAGGATTTGAATTAGGAGTTATCTGGGAAGGAGGGGCATAGGCATTTTTTTTCATTTGGGCTAATTTGTGGCACATCTGAGCCCTGGCACCCATTTTCAATAAGAAAATGCAGACACATGAGATATAAACAAATGGAATATGAAAATGCATGAGCAGATATGAAGCACATTTCACTATATAGATTGATATATCCCATGAAATAAGAAAATGCACATGTGGACAATAAGCTTTGGACCACCTCAAGTTATATCCCCCTATCTCCAAAGGAATAGGAGTTAATATAAAAGCATAGCCAGCCTAACATTTTATTTGGGGAGAAGATACAGTTGAATGTGCTGCCATCATAACAGTAATATACAGTGGTGTGTCTTCAGATCACCTGTCAATTTATGGAAACCCCATGAATTTCATAGAGTTTTCTTAGGCAAGGAATACCAGAGGTGCTTTTGCCAGTTTCTTTCTCTGAAATATAGCCTCTCTCCCATCCAAGTACTAGCCAGGCTGACCCTGCTTAGCTTCCAAGATCAGACAGGGTGCCTTTATAGTATTTAGGACCCCCAATACTCAATGGCCAGAAACCTAACTCTGAATTCCAACCCATTACATGGATTTACGACACATGGATTCCAAATCATCTTGTTGGCTGTGACATCTTTCAGACATCATTCCTCAACTGGCCTGGGTATATGATCTGGAAAGCCTGGAAACTGATTGTGAGACCAATTTCCCCAGTTTCTCACTCATTTCTATGTACATAGATATTATTGGTGTGAGACTGGATGCTGGAATATCTGAGGACCAAAGTACTGGCCTGGGAAAAGACAAAGTGATTTCATAGAGCAGACATTCCTGAAGGTATGAAAACAGGATTTGTGGTTGCACCTCCTTTTTTGTAGAAAGAGTCATAATACCCAAATGGGATACAATGGGTGAAACCTTTTGAACTATTTAGTAGATCTGTAAAAGGAAACTTACAAATAATTTCAGATGACGGGGCTGGGATCTCCTCAAACGAACACCCCATCCATGTCAAGCATAGGACACCCGTGGCCCCAGGAGAAAGCTGTCCCTGATAAGAGTAGCTCAGAAGATATCTTTCATCTTAAAGGCATCCTAACTGTTCATGAAGTGAGAGCCTGCTCTCATCCACTAATCTGCCAGTGTAACTATTTACTTACCAACAACCAAGCCATTTATGTCATATTCCTTGTACAGGCATACCAGGGTTAATAAAGCCTCTGACAAAGAAGCTCCTTTTAACAAAGGAGTATATCACATGAAACTTTTTGGAGATTTTCTGACTCAGTTCTGACGTGACTGCACTTCCAACGATGCGCATTCACATCGTAATGTGAATGTGTTATCAGACGCCATTCCTTTCTATAGGAGCTTCTTGCGAGGTGCTTCCACAGTGATTCCAAAGTGACCCTTCATTTTGGTAAAACCGGAAAAAAAGTGATTTCACAGAATTCACTTCCAGGCTCACTTCGATTGCACTTTGAATTAGTCTGGCATGGAAAACCACTCCAGTGTCACCTTCTTGGCCACCTGCATCCTGCTCCATCATCCCCCGCCTCCTCCTTCATGCCATCTTGCCCCCTCTGCCACCCTGCAACCCATCCCATCATTCCCATCATCCCTTGCCTTCTCCTGCATTCCGATTCTGGCCCCAAAGACCCCCAGTGAGCTATCCCATCATCCCTTGTCTTCTCCTGCATCCCGATCCTGGCCCCAGGGACCCCCAGTGAGCTATCCCATCATCCCTTGCCTTCTCCTGCACCCCGATCCTGGCCCCGGGACCCCCAGCGAGCTATCCCATCATCCCTTGCCTTCTCCTGCATCCCGATCCTGGCCCCAAGGACCCCCCAGAGAGCTATCCCATCATCCTCTGCCTTCTCCTGCATCCCACTCCTGGCTCCAGTGACCTATCCCATCATCCCCTGCCTTCTCCTGCATCCCGATCCTGGCCCCAGGGACCCCCAGAGAGCTATCCCATGATCCTCTGCCTTCTCCTACATCCCTATCCTGGCCCCAGGGACCCCCAGCGAACTATCCCATCATCCTCTGCCTTCTCCTGCATCCCAATCCTGGCCCCAGCGACCCCTAGCAATGTATCCCATCATCCCCTGACTGCTTCTTCACCCCATGAAGAATGACAGCTAAGGAGTGGGCAGGGAAGGATGACAGCATCCAGAGCCCCACTGAGCATATGCAAGGATGCCGATTCAAATCGTTGAACCCTCTGGTGTGGTAATACAATGTGCACTGACTCCGCTTTGCTTGAATCCGCATCACGTGACTTGCTTGGAATAGAACTGACTTCAATTCCCCCTCAGTTTGGAAGGGCAGCAGAAAGGCAACCAGGTGTGGTAAAACATCACGTTTTAACCTTAATTTGCATTGCTAGACAGGAGTGACTCTGGATCTGGTGTGAAAAAACATCACGCCTTACATTGCTAGAACAGGAGTGACTGCGGATCTGAGCTGCAACTCCCCCGCCCCCTATGTGTGATAAGGTCCTCCATCTTTTTTATTAACGCTTGCTGAGTCCCTACTTCTTATCATCTTGTCTTCTGGCTAGCTGGGTGTTTTTAAAGCAGCATTGGCAATGGAAAGATGGTGAAAGAATGCTGGAGAAACACAAACATTCAGTGACAGGTTGCAGCAGCATGTCTGCAGTAAACAATGCAATAAAGGTTGATCTGGGAAAGACAAGCATTTTAGTCTAGACGATCCTACTGAAAAGATAAAAAAGGGACAGCTACTTTAACCAGCTATGCCAAGCATGCTAAAGAAGCACAGATCTGTAATTTTGGCTATGAAAATGGAAATTACAATTAAAATGGAGGCTGATGAACGAAAAAGTCATTCCTGATCACAGTCTGGAATAAGCCTTCAAATGGTCTCTAGAAGGTTCAAAATATTTTTCTTTACTTAAGCAAGGCTTACCTGCCCTGGCTGTTTCATTTCACATGTGCATATTGTTAGCTTTGAATTTAAAAAGTCCTGATATATGTTCAATTGCTCCTCTTTTTTGTGGTATAGGAACCAAGCCTAATTCTTTCACTGTTGTTTCTGTCTTTCATACCACATTTTCTGTTAAAGGAGTAATGCTCAGGAATACCTTTACTTCATTAACTGAGATACTGTATATTTGTAGGAGACTTATAGGTTGAAAAATCTCTCCACTTGAAACTTTCTCTTAATGGAAGGGAAAAATCCCTATCCATTCTAAAAACAATCAGCCACAACCTGCAATGAATATTCAGGCACCAAACTACAGAGGATGCTTACTATCTTGCCCAGCCTCCAAACTTTAGTGTCATTATGTCACCCAGGTTGAGACTCAGCATGGCATAATGATTTGAGTGTTGGACTGCACCTCTGGACACCAGATTTGATCCCCAGCTCAACCATGAAACCTGCTGAGTGACCATGAGCAAGTCATACACTCTCGGCCTCAGGGGAAAACAGTAGCAAACCTCTTCTGAACAAATCTTGCCAAGAAAATCCCATGATAAAGTCACCTTAGGGTTGCCATGCAATGCATTGGAAATGACTTGGTCACAAAGCACATACACACACCAGTACCAGAATGCCAGTACCACCTGATGGCCACTGCTGCTGTAGTTTAAACCAGAGAAAGGGTGTTTAGATCACAGGTTGCCTATTCCTTACTACATCTAATGGTCATTATGGGTGTGAGGTATCATGCTTGAGTGTCAAGCTTGGTATAGTGCCATTTCTGGTAATATATAATAGTGAACTAGTAGTATTTATATGATCTCCCAAAGCACATCTCTGGCCTTTCACACCGCACATGTATAACACTATGATTCCACTTTACCCATCATCTTGTGGAATCCTGGGATTTGTAGTTTAGGGGACAACATTCAGAATTTTCAGCCAAAGGGCTCTAGTGTCTCATCATACTACAAAATAAACCCTAAAAGGGTTCTATAGGATTCTATAGCCATGGTACTTAAAAGTAGAATCATAGAGCTATAATTATGCAATGTGAAAAGACCCTTGGGCTTTTGTTCCTTTCTCTTCTTGGTTTGTTCTGCCTTAACTGCAGCTTGCTTAGGACAAGGTTCATCCTAGATAAGATATATCAGTTGTGATTGCACAAAACCTCAGGACTTCTGCAGGCCTACCATCTATATTCTATCATTAGGGGTGAAGCAGACCTTGCCAAAAATCACATTTAGTATTATTAGCCACACATAGTCAGAATTTTCATCTTGGCTCATTGATGATAGCTGGATGACTTGTTTACAGCCATAACCCCTGAAGTACTAGACTAGAGCATGCATGTCAACTGATTTTACTGAGCACAGTTTGTATCAAAACCATAAATAATGGTGAGACATATTATTCTAATCAAATAAGTTAGCAACTACATAGTTTTGATCAGATATTATCCAAGGAATCTAAAAAAATCTTGTATTTTACTTAATGTGTTTGTATACTGCCTTTTCCCTAAAGACTGGATATAAGGCAGCTTGTTATTGTTGTGTGCCTCCAAATCATTTCTGACTTATGGCAACCCCTCCACCCCTTATCGTGGGGTTTTCTTGGCAAGATTTGTTCAGAGGAGGTTTGTCATTGCCTTCCTCTGAGGCTCAGAGAATGTGACTTTCTCAAGGCATAACTAATAAAACACAATTAATTATGAATATAAAAGTGCAGTGAATCCCAGTTTGGCGGGGAAAGGTGGGAGCAGACACTAAAAGGCTCTCTCTTGTGTCTTCACCAAGCAAGTTCATGACAGTGGTAAGAAGGAAAGAAAATTTTATCCCATAGATCTTAAGATTCTGGAAGGTTTGCATGGTGAGATAAGATCTTTCAGAAGTCTGAACCTAAGCTGCATAGGGCTTTATAGTTCATCAACAGCACTTTAAATTGTGCCCAGAAACAACCCCAGAAACAAGCCGGCCTGAGAAGGAGTTCACCAGGCAGGTCCAGCTCCATCAGGACTAGCCTGGAAGAAGGAAGAGCCCTCCCTCCAATCCATCTGCCTTGGTCCAGGCCTCAGAGGGAGAGAAGAACCACTGGACCTCGTCCCCTTTCCCTCCACCATTCCCTTCTCCTTTTGTGTCATGTCTTTTAGATTGTAAGCCGGAGGGCAGGGAACTGTCTGATAAAAAATAATTGTAAGCTGCCCTGAGAGCCATTAGGGCTGAAGGGCAGGATATAAATACCTAAATAAATAAATAAATAAACCTCATAACCAATGTTTTAACAAGGGAATTATATGTTCCCTATAAACTGGCCCCAGTCAGTCAAATCTGACATTAGCCTAAATTAATCATTAGAACAATTTAACATCAGCTTAATAAATTCATGAAAACGTTATAGGTCCAGCCTGTCCATTTAGATCAGTTAGTTATTAAAGGCTTCCCTGAATGATAAAGACAACAGGAACAGTTTGATAAAATCACATACAGTATTTACATATTTATTCAACATTTTATTTTAATGTTTGCTTTCAGATTTTCTGCTTCTTCTGCTACATCCACAGATGCTTGTGAGCTAACTTCAGGAGATCATATCACATTTCTACCAGCAGAGATCCTAAGATAATATGTATCTGTATGCATATGTGTGAGTGTTTGCAAGCATTTTTACTTTAGAAAAGCAGATTTGGGCATCTGTATTTATGCAGTCATTTTATCTAGAGAAAGCTTTCCCTTGAATGTCTGTCAATCTGCATTTGCAAGTGCAATCTCTGTGCTTGATCAATGAGACAACAGTGGGTGATCCAACTGTTCCTGAGTTGAATTTACATTTTGGGAGCTATTGGAGGTGGGAAATAAGAGAATTTTCAATTACTTTGAAAACAGAGCAGGAAAATAAGATCTCAAATCCTCTCACTATCAGTTCATGGATGATAAGTAAAAAATGAAACCTGGAGTTTTCTGGAGTCTGCCAGTCTTACTGCTATGTACACAAACAGATGCTTGGCTTATTTATTTTTTATCACACATTACTTAACTACACAACAAAGATGGCATAGTGGAGAAGACCACAGACAGGCAGCCCAGCCACTAGTAGAGATGGTTTTAGATAATTTTAGAGCAGCCTCTGTAAATCTAACCCCAACATGGGATGTGTTATTTATCAACTTCAAAAGATGCTATGGTTTTAGACATTTTGCATTTGTATTCCCAGCATGTACTAACACATTGTGACTAATTTTCAGTCTACACCCGCGTAACTGAACAGAAAAGAAAACTTGTTATTTTTCGTCTCACCACTGAAAGATAATCAGAATAACTTCTTGAGAATTTGGGAATTATCCCCAGGACAGGATCGGTAAAAGGCAGTTCTTGGAAGGGAGCTGGGCTGTAAGAGCATCACAAAGCGGGAAAGAGTCCCAGAAGTCCCAATGGGGAAATCTTAAATAAGAATTTTAAAAATCTCTACCTTCCATCCATCTTTTCTAATCGAATTCAGTAATAAGTCCCCAGTTCCTTACAACTCCTAGAATGCTCAAGGCTGGGATGGGACATGAACCAGGTGTCACAAATGCCTCTATCCATTTTCCTAGCTCTCAGTAGCTCCCAAAACCTCCCCCAGTGGTAGTAAATTTGGCAGCACAAAGGCAAGAGTGCTGGGGGGACTGCATTTTTGCATAGTGAATGGGGGCTTTTTTAATATTGCTTCTTGTGAAACCAGGATTTTATTATTATTATTTTTAGTTGTTATTACTCGTAATTCCAGTAGCACACCTAAGCAAAATTTTGGTAGCAGGAATCAGGTAGATGGCTGTCTTCCTCAGAGCTGCCAAAGATCCTGATATGTGAGTTTTGCACCAATTATTTAACACTGCTATTTAATATGGAACTGGCATGTTAGAGGCTTACACAAGTGTAAGTCCAACTTCTGCCTGTGTAAGTTGTTGTAGAGGTCATAATTCTTGACTGATTCTTGACTGATTTACTATGGTTCAAAACACACTGCAGAAATAATCCAGTTCAAAACCACTTTAACTGCCCTGGCTCAATGCTAGGGAATCCTGGGAACTGTATTTTATTGTGGCACCAAAGCTGTGTGACAGAGAAGGCTAAATGCCTTACAAAAATACAGTTCTCAGAACTCCTTAGCATTAAGCCATGGCAGTTAAAGCACGCTCAAACTGGATTATTTCTGCAGTGTGTTTTGGACCTGAGTCATAATTCTTTACTTGTTCAATAACCAAGCTTCCTCCACATAAAACGTTTAGCTGCTGCAGCCTCCCATCCCCATGTCAATTTTCTGAATAGTAAAGAGTGGTGGAATGGGAGAGAATTGTCCAGCTATGTTCCTATAGCTCAGGGGTCGGCAACCTCCGGCCCGCGGGCCGGATGTGGCCCGCGGAGGCCTTTCGGCCGGCCCCTGCCTGCCCCTGCCACCGCCGATTGCGGCTTTTCGCCACTCCCGGGCTCTGCCATTTTGTTTTTCAAAATGGTGGCGAAGTCTCGCGCGACCTTCCTGTGGTCGCGCGAGACTTTGCCGCCATTTTGAAAAACAAAATGGTGGTGCCTAGAGGCAAAGTCTCGTGCACCCACATGAAAGGTTGCGCAAGACTTCGCCACCATTGGTGGTGGCCTCTGGGAGGCCCGTTGCCATCACTGGGGCCCTCCAAGAGGCCCGTTGCTGTCTCTGGGCCCTCCAAGAGGGCTCCGGCGACAGCAAAAGAGCCGGCAAAGAGGAGGAGCCTCCAGCGCTGGCGGTCCCCGCCGGCTTTTTTGCCAGAGGAGGCCTCCATCACTGGCGGCCCCCACAGGCTTTTTTGCTGGCCTCTGACGGGGCCTGGGACCCCGTCAGGGGCCAGCAAATCGGGGAGGCCTCCAGCACTGGCGGCCCCCGCCAGCTCTTTCCCGGCCTGTGACAGGGCCTGGGGCCCTATCAGGGGCCTGCAAAGAGGAGGAGGCCTGGCCCCCGGAGGGTGGAAGCTCCTCCCCCGGCATGTGGATCCAACCCTGGAGGGTGGAAGCTCCACCCCTGGCATGCGGCCCCGCCCCAGAGGGTGGAAGCTCCACCCCCTGGCTTCGGCCCCCCAGTTGTCTGAGGGACAGCAACCCAGCCCCCGGCTCAAAAAGGTTGCCTACCCCTGCTATAGCTAGACATAGAGCATTGACATCATCCTTTAGAACCTCTGGAGAACCTACACAAGGTCCTGCATATGAGCATAGCTTGACATCTATCCATTGCCCCCCTCCATCAGCCAGTAAATTGGCACTGGGAAGGGACTTTAGCAGATAAAGTGTGGGTTGAGGGTGAAAGTGCATCTGTTTTATAGTTTCACCTCTGCAGAATTTTATCATACGCAAAATGCCTCCTATGCTGCCGGCTGAGTGTAGCCCAGCTAACCTCTGGATAGAAGCCATACTCAGCCAGCCTTATTTCAAAACCAGGAAGCTCCCAACTTTGCAAATCGGCTGGTTGAGTGTGGCTTCTAGCTGGAAGTCAGCCAGGCTGCACTCAGCCAGTGGCATGAACGGCATTTTGCACATGATAATACCTGACTTTATCCCGAATAAAACTTCAACACGGCAAGAGTTAGTCAGGTTTTTTAGAAATGCAGTAAACTCCTTTGAATCCAACCTATTATTCAACTCATATCTGTTAACCAAAGTCCTTAATTATGGCACTAAGAACTTAGATACACACTTGATCTGGCCTCAATTAGTTGTCTACTTTATATAGTTATTGCATTTCTGCCATCAGTATTGCCACCCATCTAGTTCCTTTGCATAGCTAATTCTTTATTGACCTGTTTTTGCAAACAGGTCAGTTGGATTTAGATAAGGTAGCCATGTGCCCTACTCTACAGAGGGCAGCCCTCTGTTCAAAGAGTAGTCTATTTGATGTCTACTATCTGTATGCCTAACTGGCCTTTAAATGAAGAGAACTGAAAAGGAAGGGAAGGGTTCTTGAAGTTGCTCATTAATAGTTAACACCTGGACAGTAGACTGAGCAAGCAGACTTCCCAGACACAGAATTTTCCATATGGTGATACATCCTGCATTGCTATTTAAATGACGGTAATGATTTCCAAATGTGCACATAAAATAGAAATTAGCACATGGAAATTTTATGCCACTATACCCTCACTTTTACACACACACACACCCCTACCTCTTTTATATTAGCTATACCTCTTTTGAGGTGATGTATAATAGACCAACCTAACTGGGTGAACAATCCTTTAGTGGTTGTTCTATACCTGCATGAGCTAAAAAGAAGCACATATAACTTAGGTCTATTAAAAGAATTAAATATGGTATGAAAGATGAGGATTCCAGCCTCCTTTTTTCCTATTGCTTGTCAATTTGCTTCATTTGGGCAAGGGTGGGCAATTGTGCTGGAGGCAAGGGAAAATTGCCCCTCTCCAAAGCTCACTTTAAGGTAGCAACCCCTCCCCGCCCGCAGTGTGCCAAAATATCTCTGCTTTTCATCATCAGTCCCAAACAAAATGTTGACTGGAAATAATGTTGCATAACTTCCTTTTGCAATTTGGAGGGGAACCTTGATGAAAACAGAGTTACTGTATATGGATATGAAAAGGGGTTGGTGTATGGTTGGGAGTTGTTGGGATGTTTTGCATGGTTTTTGCACACATGGAGGGGCTCTCTGTATGGCTTTCAAAAGAAAATTGCCTCCAAACTATGTTGATTTTAGACAGTGGGAAGTTTGCGTGGGGGGGGGGGGCTCTGAAGGACAGGCAGGAGCTTTAAGGGGCACAAAAGGAGTGCCCAGGGATTGTGCTTTCCTCATCCTTGGATTAGGATGTTTGGGGAGTTTGCCATTTTCTTCTACCTTCTGTGTTTCTAGCAATTGCATGGCACCCAGAAATTCTAGGAAAAGCATCATTTGTTGGATTTGTCAACTGAACTAAGTTTTGAAAACTTGACATTTTCATGGAGTGAGACCAAAGTCATCAGTTTTTCACTTCTCAGTAGCAGCAGTGAAAAATATCTATCTATCTATCTATCTATCTATCTATCTATCTATCTGTGATCTTTCTTTCTTTCTTTTTTTCTTATTAGGGCTATCCCTGTCCCCATTTTTATGTTGAAGAATGAGAAGATTTGTAGCTGCTGGTGGTCCTCATGTCAGCTAGTCAGTGAATTCATCCTGGGTTTTATTTCAAGGTTGCAAAATCTACCCCCAATTGGATTTAGAATGTGATATAGCTCCTTTAAAGTTCATACAAAAACCTGGACTGGATTCACTACCCCACTAATCTTTTATAGCCCTGCAAAAGATCCAGATGAAACCAGGTTAAGATGAAGTAAAATCATAGCCATTTATTGAATGCTGAAAATAAGAGCTATTTTTTTTCCTTTCTTTCCTTTCTTTATTTAACACACCTTTAAACCTTGGATGTGCAATGAAATGTTGTCTTTTACATAACACAGGAATGAATACTGGTGCAACCTCTTGACTACTTTCATGGAATTAGCCTTTATGTGAAAACAGAAATTATTTCAATTAGAATGTAACTATCATACAAGTCAGGCATTTTGGAAACATTGCTGAACCTACAGGGACAATTGCTGGTTGCAAGCTTGCAATCCTGTGAAAAGATGCTCTATTTTGCCTTATTCTGTTTGTATGGTCTTAAAACACTTTCCAGATAATTCAGAGCTCTTCATGTTGTTACAACACCCATAACTGGTAGCTGTGCTGTCTTCCAGCTTCCATTTATCTTACGTCCTTGGGTAAACTTTTTGAGATGTAACTTGCTATTTTAAAGTTTCAGGGATGATGCTGAGAAGAAATTACAAAAAAGAAAAAAGAAAAAGAAAGAAAGAAAACTGCAATTCAGTTTCATGACTCCCTTCAATTAAACCAAAACAACAACCCCATGGTCACTCTTCATGTCTTGCTTATTTACAAATGGATATAGTCAGAATTCTCTGCAAAAGCTTAAGGTTGTGTGGGTGGAAGATAGACATGAGATGGCGAGCTGTTTGTTTGAATCATTTGGAGCAGTTTTTTTCTCCTGGCATGTTTCTTCAGACCATCTGCTCTCTGACTGTGCCATTCTGCAGTCTGAACCATGTGGAATGATCTGTGAAGGACTACTAAGTAGGCAGCCATGTCTTACAGCAGGGAGCTAGGCTAGACAGATTTCATCTCCCTTCTAATTCTGTACCAAGAGTGTAGCATCATGGATCAGGTTGCAGCAAGACAATAGTTCTGGGGAAATAAACACATGGACTGAGATCTGATTTATGCTTCTTGTGATTCTGTCATCCAGCTGTCTTGCCTTGGTGGCATCTTCTTCTCAGAACACATTGCCGTACATTGTTCAGATTCGTATACTCTAAAGACTCATTGATGACCTACTTTGAAATGGACAAGCTTATCTGTTTAATCAGAGAAAAAGACTGGAATAGGCGGGGAAAAGATTGGATACCATTAATAGAATTTGTCAAAGATGAAAGGAAACTAGATAAATTCATATGTTGAACAAAATAGGAAAAAATGAACAAGGAATATATTGTCTGTATGTATTTGGCAGAGTAAAATTTATTGTTGACAAGAATAATATAGATTATTAGCATACAAGAAAGTAAATGGCATAAAGAAATTTACACTATTATACAAATGTATTAATGATCAAGATTAACTAAAATATCACAAACTAGTGAACCTTAACATCAGGAGGTTAAAATTGTGTGGTGTGTTGTTGTTTTTGCGATGTATGTTTGTAAATTTATGTTGAGATGTGTGACATGTGTAATATGTAGTTTCTTTTAAGTCAATAAAATTTGTATTAAAAAAAAGACTCATGTATAATTCTAGAAATTTTAGTCCAAAAAACTGACCCCAAAAAACTGGGTCAACTTATCCACAGGTCAATATAAGTACTGTAACTCATATAAAAAAATTAACCATCTCCTTCTCTCGGCAGAGTGGTGAATGGTGAGAGAATAGTGGAAGCACCTAAAAGAAGCATCACCTCCTCTACTTTCTTCACTGTAGTGCTGCTTTTGACCTTTTTGAATGCCCCGGTGATGGTGAAGGCTTTTTGGAGCTTCTTTTCAAATGAGCACTGAGATGAATCAGGCTTTGAAGGATCTGAATAAGACATTTGTGTACTTTTCAGGCAAATCTGGAAAAATCTGGCAAAATTATCACATTAAAGTTAAAGGCTATGAGCACTGCTAATGTGGTCCCCATTTGCTTTGTTTTGCTTTTTGATCTTTTTTGATGTGTGCATTTTCTTAGCCCCACCTGTGCCTGGTCACCTCCCACATTTCACATGGCCATCATTTACTGGAATTCCCTTCTCATCCCTCTAGCCCAGCAGTTCCCAACCTGGACCACTTCAGGGGTCAAACGACCCTAACTTGGGGGTTGCCAGGTTAGGACTTGCCCCTCCTCCTCCACCTCCTCCTCCACGTGGCCAGGCCTCCTCTGGCCTGCCTCCTCCTCCACCATGCGGCTGCTGCCACCACTACCACCACCACCATGTGGGGCTGGGGCCGCTGCCGCCACCTCCTGCAGGCAGCACACGGGGTTGGGGCTGCCGCCTCCTCCTCCCCATGACTGCCGCCATTACTGCTGCCACCATGTGTGGCTGCTGCCTCCACTTCCTCCTCCTTGCAGCCGTCACTGTCATCATGCCAGGTTGCTGCCGCCGCCACCATCACTAGTATAATTGTAGCAGCGGCAGTGGCAACAGAAGTCTTGTACAATGGTGGTGATGGTGGCAGCAGGCCAGAAGAGGCCTGGCCGGCAGTGGAGAATGAGGAGGAGATGGGGTGAGGTGGTGGCGGCGGGACTTCCAGTGGCCTTTGCAGCCCCTTCTTCCGGCTGGCGGCCTCCCTGATTAGTTGGGAGGCCGGGAAGGGGCAGGACCTCTGACCACAAAAGCCCCTGAGGCTTGTAGACAGCCAAAGTCCCACCCCTTCCTGGCCTCCCAACCAATTGGGGAGGCTGCTGTGTGGGACTTCTGGCAGCAAGGGGGGGTCACGGCTCAACAAAGGTTAGGAACCGCTGCTTTAGTCTTTAAGGTGAGCAGAAGCAATTATGCCTGAAAGAATTTTCTAAGTTCTTTGGCATCATTTTCCTTTCTTTTTTCCTTTATATCCAGTTCCATGCCCTATGTTTTACTCTCCACTTATCCATAATCATATCACTATCCATAATTTTGGTCCCAAAACCTGACCACATATATAAGTATACACGAGAGCAACTTATAGTCAACTGTGTACAGTACTCTGTGCAATCTGTACTGTATTTTTTTACCAGGTGCAGACTGGACATATATGATGCTTGACCACATAAAGGCCTGAATCATATTAGGAGACCCAACTAGAGTAAACAGTGAGTAAACACTTCATAAATCCTATTGATTCTGGTGCCCCACCCTAGTTGAGACTTCCAATAGGATTCATGCCAAAGAATCCCTGTAGAAGAACTCATCTCCTCCAGAAAGGTAACACTAGAGCTATCATATATAGAATACACAGCACTGCAAAGGTTGAGTTTAGAAGATGATCATATCTCATCTCATGAAACTACTGTAATACAGCCTCATTCTCCACCTGTGATAACACTCAACTTAAATAATTATTTCAATAATCACCTAGCTCAGCTATCTCCAGATATTGCTGAACTGTAATTCCTACTACCTCTAGCTAGCATAGCTAAAAATAAGACTTAATGGGATGTGAAGTTCAGGAACAAATGGAAAACAAACATTTCCCATTCCTGATCTGCCATAGGGATAATTTTTACTTCTCTATCTTCAATGTATTGCTATAGATTAGGAATGCAAATAGGCAACAGTCACAGCCTGTAAAACGATTGGGCTCTCAATAGGCCCATCTCCTCATTGCCACCCCTTCACCAACAGCTTCACCAAGTGGATGTTATTATTTTGCCCTTAAAGAGCTGATGACACTCTCCAGAGGGTTATTACTGACCATTCCACATATTTTCAGAAGAGTTGGGGGGGCAGACTTTCACAATTTGGTGGTTTGTATGGGTCTTTCTCACCCCCAAATTAGGAAATGATTGGATTTCCTGCTCTGGTCTCTTTTTGTATATAATAATAATAATAATAATAATAATAATAATAATAATAATAATAATAGGATTTATTGATATGCCGCCCAATCACTGGGAATCCAGACGGTTTACAACAGAGGGGATAATAGACGGCTCTCTGCCCTCAGGCTTACAATCTAAAAAGACATGACACAAAAGGAGAAGGGAATGGTGGGGGGAGGGGATCAGGTCCAGCATTCTTCTCTCCCTCTGAGGCCTGGACCAAGGCAGATGGACAGGAGGGAGGGCTCTTCTTCTTAGTCGAGGCTGGGCCCAATGGCGTTAGGCCTGTCCTTTCACTCCCTCCCAGGCCAGAAGATGACAGTTGGAAGGAGGGAGGGGAGGGCTCTTCCTCTTCAGGCTTGATTGCATTTATATAGGCTGAAGGAAGATGGCTACATGTCTAGAAAAATAATTGGGAGTTCCTAAAATACCTGGAAATGTGCTGAAATTGCCAAGAGTACCCTGCAGAGACTTCAGAACATTATTTGTCATTTCAGGGGGGAAATGTGTACAGATTTCTTAACATTTCTTCAAAGTTTGCATACTTTTGCACACATGGATGTGACATGTGTACTATTTGTTGAATAACACTGGTGTAATACATTTACTTAACAATAGCAGCTTGAATGCAACACCACAGTGTGGGTGAGTGCTGCCATTCTTGCAAATACAATGAATTGCTTGTTTTACATATGCTCCAACTGTCCCAGTTTGGCAGGGATAATCCTGATTAATCTTCTATCTTCCCATTTGTTCATTGGCTTTTGAAATATCCTGGTTTCACTCTCATCCTCCTCATCCTCCTCCTCCACCACCACCACCACCACCCCGTCCTCACACTTCAAATGCTACAAATGAATTCAAAATTCAAAAGTAGCTTGTGCACAATTAACTGAACAGCAAAGAGAAACTGAAAGAAAATGCTGCAACCTCTCCTATATTGTGTGTTCTTTCCCATTAAAATACTTTTGTTATCTTGACCACACTTTGATATTGCTTGGCCACACATATCCTGGTTTTCATCTGGAAATGTTGGAGGGCATGGTCCTATTTATTCCCTTGTTGAATATCTCATCCAATTAGTCCTCAAGCACATGGGTCCCCAGATAAATACATGGATCACCTTGCCTTCTCCGAAATTCTGCTCTACAGAAAATTCTCTCCAATTAAAAAATTAGATACTAGATCAAAGAGTTACATACAGTTTTGCTCATCACAATGCTGGTTTTCAGTAGAGAAAGATGGTTTTCAAATGGAGGAGCCCTATGAACAACCTATGGTCTTAAGTGATATAGCCCAGGAATGGGCTTATTACTTCAGCGAAAATGATGACTATAACATAGCATGACTCACTTCATAACAATCTGCTCTTTTCTTAATTTCCATAGAAGAACATCCTTGCAAGATAACATTCTAGAGTGGTTGTATTCTGAGCACTGCGGAACCAACAGTAACAACCAGACTGAGTGCCAGAAAATACTTTCCCTAAGAACAACTTAAAGCTATCCAATGCATAGTTGTGGCAAATCATCTTTTACTCTTTCTGACATTTGAGATGGAGTAACCTAAAACTCTGTTTTCTGGATCATCTATTATTTACCACAGAACAAAGCTAGGAGCTAAATTATGTAAAAGTGTTTTTAAGGCAAACCTTAGGTATTATATTTTTAGCATCTTCTGTACTTCAAAAAGAAGATTCATGCAGTCAAATGCACTGTCAAGAGCTGGGCTAAGAAAGGTTATGCCATGTATAGGTAAAGCGTGTGCAGATGTTCCAACTTTAAGAGCTGTCTCTATGCTATCTGAGTCTGTCGCAAAGCTAAGGAAATCACCTGGCAACTCTATTAAAATCTAGCATGTTTAAAGTTGGAACTAGACATTATAATTTGCCTGGATGCAACATGGCAAACTGAAATTGATTTTATCATCTCATCAATTTGAAATAAGATATATGACTGCCTTGGTGACATCTCTGCAAAGTATTGTTATAATGCAAAAAATGAAAAAAATTAACCAACCAGGTGCATTATTCAGAGTATTGACACAATGTACCGAGCTGCACTCCAGAAACTAGTAAGGTGTGTGGTGCCAAATGAAATTGCATGTCATTCAATAAAAAAAGGAAAGTGCTAGTCTTTATATTGTGTCTGAAAAACAGGTTCTGTACCATGACTGAAGTAGTACTGACAGCTGGAAGAATTTCTGTTAATTCCTTTTTCTTTAAATGAATATTAAGGTAGAGATATAAGGTGGTGAAACAGATTTTGAGCCATAAGAATCACTAATTAATCATCCACTCACTCATTCTTTCTCTTGATTGTACATGCACACAGACATCCAAAGTTTAAATTAAAATATTTTAAGATTGTCTGCATTTGAAATGGCAACAAGGAATGCCAATATTATAATGAATATGTTGACAGCCAAGGAAATGCAGTGCCTGTTTACAGGAAGAAAAATATGAGGCTTTAACATTTCTGCCATGGCAGTGCAATGGTTTCAGATACTGAGTATTCATGGCAACTGAGGTGAAAACTTTATAAAACTTTTTTAAAAATTTAATTAGGCCATATTTCTTTATAGTTAATAATAGCAGTGGAAATTACCTCTGTGGGGTCATGGTGCTGGACATGTCATTTCCCTCTGCTTTTTAGTACCTTGCAACTCCTTCAGTTGCTGTGGCTGCCTGGCTTCTAGGCTTTATTTTAGGGAGCATTTATGGTTGATACAATGGTGTCATGACTGTAGATGTGACTTGCGATATGTACAGTAGTGCAAGTCTGGCTTGTGACATCATAAATACTGGGAAAGGTGCAATCCATTATTTCCTCATTTGGTGCATAAAATACTGTTTTTATGCACCCAAAAGTGAGCTCATTTTTTCAGATATAAGTCTAGAACTACACAGATTCTCCTTAGTCCAGGATTCTCCTCGTGAGGGTTTCCTGACACTCAAGAAACATGTTTTCAAGAATTTTCAAATGTTCCATCCCTTATTCAGTTTCACTCTGACTTAGATGCCAGAGTTGATACAGGTTTGATGGATGTAATCTTGTCTCCTGCTTGTTCAGTATTGATGCGTACTTTTCAATTTGCACAGCCTGAGGATGTGGACAGGATCCTTGAAAAGGTGAGAGCCACCAAATGTATACTAGACCCTTGCCCTTCTTGGGTAATTAAACAGGCCAAAGGAGGACTGGTGGATTGGGTAAGGGGAGTGATTAATAGCTCTTTACTTCAACATGCATGAAGGAGGCTGTGGTAAGACCCCTTTTGAAAAAACCTTCCCTGGATCCTACTGTACTAGTAAATTTCAGGCCAGTCTCCAATCTTCCATTTTTGGGTAAGGTGCTGGAGCGAGTGGTGGCATCTCAATTCCAGGGGTTAATGAATGAGATGGATTATCTAGATCCATGTCAGTCTGGTTTCAGACCTGGCATTGAGACAGAAACTGCTTAGTTTTCCTTATGGGTGACCTACACAGGGAACTGGACAGGGGCAGAGTGTCCCTATTGGTTCTACTGGACTCAATGGCTTTCGATACCATTGACCATGGTATCTTTCTGAGTTGCCTCCCTGGGATGGGACTTGGAGGCACTGTTCTACAGTGGCTCAATTCTTTCTTGGAGGGGTATTCTCACAAGGTGGTGCTGGGGGATTCCTGTTTGACTGCTTGGCCATTGGCCTGTATTGTCCCTCAGGGCTCAGTCTTGTCCCCTATGCTTTTTAACAACTACATGAAACCATTGTGAGATGTTGTCTGGAGTTTTGAAGTATAGTGTCACTTGTATGTTGATGATATCCAGCTCTATCACTCCTTTCCACCTAATTCCAAGGAAGCTATTTCTGTCTTAAACCAGTGTCTGGCCACTGTAATGGACTGGATGAGGGCAAACAAATTGAAACTTAATCCAAACAAGACAGAGGTGCTCCTGGTCAGTCAAAAGACAGATCCAGGAATAGGGATTCAGGTTAAAGTAGATGCAAATCTGCAACCGCTGGAACTACATCTTTAATGGCAACAATGGTGTCATTTCTGCCAAATTATCTGGCTGCTTGAGAAGTTTGGCTGAACATGCACAAACTGGTGAACTCACAGAGACCTCCAAGCATTGTCCTGGTGGCTTCTGGGCCCATAACCCTTGCTAGTGTTGGGGAAAAACTGTGTTCACATGCAGAAAACTGCCAGTCAAGAAAACAAACACCAGTCTGCAAGTAGTTCACGACTGTTGAAGTTTTTCCAAAGAGACTTTTAATATTAGTTGAAGCAAATATTTACAACCATGATACAGCAATATTTACACAAACCAGCATAATGCTCTGCCATCAATCGACATCCACACCACCACATTGTGAACTGGAACATTCATCCTTATATATACAAATGCAGCTAGGATTCTAATCCACCCTGCTAATGTTTCATGAGCTTCCTGTCAAGCAGCCATATTGATAATGCAGCTTTGACCTGATATGACTCATCTCCATGCTCAAGTTGCATCAGCTTCCTCTGAGTCAGCATTTCCTCTTTAACCTATTGCATGCACCTCAGACATTTTAGACAGCCTGGGGTAAAAATATACTGAGTGGAACTTCCTGACAGTAAGAACTGTTCAACAGTGGAACACACTCCTTTAAAGCGTGGTGGAGTCTCCTTCTTTGGAGGTGTTTAAACAGAGGCTAGATAGTATTCTCTAGTGAATTCTTTGATTGTGAGTTCCTACATGTCAGAATGGAGTGAGACTGGATGGCCCTTGTGGTCTCTTCCATCTCTATGGTTCTATGATTGCATGAATAACAGTGCTTGTTATATCAGGACAGACACACTTTCACATCCAGGACAAAAAAAATATATGAATATTCTTCACAACTGAATGAATTCCCTATGTACTTAGAAACAGGCAACTGGAAATGTTTAACAAATAACCTTCTGAGATCTCTAAATTGAAGCAAATATCTGTCCCCACTAGTATACAGAAGCCTTTTCACTTTCTAATTTATTAGAAGATGGGGATTCGTGTGTGCTTGTGTGCGCGCGTGTATATACACAGAGGCGGGTTACAGACCGCCATATTAGTACGTATTCAGTACGTACTAGGGTTAGGACGGGGCAGTGCTTCCGCACCCCCCTAACCCTAGTACGGACTGAGTCCGTACAAAATGGCGGCGGCCGTTCCACACGGCCGCTGCCATGATGGCGTGACGAACGCACCGCCTCCAAACGAGGCGGCGCGGACGTGACGCCATCGCTCCACGCGAGGGCGCTTAATGCACCTTTTGTGTGGAGCAGGAAGCAGCTCCATTTCGGAGCTCCTTCCTGGTTTGCGTCACTGGGCGCAGCCTTCAGATGGCTGTGCCCAGCAACGCAAGGGAGAAAGGGGCCAAGCGGCCCCTTTCTCCTCCTCCCCGCCACCGCGGAGTGTCCATGGAGCGTGAAGCCCCAAGGACACCCCTTTCCAGGCTACGGGGAAGCGGCCTTTTGCTGCTTCCCTGCAGCCTGCAAAGCGGCGGATCGGGGCCTCAGAGGCTGTGGGTCTGGCAGCTGAGGCCCCGATACACCAGGGAAATCAGCGCCTACAGGCCGCCCCAAAGGGACGGTCTGTAACGCTCCATACACAAATACACATATACATTCTTGATGAGATTCAGTCCCTGACATGGCATTACACATGAATAATTTTCATAATCTGTGTACCAAACATTTCCCCTAGGTTTCAGAATAAAGGGGGAAAGCTAAGTAATCTCACCAAAAGGATCCAGAAACATCATGGTGTAGTTTAGTCTTGAAATAGTCAAGGAAACTGTGCCTGTGCTTTTTCTTCAACAAAGCAAAGAGGACAAGTACAATCTAACATTTCTAAACCACAGATTGCCTTTTTACAATAAGAAATGACAGGTCAATAAATAAAACCTTGTCACTGACAAAATATAAACATATTCAAATGAACAGAAGGAAATGTCAACAGCTACTTGCTGACACAAGTGTCACAGCTCAGTGGGTATCCTTCCAAAAAGCAGTTGCCTCAGATATGAGTGGTTGCTGTCCAGATCAAATTGCTTTTTGCCACTCTGGCTTTTGCAAAGGGTGAAGTGCTATCAAAGCTTCAACCAAACAAATCAATCTGCAGACCACATCTCATTCCTGAATATTATTATTAACCAACAATAGAATCTACTTGTAAGAGTACAGTCAGTTCACATATGTTCTATAGATTGGCCAACTATTCAGCAGCCTGAGGTTGCCCTCCAAAGAGGAGTGAAGGGATTAAAAAGCATCCTGGCAAAGCCTTGTAGAATCTGCATACCTTTGTCATTTGCTAATTCAAATCTTTAGAAACTGCAGAATGAGATTTGGCAAATCCCAGGGGAAAAAATTGCAAGACGACAAGTAAAAATGGTCCAGTATGTTTGTTTTCCTTAACGCCCTACGGAGAAAGCTTGTTAGGATATGCAGAGTGCTTAAGCAGACAAAGTGAATGTGGCTACTCTTAAATGAAAGAATCTATTGTATCTTTAGGAAGGTGTAATTCTCCCTTATGAATTAGATTCTATTTATGTTTAACTTGATTAAAGCTATTTAACGTGGAAGAAGGAAAGTGGTGAAACTAAGTAGAAATTATTAAGCTGAGTCTTTGTACTCTTCCAGTACAAAAAGGACGTGTCATAATCTCCCCGGCCCATCACATGATATGAATATAACCAGTGCAGAAAGTCAAAAGTGAAGACAGGTCTTATATTTTGTTGTATTCTTTATAGGCTGAATGGAACATTATACATGAGAATATCAGTTCTGAGCCAATGTTGAGTGAGATCTTTGGCTCAGGTTAATAACCAGAATAGTCCAAAAGAACAGTTAACCAAAAATCTGAAAAATGACTTCAGACATTCAGGCCACTTCTTAGTAATCATTTTTAAGGGCAACCACATAGTGAAAAAGAGCCATGGCTTGAGTGCTGGACTAAATCTGAGAGGAGGACCAGAGGTCTGAATCCCTATCCAGCATGGAAACCCCACTGGATGACCTTGGGCTAGTCACATTCATTCCTCAGGGCTCAGAAAGAGGCAAAAAGCAAACCTTTCTGAACAAATCTTGACACACACTAATGGTTCACCTTTGCATTGTTCATTCAGTTAGAAATGTCTTGAAGGCCAAAAACAACCAGACAAATGAAATATAGATAAATGTTGGTGAATTATACTAGGTTCCGATTTTGTGGTATTTGTGCTTGGTGGAGTTAAAACACCTCCCCCTCCAAAGATTGCCAAATATCTCCAGAGAAATTTGAAATCAGAAAAGTGATATTCTGCAGAACTGTTAGTTCCACGTTGACTTAAAACAGTCAGTTTCAACCTGTGGGTTTGCAACCCCTTTGGAGTCAAACTTTCACAGGGGCCGCCTAAGATCATTGGGAAAACACATATTTCTGATGGTTTAGGATTGAGACACAATAATTTATGGTTGGGGTCACCACAACACGAGGAAAATATATTAAAGATTGGGCATTAGGAAGGTTGAGAACCACTGCTCTAGAGTGGACATGTGAACTAGCATGGATGTAGTGGTTTGACAGATTAGGAGACTAGGAAAATGTCCTCACTCAGCCACAGAAATACAGCCTCACAGCAAGCAAACTCCTTGAACAAAATCTGCCAAGAAAACCCATGGTAGGTTCACATTAGAATTGGTATAGTTTAGAAAATGATTGAAGGAACAAACAAGTGGCATTAGGGGTCTTTCTTTTTTAAAAAAAATCCATTGAAACCATCTGAACTGGTTTTACACCTATAGTATTAAACTTTAGAGACTGTGATTTTGCAATGATTGAATCTTAGAGTTCAGGTTTTCCGTAACATGTGAAAAAGAATTAAAGCACCAGATATTTTGAAGCAGTTTCACACAACTGAACTACACTAGATTTCCGACAGTATTTTTCTCATAACAAATCAACCTTATGAGACGAGGCATGGTTCTAGCACAAACTGAGAACCAAGCTTGGCTAAGTGTCTCTTTACCATTCCAGTTACTTCAGTGCTGTTCATCAAAGTATTTCTGGTTGCCCTCCTTGCTCAGCTCCCTGTCAAAGCCTCTACGTTTTATTCAATTAACCACATGAACCAGTTCACCAATAGTTGTAATAATATTTATGTGTTAATGTAGGCAAGTGATTCCAAACTCTGACTTAAAAAATCCTAGACCATTGGCCACGATGGCTAAGGCTTCTGGGATTTGAATTCAACAACACCTGGGAGGATCTGAGTTTTTGGGACTCATGGCCTTAAACAATATGTGAGCAGGTGAAAACAAGATCTGGTCACTGGCCAATCTAGGGAAAAAAAACTACCAAAAAAAAACCTATTCAGAACTCAAAGGACAATCTGATACTCTCCACTTGGAATGTCTTACAAAAGGCAAATCCAGTCACCCTTGTGGTTGGCTGTACATCTCTGGCATTTGCAGGTAGTTTTGCCACCATCGTGTCTGCATCCACTATGTTTTTATCCCTTTATTTTCAATGGCGATGGGGCAAAGCATATCCTAATGACTGAGGTAAGGGATAGTTATCTTAGGCCTGTTACAGGGACATGCCAAAATTTAAAGCTGCCTTCGCGTCACTTTGGAGGTATGGTATTTCTCATGATGCATGCGTCCTACTAGTCTAAAAGCCGCAACCAAGCTGCACTCCAGTCATTTAGAACAGTAGGTAGTGTGGCTTTGGTCGGCTTTGGGCTCTTAGACGCCTGCATCATTGACACCATACCTCAAATTGTCGAAGCAGCTTTATTTTGGCCTGTCTGTTACCCAGTCCTTCGTTTATAATATATGGACTTATTGTGTTTTTATACTATAGAACAGATACTTAGCAGAATAATTAAGAATGCTTTGGTACCAGAGATAATCTTATCCTGAAGAAGCACTTGATCTGTTTGTTGATTCTGATTAATCAGATAGGGCACACCATGGTTAAGTTGCCAGATGTGAAACAATACATTGTGTAGATGTGAGAGGCTCTCAGCAATGCTTGTTGTTGTATTTGCTTAAATCAACCTGCTTTTTTAAAGGTTCTCAGTTGCGGCTTTAGAGACAATGTGGTGTGATGAAGCTTTAAAAGGAAGAATTTGTCAGTGTAACATTTGCAGACAAAGAAGTTCTTCTACAAGGAGGAGCCTCTAATTAAAGGACGCATAAAATAAATAAGCAGCAGTCAGGGAAAACAGGAACCGTCATGGCACAACACGCCTGCTGTAATCATTGGAATTGCTTTGTATTGGACTGTCCTGCTCTTTATCTCCAACAGTATAAAGTGAGTCCTCCTGGCCCCAGTGGCCATCTGGAAAGAACACTGCAGATGAGCAATGGGAGCATCTGACAGGTTAACGGGGAAGTGTTGATTGTGCTGTGTGTGATTATGATCAAACAGATTGTCAATTCCAGGTTGGCTACAGGCTAGAGCTCCTACCATTTCTTTTTTCTGTGTTGTGATGGTGGGAGTGGTTGGTCAATAAAAGACTACTTTATCTGCCTGTTGACATTTTGACTGTTTTCCCTCCCCTCCCACCTCTTTTTAAAGTTTATATTGGATTGCTTATTTTCGCAACAGGAGATTCGGGGCTACATTACGATAGAGATTTTATGGCAGCCATGCAGAACTGACATTTTATGGCATTCTTTACTGCCTTTATTCTGTTCATCCTTTCTGTTTTCTCTTTTTTTGGATGGGAGAGGGGTGAATGAAAAACTTTTTATCTGCCTCTGCAACATTGAATCAAGCAACACAGAGACCTGCACACCTGTGACTACAACATCAACCTGTGACAAGTTATTATGTTTTTGTTCATGAACTCAAACACCTTCACCTGATGAAGAAGCCAGTAAGAGTCAAAAGCTAACTATGCGCGGTTACAGACCGCCCTAATAGTACGTCTCATCAATACGTACTAGGGTTAGGAAGGGCGGTGCTTCCGCCACCACCCTAACCTAGTCGTAGTGAATACGTACACGATGCGGCGACCTGTTCATTAGGGCGCCGCCATGCTGTTACGTATCGGACGCTGAGCGTCCGTACGCGTCGCGGGCGTGTGGCCGTAGTGAGTTGGCGCCCTGGCGCCTCACTGACGTCGCAAACGCGACTCTTAAAAAGAAGCTCCATTTGGTGAGCTTCTTTTTGCGGTCCGCACGGGAGTCGGGCGTGTGTGAAGGCTCCGGCTCCCCTGCGGGACCCTCCTGCGTGCGGCTGCAGACCGCCGCAAAGCGGCGGTCGGTACCCCGCGCCATTACCTTTTAGTATGTCTTTGTTGCCAATGAGTATGCTTGAGACCACTGCGATCTTGCTGTAGAATGGTATAGCTAGTAACCCGGGCTGACTTGGTTGAAGTGCTCGGACATTTTGCTTAGGGATGAAATTGATCCAATCTCTCATCTGCCCTGCATTCCTGATTTTTCCGGGGGGGGGGTCCCCTATGACTTTTTTACATCCCATGTAAGGGGGGGTCGCTACCAACAACTGAAAATGACTGATTCCACTCTGTGGAAATGTTCCTAACAAAACGGTGGCAATGTTTACTTTAAAATTATTTTAAATTTAAGCTGGACATTCAGAATTAATTTAATTCTACTGTGAAGCCTATTATATTTAAGTTATTCATAATTAAGTAATGAGAGTCCTGAACTCGTCAATCCAGCTTTACATTTTCCCAGCTGATTCTTTAGCTGAAGCTGCCTTTTGCTTGGACTTTTTACAAGCTACTTTGTGCTTTTGTTCAGTTGTGGCCAGGCAGAGAAATTAAATGGTTCCAGATCAGACGCAATAAGCACTTACTTAAGAGTTGTTCCCTTGGAATGTTTGTTATTTTTCTGTGGTAAGAGCTTGTTGAGGTCAGCAGTATCAGTAACTGATTTTCTCACTGCATTCTCATAAATGAATTGAAGATCCATATTACTGTATCAGATTTTGTCTTACTGATAAAACTATAAAGGATTCACAGGAGTTATAGAAATGTATGATACAGTATTTGTTATGGGCCACCTTTTCCTCATATGATCCATGTAAAGTAAAAAACAGAAAAAGGGGGCGGGGAGAAAATGAGAGGGAGAAAAGAAACTACTATGTACGAACATACTTTCATAACCATTTACTTCTCAGAATATTTTTGGTTGCTGAATCCAGTTGCTGTAGGCCCAACCCGAGTGTACACCTATAGAAAAAAAATGTCTGACTGTGTCATAGAATCATAGAATCATAGGAGTTGGGAAGAGTACCTCGCAGGGCCATCTAGTTCCAGCCCCCTGGCCATGCGGAAGGAAATCTCAGTCAAAGCATCCCCGACAGATGTCCATCCAGCCTCTGCTTAAGACCTCCAAGGAAGGGGAGGCTTCCACCACACTCTGAGGGCGTGTTGTTCCACTGTCGTAACAGCCCTTCCTGTCAGGCACTTCTTCCTAATGTTGAGGTTGGTAATTCTCTTTTCGCTATAGTTTTGGCATCCATTGTTTCTGGATGCTTAGGTCTCTGGGAGCAGCTCCCTCTGTCACTATGCCATCACTTCAAATATTTTAAACAGGTGCTATCATATCACCTCTTCACCTTCTCGTTCTCCAGGCTAACATCCCCAGCTCCTACGTTGGTTCCTCATAGGGCATGGTTGTCCCGTCCTTTCACCATTTTAGGTCTGTGCCCTCCTGTTGGACACGCTCCAGTTTTTTTCAACATCCTTTTTAAATTGTGGTGCCCAGAACTGGCCACAGTTATTCCAAGCGGGGCTGACAGAGCAGAATAGAGTGGCTGGCACTATTACTTCCCGTTGATCTCGACACTGATGTACTTCTATTGATGCAGCCTAAAATCACATTGGCCTTTTTAGCTGCTTGCATGCGCCTGTGTGACTCATGTGCAACTTGTGGTCTACTTGGACTCCCAGATCCCTTGTCACATGTAGTTCTCATTCGCCAAGTGTCCCCGATCCTATGATCTGTTTTTTCATTTCGATGTTTTCCACCCTAAGTGCTAGTACCTTACATTTCTCCCTGTTGGTTATTTTTGTAGCTGTGGCCCAACTTTCTAGTTTATTTCAGGTCATTTTGAATTTTGATCTGTCCCTCTGGGGTATTAGCGGCTCCTAATTTGTGTGTATATCTGCAAAATTATAGTATGCCCCTAATTTGTCCTCCAAGTCATTGATAAAGATGTTGAATCGCATGGGCCAAGGACAGAGCCCTGTGGGACCAACTGGTGACATTCTCTCCAGGATGAAAAGGAGCCATTGTTGAGCACACCTTTGGGTTCGGACGGTCAACCAATTACAAATCCATGTAACAGTTGCCTTGTCTAGCCCACATTTTACAAGCTTGTTTGCAGATGTCATGGAAACCTTGGTGCAAAGGCCTTACTGAAAATCAAGATATACTACGATGCCACGCATTGCCCTTCATCTGACCAGCTGTGTATTTTTAACTAAAAAGAGCTCAGGTTTGGTCTTGGCATGACTTGTTTTCTCTGAAACCCATGTTTGCCCTTTTTGTGATTATGGCCATTGTCCTTTCTAGATTGTTCACGACTCTCTGTTTATATGATCTGGCTCCAGAATCTTGGTCCTAGGTACTGGATGTCAGACTAACTGGACTGGATAATTGTTGTGGATCCTCTTTTTTTTCCCCTTTTTGACGATGGGGCGCGTTTTGCGCCTCCGCAGTTTTCTGGCACTTCTCCTGTTCTTCCAGGAGTTCTCCCGATTATTGTCAATTGTTTCCGATATTAGATGAATGCTAATGTAAGTTCATGATTTAAGAGACTGCTTTGAATTTGATTATGGTCTTAAATACATAATCATTCAATTATCCAGAGTCAGTAAACCTCAGTTTGCTGGTGAGAAGTCAGTTCTGGCTAATGGAAGCCAGATCCCACACAGAACTGCAACACAGAGATTTTGGCAGGGACCCAAAGCATTTCCCAGACTTTTTACCCAAAGCAAGAATCAGCAACAGTGATGGCAACAGCAAAGCCACTGAGGCACACAGTCCCTGTTTGATTCTCTGCTGTCTGTGGGTGGAACAGGTTCCCCCTAAGGTGGCCATTATCTGTTAGCCTCTATAGCTCACCCCAGTCCCATAACAGTACAGAATGAATTGAGGGACCAACTGTAACAGGTCAGGTTTGTTCAGCTGCCAACTTTGCAGCCTGAGAATAAACCTATGAAGTACGTGACAACAGCTTAAATCTGGGGAAAACACTTACTAAAATGTAAATGAGATGAGAGGAGAGAACATCAGCACTGTTTAAAATTAATTATACAACATATAAAAACAAACAAGACATACTAACATATTAAAAATTGCTTTACAAATAATTTTGGTAGCATATTTGATTTACTTCCCAATGTTAAACAAATTTGTATTGACATTATAATACATATTTACTTAATGACTTCAACTTTTCTTTCTAAGCTTGTGATCCTTTGAAGATTATTACAAAAAAAAAAATTCTATTGTTGACTAGCACTTCTAACAATACTGTGAGATCTGAGTAAATGTGACCTGTAATGACATTCTAGCAGATGTAATTTCTGCTTAATTGTAATTCAAATGAGAGGAAGTTCACTAAGTTTTACCAAGAATAACCCTCCTAGCTGATGTCATATCTAAAGATCTCTGTTTTGATTGGATATCACAAGTAATGAATAGTAGCACCTTTTAAAAAAATTATTTTAATTGGAAAACTGATAGCCTTGACGAGGCTAGAGAGAAACTAAAAGGAATCAAAATTCAGTGCTTCTGAAAATATAACATCCTAATGGTTATATGATATAATGTAATGAATGCATGATGCCTTACATGCAATGTAATATAATATGAAAGCAAGTGCCCAGATACGAACATGTCTTAGGGGCTGTGCAGACTGGCCATTTGGGCTGCCTTGGGGACAGAGTCAGGGCATAGCATCTCTATGACGCATGCCCCAGCTATGCCCCCAGGGCGGTGTGATGCTGCACATCACACCACAGGGTGGACAGTGTTATGGTGCTTCTCCAGTGTTGCATTGTGCGGACACAGCACCAAAGGAGTGCCGTAAAGCTGTGCCACCATGGCTATCATGCCCTTTCCGGGGCAGAAAAAGGAGCTACTTTTTGTGGCATCTTTTCATGTTCTGGAAAGGCCAGATCATGGCCATGGCATGTGGTTGCCACAGCCCTGATCTGGCTAAAAAGGGGTGCAGCTGGAGGCTGCACAGCCCCGTAATTTCTCCCTAAGGGGATTGTATATTTGTGTACAGGAGGCCCTTGGTAACTGCTGGGGTTTGATTCCAAAATCTCAAGTCCCATTAAATACAATGACATCATAAAAATGATGTCCCTTATATAAAATGGCAAGATCGTTATTTGCTTTTTGGAATTTATATATTTTAAAAATATTGTAAAGCTGTGGATGCTTGAATCCCTGGATTAAAAATCCAGGGATATGGCGAGCTAACTCTATATCTATGAATGCATATAACAAATAACCTAAAAGTTTACCAAAGAGCCCGCTCAGTTTCCATGCTTAAGATTCTGAGATTCCAATGCTTAAGAATGTTTTAGTGGAGTGCTGGTGTTAACTCAGCCTGTCTGATTTCATCACCCTCACAAACGGGGCATTCAAGTGGCCATAAGGTGACAATGGAATTGCAGATTCAAACAGCAAATCATCCTCTATTCCTCAGTCTAAAGAAAGGAGTGGGGAACTACAGTTGTTTTACAACTTCCCACATACCTGGATCTTTCTCATGCCATACTACCCCAAGAAACTAGTTTCTTCCAAGACTCAAGGAGTTTAAATCTTGCATATTAGGAGTATGTGCTGCTTTTATGCCAAAGCTTCAAGTGTGCTTTTCCTGTATCTACATTTTTAGATAACAATTTACACAAACTAGACCTCCCTCTCTTCATGATGAAATTATGCCTATACTGTATTATAAATTATGCCTATATTACTATCATCAAAACCTGGTAAGGAACATGCATGCTGCACTAATTATTGCCTTATAGCCTTACTTAATGTTGATATCAAAATATTGACAATTATTTTAGCTAATTGAATACAAAAAGTCATTTCATCTTTGGTAAGTCCTGACCAAGTTGCATTTAACAAAAACAGGCAGGGAGCCAATAATATCTGATTGGCGTCGATTTGATTGCTTTCAACCTGGATAGAAATGATCAGCCAGCCATTATTTCTTTAGATGATGAGATGACCTTTGATAAAACTTACTTGCTGCTTATTTTCACAATATTGGCTAATTTGGGGTTTCTTAATATATTTTTGAAATTCATTTTAAAAAATTATATTCAGTACCAAGGGAACGGGTTATGATCAATTGATTTTCTCATCCTTATGTTACACTGAAACAGGGTTTGATGCACACTCAAACTCCATAAACTCCCCAGAAAAAAGGCTCTGTGGTTTTTACTGTAGTATCCAGGAAAATCTGCAGAAATGTACATTATTCCATATGTGGCTATCTGTCTCCTTTACATGCATTCAGATGTGTGATGGTTTTCTCTGCTTCCTACCCTGTACCCAGAGTACTGAAGAAAAAGGTTTTATTTTAAAGAAAAAACATTAAAGAAAAGAAACATGGAAGACAGCTGGTCCTCCAGGCACAAAACCTAAAGTATCAGTTTCAAAACACAATCATGTCAGCCAAGCCATAACATACTGCAAACCTGACTTTCCGGACTAGTAGTGAGGCAGACCCACAGGCTGAGGCCTTGCTCTTCCTCAGGCCTTCTTACTCTCAAGTGCCTTAACTATCTTTTTCCAACCACCATCCAGAAGGTTATTTTCTAACTGCCCTCTGATCGGCTGGTTGCCCTTACACTACCAGTGATATCATCACTTCTCATATTACAGAACCCCCTCCCCTAGGGAGGAAGGTCCTGAAAAATGGAGGGACTCCCATTTATCACATGCCCCCCCAAATGTCAGTCAGTCTGGGAACAACTGGAAGTTGGCCCAAACTGGCTGAGATTTCATCACATAGCCAGGAAAGGGAAAAACATAAACAAACATTCATTTATCACGTGCCCTCCAAACTCTGTTGATCATAAAAACATTATGTAATTGAACCCACACTGGTTGTGATGTTGTCCTGTGGCCTAATAAATAACAGGCTAAACAAACACCTAACACACTAACATTTCTTAGCTATACTGTTACATAGCAGATATGCCAAACAGATCAGCAGATTATCCTGGATCATCAATCCGGCACTGCTAATGTATTGGAAGACAACCTTGAGGTGATCCAGTATTCCCAGTGATTTTTCAGTAGCTCGCTGAAGTGGTCCCTCAGAGCTGAGAAGCCTTCCAACCACACCCTGTGCTTTAGGTGACCTCTGCATATTATGAATTAGGACCACTTGCACAGTTCAGGAGACTGGACCTCTTTATCGTTGTGTCTGTCCATGCAGCTTCAAGACCATGGTCTCTTTGCTGTCCACTTTGACTCTGAGTATCTTCCTTTCCCATTTGCCATGTAGCGCACAGACTCTGGTCTCTTCCCTGTCCCTCCTTTTTTCTGGGCACATCAGCAAGCCTCAAGCCCATCTCTGCTCCCTTGGAATCAGAGCAGACACTACCCAAGCTAAGGCCATTAAAAGGAATGAAGAAAGAGGAAGAGTACTGAAAAAAAGGGTTTATTATGAAGTCAAGAACATTAAAGAGTAAGACGTGGAGGGCAAATGGTCCTCCAGGCACAAACAGAGAAGTGACAATGATTAACCATCAGTGCAAATATGCAAAAATCTGCAGCAATGTGCATAATACACTTAGCAGTGTAGACCAGCCCTTTAACAAATGGCCAATGGGAATGGATTTTTGCACTCTTGATTGGCAAAAGGCTGATACTTTGTTATAGGAGAGATAATTGTTTACCACCTTTGATCCAATGGATAGCATTTACAACATTTGAAAGAATGAGTTTAAATGAAATTTATGACTAATGAGGTTATTTTCCTCCCCCCCTCCCCCCTCTTTTCATGTTTTTGTTATACTGGAACATTATTGTATGTAACTGAAATCCCTTTTGAATATAAATAAGATTTTTATTTTACAAAAACAAACCACAAAACACACCAAGCCATTTTCTCCCAGCCTTTTCAGAATTCCTCCTAAAGCCAGTGTGTCTTTTCTAATCAGAATGCCTGATAACAGTCCAAGCCCTTTGCTTGGCTCCACTCTGCTTAATCTCCTCTCAGTTTCTGTACTATCTACAAATCCTTTTCCTTGACGGTAACACACTCCACAGGCCTCCTGTGTGTAATACATATTCTGGCTTGGATGCACAAGGTCTGTGCCACTCACCAAGTCTCTTGGAACAGAGGCTGCTTTGAGTAACCAGCTTAATGAAATTGCTGTCCTTGCTGACTGCTGCCTGTGCCAAAAATTGTGCCTGATCCTATTTGAATCAGTGGCACTTATTGCTTGCATATTGTCATTTAGGAATTTACTTGGCATTTAGTGGGATGCTTTTAGTCCTGCCTCTCAAGTGGACTGGGCACCTAGCTCTAGCTCTCTGCAAAAGACGGGTGGATGTACTCCACAATTTCTGCTGAATAAAAGCTTCTTTGTTCGGGGAATATGGCTCTCTTTTCATCAGGTATGATCCATGCATTCCAAGATTCTGGTGATTATCTGGGAATTCTTAGAACAGTTTTCTCCCTCCCTATAAAGTTTTTTCAGATGAGAAGAGATGGGATGGGCTATATACCTGCTATTATTTAATACATGAAGGTGGAAGACAGTGGCTGAGTTCCTTCATTGTGCTTACATTTGATAAATCTACATTACACGGTGGTTGTGCTACAGCACCCTTCTGCTGAATACTGGCAGTGTGCAACCAACTGTGTATCTGCCAGTCAGCCTCCTTATCATCCCAGTATGCAATGGAGAAAATACAGTGGTTGTTTCTGCAATGCTAATGAAAAAATAGTACACTGACAAACAGTCACAGACCACTCAAGAAAGTACAACTGTGTGGCTTTTGGTTAGTCCTGACCAAAGTAGACCCATTGAATCATTTGATAAATGGTTAATCAACACATAGGTAAATCCAATTAATTCATTAGTTATGCATTCATAATTGCTTTAGTGAATCCTGGCTCCATTTCAAGCATGCATAAAAACAAGGGAGGGAGAGTGGGAGGAAACCAAATGCTGGTGACACATATAGGGAATGGTTTTAAGCTTCCTGGTCAGTAAGTTTCCCAGATGTCAGGGTTTCTACCTAAGTCTCAGGTCCTGAATTCTATTCAGATTGGATGGGAGGAATCTCAAGGTGAGAGTGCTGTTTTCAAAAAAGTGTTATGTGTGGCTCCATAGATACAACAGGCTGTCCTTAATAGACAGACCACATTTTCATGTGGAAGAGGACTCTTTGTATGTGAACTGCACATGCTCACTGAATGCCTGGATAGGGCTTGTCTTTTTCCCCCCATCTTGAGACACAATGGTTGCCTGTGAAATTAGCAGCAGCAGCAGCCGTCGTAATGGAAATGGATGTCCACCAATGCAAGGGAAAATGGGTGAGGTAATAAGTAAAATACACAGCCTCTTAGGAGTGAGACAGCAGTAATTATACACAGGCATTCAATCTGGTTTTGTAGATCTTATCTTCTTATGAACAACAGTCTCTGACTAGGGAAGCTAAGAGGATGAATCCTAGAATCATAGAGTTGGAAGAGACCACAAGGGCCATCCAGTCCAAAAGAGCTTCTTTGAAATGAAAGAGCTTCTTTGGCTGATTTATTCTTTCCACCACACCTTGCCTTTCCTAAAACATTATTGGGTTTTCTTGTGCACATTTTCATGCACCTACCCCTCTAGGGTTTCTATCTATCTAGTTGGTATATTCCTCTGGGAGCAAAATTGGGCTAAACCATCCATTACATTATGACAGATTATGTGTATCATGTACAAAGAAAGGGCAATCATAGTGCATAACCTTTGGACAACTGATGTTGTCCTTCACTGCACATAATATATGCATCTGTTAGCACAGCCATCTCCATACAACCACATTAGTATGTACCTATTCCACTAGTTTAGTATTAGTCTTCATCATAATCACCATCATTTCATTTCCATTAATTAAGTGCTTGATATATCTTGATTTTATTTTATTTATGCATTATGGATGTTTATCACTTATTTATCAGACTGTGCTGCAGTGAGAGCAATATCCGACACTTCATTTCTCTTTCCACCCCCATTATACTCAAAGAGGATTTCAGTTTTTGTGCAGCCTGTGTCCTAAAGTCTGTCAAAATGTTTGTAAAAGCCATACTTAAATTCTTTGAACTAACCACATTCCATTTTTTATTCTTTGATTATTCATGCATTAATATTCTTTACAGGCAAGTCTACCCCACTCATTTAAAAACTTCCTTCTATATATTCTTGATATATTCTTGATAAATTTCCTATAGTTTGTGGTTTAAGGCAAAAGCTTACAATTTACACTGTGTCAGTCTTGGGACAATTGAATTTAAAACATTCTAATACTCTTTTAAACCCCCTACATGCAGTCTAAAAACAATCCTAAAATCCACTTTTGAAAGAGTTAGAAATTCTTATCCATCCCATTACTTGTACAACTAGTGTAAATTTTAATCTCTGTAATACCTTAATGTAAACCACAACATAGACAGATTTACATGGATATATTTAATATGCCTACTGTTGATTTCCAGTGGTGCTAATATACATCTGTTCTATCTCTTTCTAATAGAAAACAAAGTTCTAGAAATGATTCAAAGCAGTGGTTCAAGATTTGGGTACAGATCACTGCTGTTCTCAGATGGGCAAGATTGTGGAAGTGTATGTTCACCTGTGTGTGATCATACTGTTCTAATGACTTGGATGCTTTTGCATTGTGGTGTGGCAACAGAAGTATGAATTGGCAATTATTCATACAACCTCCACTATATACATAGTTTCATATTCTACATCATCCAAAAAAATGATTAATGGCTTGGAAGCATAAAAAATGGTATGACAATTGCGGTTTGAGGTTGTTGTTGTTGTTGTTGTTGTGTGCTTTCAAGTCATTTCCAAGTTATGACAATCCTAAGATGAACTAATCAAGGGTTTTCTTGCAAGTTTCTTCAGAGGAGGTTTGCCATTGCATCGTCTGAGGCTGAGAGAGTGTGACTTGCTCAAGATCACCCAACTGGATTACATGACTGAGCTGGGAATCAGACACTGATCTCCAGAGTCATAGTCCAGTGCTCAAACCACTACACTGTTAGCCCAGGATCCAGCCCTCAGTTGACCCTCTTTGATTTTCAATTCAAATTCAAATTAAAGGGAAGCCATAAAGAGCACCCCCAGCACAGGAAACTTGCCATGTCATATTAGGATATCTGGATGACTCAGCATGAGGGGAATTCAAGGCACTTAGCTGAGATGGGATTGCTCAGAATCAGAATCAGCATAATCCCTTCCCCAAGGAATGTGATGGTGGGTGCTGGATCTGGTAATTGCCTGCATAAAACAGACAAAGGAGTTTCCTTCTGGGAATGAAACTCTTTGTTTGAGGATATTCACATTGATTTTCTGGTCATTCTCACATATTTCATTTCATTCTTCTCTCCAGGAAAAGTAATTTACCTCCTAGAAAAAAACTATTTAACTCCTAAAACACTGCCCCAGGACACATTTCTTGCTTTAAATATATATGACAGAACAACAGCAATTTGGTCTAGTCTAAAACTGGAAGAACCTCTGTTCAATTTTGGCTTGACCTCTCAGTAGCTGGCCACTGCACAAACCTCAGATGACTACTGAACCATCCTCATTTTGGTAACCCCATGATTGGATCTGTGCTTCAGGACTGGGACAGTAGTATCTTTTTACAACCCTGCAATTTGCTATTTTCTGCTGCCTTTGCATCATTAGTTCTTGTGTGAGTGGAGAAAATGTGTTTTGTGTGTGCATGTTAATTTCCCTTTTATAAATAAACCAAACTAATCAGGAATCTGCTTCTAGAGTTATTTAGGTTCGGAACCTGTATACAAAGGCTTAGGTTCCCAGTTTTATCTTAACAAAGTCATCTCACTGCTTCCCATTGACCTAAGTCAATTTCCCCATTAAAGACAATTTGTGGCTGCCTTCTTGGGACCCCTTGTAGTTTAGGTAACATCACCATGCTGGCTCCACATATGCAATAGGTTTGGATAAATACACTTTTAAAGGGTGATATTTTATAGTATGCTGACAGGTAAGCTGCCACATGGCCCAGGTTAAACAATATCTGTTTGCTTCACAATGAAATTAAAAATTCACTGACACAAATGGGGTTAAACTAGGGGACCTTTCCCACCACATATTTATGGGCCCAAACAGACAGCCCAAAATAAAACTGCTTTGGACTGGAGCATGGCTTTGGCATGGCTTCTGGGCTCTTAGGACACATGCATCATTTAAACAGCATACCTCCAAAGTGACCCGAAGCAGCTTTATTTTGGCCTGTATGTATGGGGCCTATATCACTATAAGTCAGTTTTAACTGCCCTAGCTGCATCCTATGGAATCCTGGGGTTTGATATTTAGGGAGAAGTATTCAGAATTCTTAGCCAGAGATTTCTAGAGCCTCACCAAACTACAAACCCTAGGATGTTGCTTTAACAGTTATGATATGAATGCTTGATAATTTTTTTTCCTGGGATATCTAATTTCCCCAGATCTTTATTTTATAATGATTTTTTTAAAGAAGCGTACCATCACTAACTGATTGTTCTTGCAGCATGCTTATAAGCAGAGCCATGACCATGCTGGAATATCACACACCAACCTAGGAAAAGTACATAATGTGCTACTTGGTTTTCAGGATTCTCAGAGTCTCCGATTTTACTTTCGCTATGAAAAATATATATACAGTATTTTAAAGTACATATTCTTTATGGCATTTTAAAACAGTCTTGAACATTTTGGGAAATAGCTGCTTGTATTCTCTTCCTCCCAACCCACATGGTGGAGGACTATAGCCAAAATCCTGTTGGTGACTTAAGCTGTTGTAACATCAATTGTTATTGATTTAAGCTTGTGTAACACCCACAGCTGGAGTAGCATTCAGTCCAAATACTTTTTAGGTTCACAGCTTGGACATGCTCTTGGACCCAGGACTGCTCCTGGAAAGCCAGGTTGCAGTAGAGGCCAGGAACACTTTTGTTCAGCTTCAGCTGGTACACCAGCTGTGTCCTTTCTTGGGGAAGGCAGATATGGCCACAGTGGTTCATGCCTTAGTTACCTCTCAATTTGATTACTGTTGTGCACTCATTGTGGGGTTGCCCTTGAAAAGTGTTTGAAAGCTGCACCATGTGCAAAATGCAGCAGCCAGACTGGTATTAGGTGTAAATTGAATTAAGCTTCTGAGCTTAATTCAAGGTGAGGGTGTTCACTTACAAAGCCCTAGATGACTTGAGACCAAAATAGCTGAAAGACCACCTCTTCCCTTATGAACCTGCCTAAAATTCGAGGTCTTCTGAGGAGGCCCTGTTTTGTGTCCCAACACCCTGTTAAGTTAGGTTGGTGGGTACACGTAACATGGCTTTCTATGTAGCATCTTACTGTGGAACTCTTTACCCAAGGAAGTGAGGCTGGCCCCATGTCTTTTAAGCTTCCATCTGGCAGCCAAAAGCATTTGATGTTTGAATCTGATGTTTTAAGGGTTTCAAACCTGAATTCTAGATTATTTTTAGACTGCATTTAGGGGGGTTTTAAGGAGTATTTTAATGTTTTTAAAAACATGTTTTTATCTTTGTATTGTTTTAGTTGGTTTTTTATTTGTTCATCACTTCAGGAGCCCTTGTGGGCTGGGAGGCAATGCAGAAATACTTCAGGCAAACAAACAAACTCTCTCTCTCTCTCTATATATATATATATATTCTCTCTCTCTCTCTCTCTCTCTATATATATATATATATATATATAGAGAGAGAGAGAGAGAGAGAGAATATGCTCTTCAATCTGGATAGTTTTGCTGACTAACTTGTTGGTAGAGGTATAATTGTCCCAAATGTATGCTCCCAATGTCCAATACTGTATTTCTGTTTTTAGTGCTTCAAAAACCTACATGAGCCTATTTTTCCACATTTGTCACTGAGGAAAAGACTGAACATATATACTATGATATAATCTTATACTATCTTCAGGTATTGTCTTCAGCCCTGGCACAGTATTCCTTCCTGCTTCCACCAACAGATACATCCACTGGGGAGACCTACCAGTTTAGGAGGAACACTCATGTAGGAGGAGACCCACTGGAAGATATTTTGCTGGGGGAACCTGTCAAAGGACTCAATTTGCGCAAATCTTCTGTTAAGCTGAGTTCACACATGGATGATATTTTTCACATAGTAAATGGATGCCATTATTACAGATGAAGTACTGCAGGTTTCACAGCTTTTGTAGGGTGGCTGCAAGAAATTTTCAATCAAGGAAGAAGGTGAGAGAGCACAAAACAGATAAACAGCACATATTCAAACTGTAAACTTTGCTACTACAGGATCATTGATAGTCACTGACTTGGATAGCTTTAAAGGGGATTAGATAAATTGATGGAGGGTAAGTTGACCAATAGCTACTAAATAGGATGGCTATTTGATACCCCCATTTGTTAGGGGACATGAGGCAGAGGTTGATATTGTGTTCATGGCCTCCTGGTAGGCTTATTATAGAAATCTGTTTCACCATTGTGTGAACACAATGTTGGTCAATATAGCCCTTTGCTATATTCAGCATGGCTCTTAATTTGTTCTTAGTGAATTCACATGTTCAGCTGAGTCATCAGGCAAAAGGCATACTGAACACACATTGGGCCTAAAATAAAAAGACATGTGCATTCTAATTCTCATGCTATTTGAGATACATAATGTAGCAGGAATTATCTCAAAATTGACTCTACATTGTAGAATAAAGAATAGCTTTGTTTTTATGTACTGCAAAGAGTTAAAGGCAGCCGTGAGGGTAATCCTAACTACATTTCTGGCACACATAAAAAACAAAAACAAAATGAACACACACACATGTAATAAACTCTCAGAATTGCTGTCTCATACGTTCAAAAAGTGTTATACATTATTAGCTCTTTTTTGGTGCATGAATTCAATATTTTTGCAAAATGAAGAAAGGAAACATTGCAGAGCATATACATACTATGTGACGTCTTTAGTATTCCAGAGTGAGTTAGTAACAAACAACTAGTATGCCATATGCCCTTTAAATCTGAAAGGCCACCTGCCAACTCATTCCCATTTCCCCTTGTTGAGTTATCAGATGCATATAAATGAGAGTATTCCTGGGATAAGCCAGAAATAGTCATACTAGCCCCCAATACACATACACACACACACACTTCTATTGTAAGAATCTCAGTAAAGCTTCTTTTATTTTGATACTGTTAAGAAATCAGAAAGGTCAATTCTCACAACTGCAGTTTTCCACAGAGAAAGTCTATGTCTGTCTGTGTTCATATGACAATATATGTATGGTGGTTCTGATACCAGTGAGACAGTGAATCTACACTGGGTTTTAGGTTAAACTTTAAAAGAGCTCTCCTTTATTACCCAAGTAAGCTTAACAACTTGGCCAGCTCCTTTAAAGTTTGATTCATACCCAAGGTAGATTCATTTTCTCATCAAAACCACACATCTTTTGTAGCTTGGGGCAAGAGCACATAGGGTGAATACCTAGCTCAGGGGTAGGCAACCTGCGGTCCGCGGGCCAGATGCGGCCCGGCGAGGCCTTGGGACCGGCCCCAGCCCGGTCCTGCAGCTGATTGCTGCCGGGGCCTTTGGCATCTCGCGCAAGGGGCATGGTGGGGCAATTGTCTATAGAAGCCTCAGAAACATGCATTTATCTTAACATTTTTTAAAAAAATCAGCCATTTTTTTCGCGTGTCCTCCATGTTTTATTTAAAAAGTGCCCTCCATTTGAAAATTTTGTCCTACATTTGTCCCAGCTTATTTATTTATTTAATTTTTTTAAAATTATTTAATTATTTATTTTTTGGCTTCGGCCCCCCAGTTGTCTGAGGGACAGCAACCCGGCCCCCGGCTCAAAAGGGTTGCCTACCCCTGACCTAGCTAGTTATTTAGCAAATGGCTAATTAATCTACTACTACACAACTCCCCAAGGTAATAGAGTGAGACTAGTTCATGAAAAAAAGAGTGTATATGTGTGTGTACTCATTTCAACAATTGAATCACAAACCATCTTGAACGTAACCAAAGCTTCACATAAACCCTATGCAAGTACTATGTGCCAGAAGTGGAACAGATGTGCAGAATATAGAACATAGTATTAGAAGTACAAGAGTCACTTTAAAATGTCTTGAAAATAGTTTGGCCTCAGCCATCTGTTGAGATTCTGTGTGGAAGGAGAAGAAAATGGGAATAAGGGGAAACTCTAGTACAGTTTTACCAAGACCCACTAAACCAGCAGCAGAGCTTACCTCTCCACCAGGTAGTTCTGCTACCATCTGGGAGAGGAGGCTCTTACTTCTTCCCCACTTTCTTTCAAGGTATGCAACAGCAGTTGGGGAGAGCCTCTCTTCAGCCATTGATTGGCTACTGGTTTCACCTGGGCCCATTTTGACTGCCCTTGAACACCTGGAGAAGAAGGAGAAGTGTCTGCCTTCCAGGCACATCTTCATTTTATTTCCCCCAATGCTCCAAGGTGGCTAGAATATGCCTGGATCCACTTCCATGGCCAATCAGTAGCCAAGAGGATGTACCTGAACTTAGGAGCCTTCCACTCTTATGTTGGGGCATAGAGAGATGTGCTGTGTCCACTACGACCACGTGCAGAGTTGATCCATGCAGGCAAGACGCCACGAGAAGGTTCTTGGAGAAACGTCTGCAAAGGCTTCAGGTTGAGAAGGAAAAATTCCTCCCACGCAGACTTCAGCCTTGAGCTCCCGACTTGAAGAAATAACACTGCTGGACAACAAGGCTCTCTTGAACACGAGGGCTTTAATCACTTGTTGCAAGCTATTTACAAGAATGCACAGAGTACCAGACAGCCATCTTGAATACTCACAGCTATATATACAAACAAAGTACTTCGCCAGTCACCGACTACAACAACCCAACAACAGAGATAGTCACCTTCTCCCTTATATAAACGGTCTTCTGTGAAGTCATGTGATAGCCATGCCACCAATGAAACCTTGCTGGTCTCATCCCCAGTGCAGGTTGCATCATTGCCCATGATGCACTGCTGGCTGACTTCACCTACTTGCATGTTGTATTAGACGTTCCATGATGCACAGCTTCCAAATGTTGACTCATGTACACCTGCCACTTGAACTGTAGTAACTAGTTCCACCTAGTGGCCACATCCATGTCATTTCCTGGCCAAGTGTGCCACATGGTCCTGACATCTTATTGTGCTCCCAGGGCAAGGGAAGTTGCACAAGGAAGTTCTACAATACTCCCCATAAAGTACAAACTGGCAAAGTCAGGGTTTTCCCCACTATATGAAAGCTGCACATGAAGGAAGGGGCAGTGCATCCCATAGGGACTAATGGGACATGCGCCCATGGCACGCACGTGCTGCCATGCCACCACACTACCACGCCGCCGCATGCATGAGCCCCATTCATTTAAATGGGGCTTGAGCATACACAGAATTTGCTTTACACGGGGGAGTCCGGAACGGCAAAAGCAAGGGTGCATTGTACACATTGGCTTGGGCCAATTCACCTTTTTTAAATGGCCCTACCTGGCACTTAAAGAAATGGCCTGCTTTTGTCTAAGGTTGTACTCTCGTGCATTTGGGAAATTATGAGATTCATTCCATTCATACTGAGTGATCTGGATCCACTCCCATCATCATCATCATCACCACCACCACTATCATCATCCCATATTCCAAACATACTGTCATTATCCAATAGATAACTCTGTAGAAATGAGTGATGGCATAATATGTCCTGTGGCATCATTTATATAGCAGATGGCTTGAGGCCTTCTTCAAACTTGGATTTTTGTTGGTAGTGTCTGGCCACTTTGACTACCATTTTGATTTCACTAGGTGGCCAATTTGTATGAAACTGCATTCATACTAGTGTAGTGGCTGGCACAGAGAAAATCTTGGTTTTCAAGCATTTCCTATGATATGGACTCTTGTCAGGAGCAAGCATCTAAAACAGTGGCAAGATTTGTGCCTTAATACCAATCCCTTCAGTAGAAGCCCTTGCATTTCAGTGAGAAACACACTTCTGGGATGTGAATTCATGAAAGCTACTGCACATTTTAATAATCACCACTATTCTTAGGGATTGATAAGACCTCAGTGGTAACTGGTAGCTTCCATATCAGTGGCAGTGAATCTTTTCAGGGTTTCAGATTCTGAAGCCTGTTCCTTCCTTGAACAGTTCCTTTAAAGTTCAAGGAGCTATCCAAGGCAGGGACAGGCTTCAGAATCCTGGACAGATCCTAACTAAAAGCAGGAGTGTATTCACTTCCCTGCTGACTTGAAAAGTGCCAGAAGCAACCTCCAGCATTGAAATAAATGCAATAGATCTGTCCTCTCCTTTTCTTCCCCTGTATCCTTAGGTTCAGTCACAAAATTCCATTCTGTAGGCCCCAAATTCCAGAGCAAATTTGGAAGAGTAGGGTCTGTTAGGAGAAGCGGAATATATTCTGCTAGTTGATGCTGTTCTTTCACTGGAGAACATTACCCATAATGTTTAAACAAATCACCATGTCAGACAGAGGAGGTGCTTCATCAGTTTCTATGAAAAAGAGTACTGTTTACTAAGTACCACTAAGACCCTCTGTATGTTATACACTGCATAATGTTACAGACTGGAAATAAATCTGGCTCCCCCCAGTCATCCCTTTGACTGTTGCTTTGTCAATACTCTCATCCAGAAGCACAGCACTGTGCAGCTCTCTTATTTTTCTTTAATCGGTATATCAAAATGATGGCTATTATGTTGTAATTCTGCAGAGCATTTCATGCAGTATTTCAGTCTGTTTGACAAACATTAATAAATCAATAACAAAGCTCAAAGCCTTTCCCTTAATAGAGACACCAGTAGTATTCTTCCAATTTTGCAAAGATGGCAATTATGTCTGCAGTCCATAAACCAGTTAAAATCAAGTATTTGGATGCTTAATGGCTAAATCCCATTAATTGGGTTTATTACAAATTCCAGCTGTCTTAGCTTAACTGCTTGTGGCAGGCCTAGAAATCTTCAATCACTCCATTTTAACCAAGCTCTTAAACTAGTTATACAATCAGATGAGTAAATTTGTATTGTAAACTACACAGATAACTTTCCAGTGAAAGTATTGCATTTCATAGCAACACTTTTTTTTAATTTGTCAGATACAATAAAGAAAACAGCAAAAACTGTCTGTCAGATGAGCACTGCCGACATTAATGTGGAATCGGACAGTCCTCAGTTACACAATTTAATTTAAATATTAGCAAGTATATTATTTATTTATTTATTTATTTTTATTTGTGGCATTTATACCCCACTCTTCAGCCCTAAAGGCTATCAGAGTGGCTTACAATTATTATTTTTAATTAGACGGTTCCCTGCCCTCAGGCTTATAATTATTATTATTATGCTTTATTTATATAGCGCTGTAGATACTGTTGAATAATTTGATAACCTCTTTCAGCAGAAAAGTGGTTATTATTTATTTAATTAGTCAAACAAATCATTCAACAATAACATAACATCAACCATCCCCTTCTCTGAGTAGAGTGCCAAACGGTGAGAGTTTAGTCCATCTTGGGAGAACCTAAAAGAGATTAGTGCTTCTTTTAGGGTCTTCTGAGATGTATTAAGCTCTTGCCTTGTACCACTCTACTCAGAAAAAGGGATGATTCTTTTTTTAATTTGATAAGAGTTAATACTGTATCTTAACTCTTGCTTTTACATCATTTTTGACATGTGCATTCTCTTAGCCCTCCCTTTGTCTAGGCACCTGCTCCACACATCACACAGGTGTAATTTAGTGTAGCTCCTTCTTTATCCATCCAGCCTTTATGGTGAACACAGTTGTGCCTGACTGAATTTTTAAAGTTCTTTGTCATTGTTTCCCTTCCCTTTGTCCTTTACATTCTTTGTTACATGTCCATAAGTTTTATCCTTGACTAATCAATGGGTCCTATCTAAATCCATAATTTTGTCCCCCAAATCTGCCCTTGATTTATATGAGGTCAAATTATTCATGAGTATATATGGTAATAGACCAAGCATCTATCATATTTGTAATTGTGAGCAATCTAGTATCCATATTATGAGAATCTTTAAATAAACATATTGGAGGCTGATAATACTGCAGCTTACTCCATCTTCTATAATAATAGCTTCACAATTATTCATTCAAATATTCACTTTCAACATTTGCATAGTCACATGACATATTCTCATTATTTTTCTCTGAATAAGCATCAACTACCATCACATAATTCGCTAAACTCTGAGGCCACCTGGTGAGAGACAATGATGTGAAAGCAACTGGTAAACGCCTTCTTAAATATAGCTCATCACCACATAATAAGATATGTGCTGAAGACTCTTGGAGAGATGTCTGAAATGTACCATTGAATATCTCTTTCATACTGACACTCTTGTCTGAGGAGGAAAATGTTAGATTTCTCAGATTTCAAAGAGAGACATTGTACTCATAGAAATACCATTAAGCTAGCCTACATGCCAATGTGAAAAGCCAGTGTATGATTTGATGGGTTTTATGCTTTTCTTTGGAACCAGCATGGTATAGTGATTTGAGTGTTAGACTACAGCTCTGGAGATCAGGGTTCAGTTTCTGCTCAGTCATGGAAACCCACTGGTGACCTTGGGTGAGTCACACACACTCAGTACCAGAAAACCCCATCATAGGTTTGCCTTAGGGTTGCTATAAGTCAGAAATGACTTGAAGGCACACAACAACAAAAAACTGCTTGCGTATAAAATAGCATCGTTTACATTTTTCTTTCTGTTTCTTTCTTAGCTAAATGGATGAAGCTTTCTTTTTTTTTTTTTCATTATCTGATTGTATTTCAGAAACATAAAGGCCAGCATCCTGTTCAGCTATCACATGGATTTATAGTACAGTGGGCCCATGGTATCTACTGGGGTTTGGTTTCAGGACTCCCACATGGATAACAAAATCCATGGATGCTTAGGCAAGTAACACCTTCCTCTGAGGCTGAGAACATGTTACTTGCCCAAGGCCACCTAGTAGATTTCCATGGCTGAGCAGGCATTTGAACTCTGGTCTCCATAGTGCTAGTCCTACACTCAAACCACTATACCATACCAGCTCTCCTTCTCCTATATCTTTTTAAAAATATTAAATTAGATTTCATGTCATTGGCATCACTGTTTTAGTTTGTTCTTCTGTTTTGATACTGTGCCTTGTACCATGACCATGCCATATAAATAGATAAACTGTATTAGTTCAACTCACTCAAAATTAATTAAGTCTACAGTCCTGTGCAGACTTACCTGGAAGTAAACCCCACTGAGTAGATAAACATAGAATTATAATGTAGCATACACATTTGTTACATTTTAACAATCTGTTTATGAATTTATTATACACATACTAATTTATTTGATATGTTTGATTGCACTGCAAGATTGAGAAGTTTTAACTGCTAATAAAGAAGAAAGCCTACTTCCTCCATTCAGAGAAAATTTCTTTCCTCCTCCCTAAGGTCATCAGAGGAACTTTTTAACTAAGAACTAGTGTCTACATTTGCTTGTCTGCCTTCCTATTCCACTGCCATTAGTTTTGGTTAAGGATTGGGTAAAATGCCTCAAAATATGACTATGTAAATCAATATTAACAATGTTGTAGCTACATAAGACTACAATTCTGTGGACACTCTTTGGAATCAAGCCCTAGTAGGCCTTACATGAAAGAAAATGTACATCTGATTGGACCACAAGACACCCAGGATATTTAAAAAGAAAAAGATGGCCCATGACATCTTATCAAGGAGTATAAAATAAATTCCAATACATACAAATTTACTGGAGGGTAAGTTCCACTCAACTGAGAAGGACTTGTTTTTCAGCAGACATATACAGGAGTGCACCATATAAAATTGTGAGAACTCACTTTGCTAACATATTATGCTAGGAAGTATATACAGATTGAGTTTCCCTTATCTAGAATTCCAAAATCCAAATACTTCAAAATCCAGTTCTGTTCACATGGGTGGCTGAGATAGTGACACCTTTGTTTTCTGATGGCTCAGTGTGTACAAACTTTGTTTCATCAACAACAATATTTAAAAATACTATGTAAAACATTACCTTCAGGCTATATGTTTAAATTGTATATGAAACATAACTGAATTTCATGTTTAGACCTGAGTCCCATTTCCAAGATATCTCATTATGCAAATGTTCCAAAATCTGAAAAAAAATCTGAAATCCAAGATACTGATCCCAAACATTTCCAATAAGGGAAATTCAACCTGTACTCCTGCTGTGACTACTAACTGGTTTGCAGCCTGCATATCTTATCACATGCTCAATTAATTAGAATCCATAAATTGCTTTAACACCATTTTTTAAAAAAATGTAAGAAGGCAATAGGTACAATATGGATATTTTGCAAAAAAATCTAATCCATTGGAGATGGTTGTAATTGCTACAAAATTGCTTCTGAAACTAATTCGTACATGCTCAGATAAATGAAAGAGAATTACATTTCCCATTTCTCTTTTGTACAAAGGAGAAAGATGACATCCGCCTCTTTTAAATATTTGGGTTTTTTCTCAGGTTTTGATCCTCCTTTGAATTTTGCTAATCAAGGGCCTTGTTAAAAGTAGCAGACTTCATGCTTGAAATGCTATGGAGCTTTAGTCGAGACATTAATTTTAAACAGGCCCTCCGAGTACTCCTACTTTGCTTCGCATGTTACAATATTGTCTGTAGAGAGGACCAGTAATCACACCTAAACATAAAGAAGAAAGAATTTTAAAATGTGCAGCAGATGAACTCCCAGGGTTGTTAAAAGGACCTTCCTGCTTGAGCTGTTGCACACAGGATAGAAGGTCACTGGCTTGGAACGATTACCTGTTAAAACAATTGAATATACCATACCTGATCAGCCTCTTGTCAACCAGGAGTGTTGACACATGCTGTGTTTTAAGAATAACCAAAGGCTTTGTACATCCTATTAGGTGCCACTTTTGTGGCTTTGGTGTGCTGATACATTCATAGTCAGACATGGATTCTACAGACTGTTTACCTCTCCTTACTCAAGAGGGCCCTTCAAAAATATCAATGGAAAAAAGGATTATTAGCTTTCTGCTCCTCTGTTCTATTTTATTGCTTGCATAGCTTTGGAGTCTTGTGGGGATGGGGAAAAGGGAAACATAGGCATGATTCATCTAATTCAGTTCTGCTGACTGCTATGGAGGGAGGGGGGAAACTCTTGCAATTTCTAGTTAACGGTGTTTGGGTAAGTGTTCTTATGTTGTTATATAGCTACTAAACTATCTTCATTTCTGCTGTGCTGCATTTCTTTTTACACTGACTACAGATGGGCAAGCTCATTATGCTGCAAGAGCATAAGTAGCCCTGACCATCTATTGCAAAAAGTGTCAACTGTTTTTTTTTTTTTCAGTATAAACAACTCTCTGCAGTGTGAAGGCAGTACAGTGCGGGGGCATTGTATTGATTAATTTGCTGCCTTTTAACAGCTGGAGCTATAAAGAAGGAGTGTTTGTTTGCAATCAGTCCTCAAACTGAGGGTCATGTCCTTTGGATCCAATATTTTCCAGCCTTCAGGATGCCCAGTGTTTACAATCTATACTGAGCATTAGACTTTGCCCATTCTATCAGTATAAAGAAGAGGCTTTCTTCAGGAGGTAAAGCAGGCGCTTCTTTACAGGAACATATTTAAAAATGGGGGGAAAAAGTTCTTGTCCATCTTACTACCAATGGATTGGAAATGGATTCACTGTTATATATAAGTTATATTTACTGCTCATCTTGCTCCCAATGAATTCAAGGCAGACAGCCGTGACAGTCTGTCTCTTCCCACTCCCACTTTATCTCCACAACAACCCTCTGAAGGAGATGAAGTGTGAGGTTATCTGGTGGATGTCCAAAGTCCACCACTCTTAATATTTCACCACAATGGCTTTTCGGAATAGCAATAACCAAAAAAAGGTTGACGTTACCCTGATATTTTTATTAACAGTCATCTGTTAGAGACAGATGAAGCAAGGATATCACTGGTCATAGTTCAATGAGCCTTTTCAATGGCTTTCCCATCCCTAGCACCATCTGGTGAGTGGGGTGCCTGGGGGGCTACCCAGGGGATGGTAGTGGCCAGAATGACACACTTGCCCTTCTTCTTCGCTATGGCAGTGGCCTCCTTCTGAGGAGGGAGCCACACTGTGGCAAAGCTGGGAGGAGCATGCTCACCCCTTCTCAACCCTCAGAGGAAGGAGGGTCCAACAAGGTGTCTCCCCTCTTCTGAGGTGTTACCTGGTAAAGGCTGCACCCTCCTCACCCCCTTAGTGATGCCACTGGGCCTGTCTATATCACATTGGCCACTGTTGCATTCATTTTACTCTATCAACTTACATTCAGAGAGGTCCCTGTCCTTATGTTTATCTTTCAGCAAAGCTGATATCCCCCCCACACACACACACACACATATTTCTTGCACACAGCTGTTGAACTGGAAGAGTTTTCAAGATGCCACTTAGATCCATCTCATTGTAACATCAAAGCCAGCCTTGGTAGGAGTTGTGGTGAAAGACTCACCTCAGGCAGAAATAGTGGGAGTATGGGACAGCCTAAGTATTTATTTTCTTCTGCCTGGTTTTCCAGAGTTGCATGGCAACAAAAGGGTTTACTGCATGAGCCCTGTTCTCGCCACAATTGTGCTTGTCAATGAAAATGGAATTGTACTGTTTGGGTAATATCTGTTACTTCATATCTTCATAATTGTGCAACTGGAGTTGCTGACACCATTGCACTGTCTTCCTGATTCCCTCTTAACCCTGCCTTTCTGCCCTGTGCCCTACTCAGCATGTCTTTCAGTTTTTAAATTTTTTTTCAATGTATTTTTACTTTCACTTTTTTGCACAGTAGCTCTACTACAGTGATTTAAAGTTTTTATTAAAATAAATAAATAAATAAAGGTAACCAGTCTGCTTGAGAATAGTGAGGAGGAGTGGGGACAGAGTCAGAGGAATGAACACTGACATCATATGACTGTCAATAATACCACAACTGACCTGGCAGTGGCATTTTGCACCTAGGGACTAGCTCGATTGAAAGGTCAATGATAGGTTTCCCCCATCAATGAAAAGGGATGCCTTAACCAGACTTGACAGATGCAGCAGCTATGGGCTGGAGGTGTGTGATAAGTATCACCAACATCACTTTTTTCAGGTCTAAATCATGGTTTAAATACTGTGTGTATAATCTCCTAAATAATCTACCTGATGCCACTGTTAATACCACACAGACACATTGTTTGCTGGCCTGAGCTAACTGCTTATCTTGACTTTTTCCCAACATGTTGCATATAGTGGTAGTACAAATGCTGTTGTATCTTCCTTGAGGTGCTGTCAGGAGAGGTCGCATGAGGGAGGGAAGAAGTCAGCCAAGTAGAGAGACAGCTAGTCTGGGATGAGAGTTGATACAATTACAGTATGGGGTACAGACTGCTGCTTTGCGGCGGTCTGCTGCCGCCGCCAGTAGCTCCGCGGGGGAGCCGGAGCCTTCACACGGCCCGACTCCCACGCGGACCGAAAAAAGAAGCTCCAAAATGGAGCTTCTTTTTTCGTCGCGTTTGCGACGTAGCAAGGCGCCAGGGGCGCGCTCGCTACGTCAGCAGCAGCGCGACGCGTACGGACGCTAAGCGTCCGATACGCAAAGATGGCGCCGGCCATGTAGAAGGGCCAGCGCCATCTTGTACGGACGGAGTCCGTACTAGGCCATGGGGCGTCTAAAAGAGACGCCCCTTTTTTAAAATGGGACGTCCTCCGGACGTCCCAAATGGCGGTGCAGAAAGCACCAATATGATGCTTTTTTGCTTGCTTTTCCCCTCTTTCAGCCTTGTTTAATAGAGTAGTAGCACAACAGCAGATGTGTAATACCTTTCTTGAAGGAGGTTGACAGCAAAACCCAGTGGAGTCAAGGTACAGCAGCCACCACCATGACAGATGTTTTCAACCCCAGGCAGCTGCTGTTATGTTCTGTAGTCCAGCAAAACAGTCATCCCAAAGTCAGAATGTTCCAACCAGGGAAAGATAAGCAAGTACTTTGTATGTTGCCAGTTTGACCTGTACTCCTTCACAAGCTTTTCCCATCTTCAAGCCTCCAGCAGTCATTTATGTATCAGAAATGTGAGAAGCTTTTAAAACAATGATCTCTGTCTTGGTCCATTCAATTGATTCAACAGGGGCCAGGGATAGATCTCAAGGGGCACAGGCATGGAGACTGTGAAGCATAAGCCAGTCAACTAGCTCTTCCCTAAGTCAGTCACCCAACTCTGAATGCCACCGAGCAGCATGATGCTGCACTGTGCATAGATCACAGAATGTCAGCAAAGGTAAATCAAGGATCAAATTACTGTACATTTTTCAACTTTGATTGTTGAAAAAAAACCTGAGACAAATACAATGTTCAGGTATGTTTCTGCAATTTTTTTTTAAAAGGATGCTACTCTTTTCAACACATTCATTCCTCCAGACTGTGAAAAGGAAAAAACCTGGAATATAGCAAAACAGTAATTTCGTAAGGATTAAGTGAAACTTTCAAAACAGGAATTTCTTCAATGCATTCCTCAGGCTTATTACCAGCAAGTTCAGATGTTTACCTGTAACTACATTGCTATGTATATAGCTAGTATGCAAAGAGCCTTTCACAGCTGAGATGCCAGCATCAAGAAACATTGTGTTCATTTTGCCATAGATCTACCTTAGCTACAAGATGAAAAATTAATATGTGGGCTGGTTTCCCAATAAATCAGATCTTAAAATAAGGTTCCATTCATGTTATGTTTAGCCTGTCGGGTGCTTCTGCAAAGTAGCAACCACTGCTACTAATAAAAACCCATTATTTTTATTTATATTTTTCCCTGCCTTTCCCCCAACACTGGGACTCAAGATGGCTTACAGACATTAAAACAGCTATAGTTAAATGTTCACACCATACAAGGTTAAAATTTAAACTATCAAGAGTATTAATAAAATAGCCATTTTAAAAGGGAAAAAAACAATATGGACAATACAGATATTTTTCAAGACCTCATGACCAGTCTGTCCTTAAAGGTGTGCTAAAACAACAACAACAACAAAATGCTTTCTCTGCCTATTGAAGTTTCGCAAGAATGCTGCCAGTCTAGCCTCCCTAGAAAGGAGGTTCTACAGCCTAGTAGTAACACAAAGGAAGCCATCTCCCATGTTTTCAGCAGATGTACCTAGAACGTGATGCAACAAAGAGAAGGGCCTCCCTTGTAGGGTGATCAGGGAATATGCTGGCTACCTGGGCTACCCACAATGGCAGAGTTAACCTATGGTGCTAGCCAGTTAAACAGCAATATCATGTCATGTGAGGTGGAACAGTAAAAGGTAGCAGCTGCTGAGTGATGATTGTGAAGGAGAAGGACCAATGTTAGGCAGGTGAAGCAAAGAGTGTAGCAATGGGCAAATTTGTTGCTCATAAAAGGCTAGGATGACTTATTCCCAGTAGACTTTAGTTATGTTTCTCAGCATTCAGTGAACCAACCTGATACTACATCAGCCTCTTTCTACGTCTAAGTCCCACTCCGGTTGCATCTGCACTGCAGAAATAATTCAGTTTGACTCTATGATGGTTCAATGCTGTCCAATTCTGGGAACTGTAGTTTGTGGCACCAGAGCTCTCTGACAGAGAAGGCTAAATAACTCACAAAACTACAATTCTTGGAAATCCATAGTAATGAACCATGACAGTTAAAGCAGCACTGAATTGGATTGTTTCTGGAATGCAGATACAGTTTCAGCTATCTATCAGGATAGGCACCTCCCTTTTGCGTATCACTTCATATTTATAGAAATCTATTCTTTTTTGTCTCACCTCACCAGCTACCACTATTGTTGCCAATCTAATGTCACTGGAAAAACTAACTTGTAACAGATCCTAGATTACTGAAAGTGAATATAAACGAAAAGTCTATTTCTGCACAGAAAAAGGGGCTTTTCTGTGTAGAAAGCATATTTCCATGCAGAAAGTTGCATACATTTCAGTTCAAATGTGTCTTGTGTGCAAAAAGGTATACATCTGTGCAGAAAGAAAAACACCAACAAACATTTACTTAATTTATTTATCTTGTATCCTGCCTTTCTCCCAAAAATAGGACTCTGCATGTGAAAAGTAAGCAAGACTATGTAGAAATCTTCCTATTCTCATCCATCAGAGAGAATACTGTAGGAATTATTTGTTCTTGCCTTTGAGGATGAAGAATGCAGAAGTTTACATCCCTAATTAGGCTAATGTTTCTAGGTTGTATTAACATCATAGCTCATACTGTTTCCATTTCTTTCCCTTCTGTCAGCAGCTTTTCCAAGGTCCAGTAAGAAAGAGGTTTAATGAGAGGATAATAGTAGGAAAACTGATGGCCAATATTTATCACCTCTTAATTTGTTGTAGCACACCTTCAAATCATTTCCAACTTAGGTTGACCCTAAGGTGAACATATTATGAGATTTTCTTGCCAAGATTTGCTCAGAGAGGGTTTTCCTCCTATAAGGCTGAGAGAATGTGACTGGCCCAAGATCAAACAGTGAGTTTTCATGTCTGAGTGGAAATTTGAACCCTGGTCTCCAGAGTCCAACATTCATACCATTACACCACACTGGCCCTTGTCTCCTCTTAGTTTTCCTCTGAGTGTGCATGTGCACCCATTGACTTACGCTGACCCAATGGATTTCACAGGATTTTCTCAGGCAAGGAATATTCAGAGGTGGTTTTGGCAATTCCTACCTCTGAAGTATAGCCTACAGCACCTCGTTTTCATTCATGGTTTCCCATCCAAGTACTAACCAAGGTGGACCCTGAATAGCGTCTAAGATCAAGTGGGATATGGTGCCTTTAGAGTATATAGCCCACACCTCTTAATAGTGAATCTATTATCAAGGACTGGTTGTGGTCTATTTTTTTGTATTTTCACAACAGCTCAGATATGCTTGCCTTCTCTGTATTGCTGATATTAGCATGATGAAATCTTTAAAGCACCAAATAATCACTTGTTTAATTGCAATAGCTTTAGTAACAAGAGATAACATTATTATTTCTCTTATGTTAATGCTGTTTGAATAAACTTCATTAAGATTAGGGATGCCACAGTAATCCAACAGGTTAGATTTCCAACACAGATATTGTTCATCCATTGGTAGAAAGTATCCTGAATCTTCTTCATGTACAAGTCTATCTGACTTACATTCTGTGAGAACACACACACACACACACACACACACACGACATTTTGATGATCAATTTTTCACCAAAATAAGGTAGTTGGAAGGGAAGCAAATGACAGAAAGTATAAAATGGACAATAATTTTCATTGTCTCTGTTAATTGTATTAGTTATTACCAGTGTATTGAGATATCAACAGTTTCTTTAATTGGGAGCATTAGTAACGTAATTGTTACTCTTGTACTTTTTCCTAGTCTAGAGTAGAGAGCCAGCATGGTGTATCGTTTTAGGTGTTGGACTAGGACCCTGTATTCTTTGCAATATATTGCCATAGCAGCAAATAATAGCCTCTTGCAGAAGATTTTAAAACCCTTTAGTTCTCTGGTTTCTTTTCCCTCCAACTGTCTGGGGATTTTTGTTTTATCACATATCACACCATAGTACAAGCAGAAAAAAGCAGTTTTTGTATAGGACATGCTGCGTCTTGACTAACATCCCCTCTTTCTAAAAAATTAAAGAAGAACAGATGTCGAAAAATGGGAGGGAGAGAGAGAGAGAGAGAGAGAGAAATTATTCCTTTTTCTGGTATAAACTTCATGGTGGCTTAATTATATTTACTACTGTAACAATAACAACAACACCTTAACATCATTAAAAATCTGAAATGGATTCAAAAGTATATACTTAATAGATTCCTTTTTTTAAAAAGGTATATTCTAGTATCCATGACAACCAAGTTCCTAAGAGCCATGGGTATGTGAGCAAGATACTATTTAGTATTATGTGAATCTTAAAAACTGGCATGGTTTTGTGAGTGAAAACTGTATGATTACAAAAGGAATCTTTTGTTACTTATGTGTTTGCTACACTGAGTGAAATTCTAAGGGTTGTTGGATTTATGTATGCTTTGCTCTGTGTTGGACTGTCGCCTAATTAAATAGCGGACATTTGGAACTAAAATGTTTCATATCATCTTTTGTTAGAAAGTCAGTCCATTTTATTGTATGACAAACATCATTCATAGCTCTACTATTTGTTCATAGATGTTTGATTTCTTAAAAATCATGCCATGGTAGGCTTGGAAGGTACCTCTAACCATCTTGCTCAAGTACTTTACAGTTGGCCCTTAGTATCTGTGGGGATTCCATTAAGGATCCTGCTCCCCCACAAATGGCAAAAACCATGGAACCTCAAGCCCTGTGGTTTTTAATGGTGTGAGTGTGTACACAGCGGCACAAACACACTGTTGGTGCCACATGCACATGCTGCCATTAAGACCAATGGGGCTTGCCATCCACAGATGCACCTGGTTGGGGCAGGTGGGCTGTACAAGTGAAATGTAGTTCTTGTTTTAATGGTTTCAAAATATAGCCGGTTATCACTGATAGTCCATGGTCCTTTGACAGATCACACATCTTGGATGACTATAGTCAGGCCAGCCATCCCATAAGGTAGAGTGAGGCCTTCATTTAGGAAAGTAATTGTTTAGTCAGAGGTGAGATGTATGGCCTAGGAGGCCTAGGAGTTCCATGTGCCTAGAAAACACACACACACACACACACACCATGTTTGGACCTGAAGAAAATATTTACTGGGTGGGACACTTGAAAATACTTTAAAATAATGAAATGTACATGGGGGGGGGGGCTCCAGAGCAAGAATTCACCTCCAAAATACTAAAGAATGTGACTGGGAGTTACATAATATCACCTCAAACAGCAAAATGGCAGTATAATCCAGAGCTCCAGAAAAGATGAAAATCTCCCTATGCTTTGCTGGAGGTTTTGTAGCATGCCCACCCTTGTGTTTAATGATGGGCAAGTAGCAGCAATGGCAGCCTCCTAACTGTTGGAGAATAGAGCTGTGTTTTTTCTGAAGCTACACAATGCCTATTGGCTTCTGAGATAGAATGAATATATGTTTGACATCTTGTCTTTAACCTCAGGCAGCAAAATGTTTTGGGCTGCCCCCCCCTTTTTTTTAGAGAGAGAGAGAGAGAGGAAAGCTAAGGAAAAAGTATCCATGTTCGCATGAGAAAGCAATTACCATAAATACTCATGTATTCATCTAGAAATTTTAGACAGGAAACTGAACCCCAAACTCTGGGTCAACTTATCCATGGGTCAATGTAAGTACTGTACTTTAATTCTTATCAAAAAATGAACCATCCCTTTCTCTGAGCAGAATGGTGAAAGGTGAGAATTTAGTCTGTCCCAGGAGCACCTAAAAGAAAATGGTGGCAGTGACAGCTGTTTGGCACTTCCCTTCATAAGAGTGCCGAGTGGAATCAGGCACTGAAGAATGTGAATAAGAAATCTGTGTACCGTATATACTCTATAAGTTGAAAAAGCCCAAAATTTGATCCCAGGTCGACTTATTTACGGACCAGTATGGAAATGTGTTAGCAGCTCTTTCAGATTTCCCCATTCAATTTCTTTCTGTCTTGAGCCAAGCCAATAGATCCCTTGGTGATTGATTGATTGATTGATTGATTGATTGCTGTTTGTTTAACAGTCCCTCTCCCACCCGTGTGCTTCGCTGTCTCAGGAGTGCAGGCTGAAACACTGAAGCCTCGTATTGATTGCTACTTCCCTCTTGCCACTCACATACACACACTGAAGGAGCCCCCAAATTTTACACTTGACCAATCCACAGGTCATGTCAAAATCCATAATTTTGGCCTCCAAACCTGCCCTCATCTTATACATGAGGTCAACTGATAATTGAGTATATACAGTATGTTTGTCAGCATTTCTGGGTTAAAATCAGGCAGTTATCACATTAACATTAAAGACTGTCATCACTGCTAACCTGGACCTCAAGCAGATGATGCAAAAGGAGTGCCAAAAGGCTGTTCCCACCCCAGTCATTCCCTGTTCAGTGTGAGACCGTAGTGATCAGACACCACAGTCTTGAGGCTGCTCACCACCACAGTCTGCAATAGACTGGTGGCAGAGTGCTTTTTTGTGCTCCTTTTTGTGCTGGGTTTGGGCCACTTTAGGTGGCCGTGGCACAGCTTTGGCCCAACCCAGGTGTGTGCATCATCTAAATACCAGGCCCCCAGATTGGCCCCAAGGAAACATTTTTGGCTTGTCTGTTTTGGGCCATAATCAACATTTACTTTGCCTTTTCATGCTTTTTGACATGCACTTGTTTTCTTAGCCCTGCTAGTACCTGGTTGCCTCCCTCACACATGGCACAACTATCATTTACCATAGTTCCCTCCTCATCCATCCAGCCTTTAGGGTGAGCACAAACAGTTATGCCTGCCGGAAATTTACAATTTAGTTGGCATTATTTTTCTTTTCTTTGTCCTTTACATCCTATCTTACAGCCCCTCAATTTAAAGCTCAACATCCACAGGTCATATCAAAATACATAATTTTGGCCCCCAAACCTTCCCTTGACTTATACATGAGGTCAGTTTACAGTCATGTATAAACGGTAATCCAAACCTTATATTTATTAGATTTACAAATTCTAAGTTGGTGATTACATTTATATTATATTTTTTTCTCTAAATCTTTATAAGAATGAAGGTGAAAAATCTGATCTATTATTTTATCCTCCCTCAATTGTTTCTGTTTGGGAGAAAAGGAAACAGCCACATGCATTTTGAAAACCCCTTATTTCATTCATCCCCCTATCCACTCACAGGGTATGAATGCTGTTTAAAATGATTTTTTTAAATAAAAATAAACATGAGAAGAATGCAGGAAACATTTTTAATAATTAAACTATAAGACGGACCCATTAACAATACAGTGGTCTCTTCACATTCACGGGGGTTAGGGATGAAGGACTTCGGGAAATGTGAGAAAACTGCAAAAAACAACAACAACAACAACAACAACAAACAAACAAACAAACCACTATTCTTTTTACCTGAGAGAACACCTCCCTAGGAATCTCCAGATCCCCCAGTGCAGCTCTGTAGCCAACATCTGCCAGGAGCTGATCAAAGAACCATACCAGAGGACCTACAAATGCCTAGACAAGTGTTTTTTCTAGGAACTTGTAGGTTCTCTAGCACAACTCTATGGTCAACTTCTGGCAGAGTTGTGCTGGAAGCCTAGAGGTTCCTAGAGAGAACATATTAATCAAAACCCCAAATAATCAAATTTGCAAAAGTCAAAGCTGCAAATGTGGAGGGTCAATTGTACTTCCCAATATAAATCTTACATACATGATATTATCTACAATGACACAGCATATATATGAGATGAACACACCATCCTTCAATGGCTCTTCTGAAACCCCCATCAGCAATACACACACACACACACACACACACACACACACACACACACACACACACA